>NW_021620995.1:7472420-7609079 GCF_004785775.1 Grammomys surdaster
ATAGAGATAGAGATAGAGATAGAGATAGAGATAGAGATAGAGATAGAGATAGAGATAGAGATAGAGATATTCTCAATGGTCAATAAGGCAAATAACACACATGTGGAAGAACAGATATGAATGAAGTAAATGAGTTTATGGCGCAATTCCAAAATTAAATGCTACTTGCATATAAAAAGAAATGCACACTAATTATCTGTAATATAGTGGCTATAACACAAGAAAAGTGTGGTAGCTGTAATACCTCAGGCTCAGAAATATATATGCCACATTATCTCACTTATGTATAGATTACATACTGGTTGACGGAAATGAGGATAAAACAATATTTCCAGGCAGTGGGATACTACATGATTAAGAGGAAGTTTAAAGTAGATCAATAATTTCTAATTATTTTTATACGAGTAATCAAATTTTTTGATAATCAGAGTCTGATAGTTGTGGGTAACAAAATGATTTCTTACATGTCAATAAGAAAAAGGAAAGCAATTGACTCTTTTCACCATTAAATAAGTATTTAAGCCAGAAGATGGCTCAGTGGGTATATGTGCTTTCCTCCAAGGCTGAAACCTGAGTGATCCCTGGGTCTGACATGGTGGAAAGACAGAATACAAACCTGAAAGTTTGTCTTCTGACCTCTGTCATAAACACACAAGCACACACCCAGACATGGGGACATGCTGCACACATGCAAGCATACACATTAAAAAATACTTTAAAGATATAAAATAAATAATAAATATTTAAGTATAAAGATTTACTTGGCCTGAATTGAAAAAATATACATGCTTAAAATTGTACTATTTTGGTAATATACACATTTTTACATATACATATGTTAGTTAAGATAAACATAAGGTTTGAAAATTTATACAGCTATAGAGAACTTGCTTAGCATGTAGAATTCATGCTTTCGATTCCCAGTACCACCAGTATAAAATTAGTTAATTAGTTTTAAAAATTAATTATTTTTCTACACACACACACACACACACACATTGTATGAAAAATATGTTTCAACGCTAATTTTCTAGTGGATTGCAAAATATATGTACTGTGACACAAATTTTGGTTTTAATTTTCTTTAATATTTCTTTTAAATTCTGCATAATATTCACACTAAAATACATCTATAAAATATTTCAGAATAAAACTAGAAATATTCAGAAAAATCCTCTCTATTAGGTAATTTTTTCCTTACTTTATATTCAAATAAAAACATTCATTATCAATTTGTTTTATATTTAAAATTGCTAGCTCTTCTATGACGAAAATATGTATTCTATCATCTTAATTAAATGTAATATAGTAAATATGTTATAATGAGAACCTCATTGTTTAGTTGCTTTTAATGTACTTTAGAGAAACTATAATTTATTTACTTATAATTATTTTAATTACTTTATAAACTCTTAACTGGATTCCTGATTTTACTGTCCTGATTTCTGTGTCATATTTGACTTCTCATGTCATGTAACATCAATCTTATTATCTTCAGTGAAACATAATTTAATTTTAGCTGATTTGTTATTCTAAGTATATTTTTGTAAAAGTTTAAAGAATATAAAAGTAATACAAAAGTACTGTTTTTAACATAAACAAAAGTAATTGCTGTGGAATAATTAGAATAAGAATGGGAAGACATTTATTTTCTCCTTATATTCTTCTTATGTTTATTAATACATGAATCTATGTGTTGAAAAAGAAAATTTGCAATAGTGTTACTTTCAGTGTATAAATGATTATAGTTGTATGTTCAGAGTTCCTTGGAAGTTTTGGAACAATTTTTTAGAAAGAGTATTTTGTTTAATATTCTTTGAATTTATTATATGTAGATGAAAATAATTGTCATTTTGAGATGATACTTCAACAGTATTTATCTAATCAATTCACTAGTTTTTAATTTATTCATTTGAGGGATGGTCTTGCTGTGTAGCCCATTCTAGCCTCATGTAGGCTGCCCTGTGTCTGTATAGCTGAGTTCTTATGCATGGACCACCAACCTCATGTAAGCTATAGTTTATTTTTATTGTATAATCTAGATGAATTAATATTTTGTCTCCAATTACTCTGTTTCCACATATTTATCGAAGACCCCTTTGTTCTTTCTTTTATTTTTTTATTGGATATTTTATTTATATTTCAGATGTGATCCCCTTTCCCCTTTTCCCTCCCACCCAGGAACATCCTATCCTATCCTTCCTCTTCCTGCTTCTATGAGGATATGCCCCACCCATCCACCCATTTCTGCCTCCCCACCCACGAATTCTCCCAGACTGGGGCATCCAGCCTTCACTGGACCAGGGACTTCCTCACCCACCTATGCCTGACAATGTCATCCTCCCTACATATAGAAGTGGAGCCATGAACCCCTCCCTATGTGCTCTCAGGCTAGTGGTTTAGACCCTGGGATATCTGGTTGGTTGGTATTGTTGATCTCCGCATGGGGCCACAAACACTTTCAGCTCCTTCAGTGTTCTCTCTCACTCCTCCATTGAGAACCCCATGATCAAGTTCAATGGTTAGCTGTGAGCATCCACCTCTGTATATGTCAGGCTCTGGCAGACCTCTAAGGTGACAGCTTTATATGGCTCCTGTCAGCATGAACTTCTTGGTATCCACATCAGCGTCTACCTTTGGTGACTGCATATGGGATAGATACCCAGGTGGGACAGTCTCCAGATGAACCCTCCTTCAGTTTCTGTCCCATACTTTGTCTTCATATTTGCTCCCATGTGTATTTGTTACTCCTTCTAAGAAGGACCGAAGCACTCACACTTTGGTCTTCCTTCTTCATGAGCTTCATGTGGTCTGTGTTCTTAATACTGAATAGGACCACTTTTTTTCTCTTGTGGTACATTTTCTTCTTCTTACTTGGTAATAGCTAAATTTTATGGTTATAAATTAATACATTACAGCAGCTAACACAACAGTAAATGTTAATATTCTTAAATTATATACAAACCATTATTTTCCTAGATGATATTATTCATTAACTTTGAGTATGATCTAAGTCCAACAGGACTGTTAAAGCAAATTAAGAACATATTTTATAAATTATATCATTAGAAACTCATTCTTTATACTTCCAAAATCTAGAACATCCAAGGTTAAGAACAAGACATATTTACTATCTGGAGTGGGTCTTACTTTCTGGTTCATAGATAGTACCTTATAACTGGCTTCACAAAAGAAAGAATGTGAGTAATATCAGAACTTACAATAATATTATATTAGTTATTTTTCCGTTTCCGTAGAAAACTACCTGAAAAAAATGGAGAAAAAAAAATTTGTGGCTGAAGCTCTGAGGCCATTTCACTTCTCATGGAATGGAAGGTAGGGTGGCAGCAGTGAATGATGGAAACGCACACTGTTCCTGTTGTCTGAGAACAGCACAGGGAGGTAGTCAGGATGCTTGTAAAATTTCAGCATGCATAACCTACTTCCTCATTGGGTCTCTAATTTCTTCATATTTTGTCATTTTGATAGTCTCTTCTTTTCAAAATGTTGGGCTTTCTTTGATAAATGTATTGCAATAATTTCACCATTTATTAGGCTGTCTATATATTCAATTGACTTTTCCCTTTGTGATAAGCCTTTCAGTTTGATGAAATCTATTTTCCAACATTTAGTCTTATTTCCTGAGTGATTGTAAGCAAAATGTTTACTATGGGTTTTTTATAAAGTCTGTACAATAGTAAATTATGGTATCCCCATTAAAAAAACTGGTTATAGACTTAAACATATAGTTCTCAAAGGGGGAAATTGGGATGTCTAATAGACATTTTTAAAAGTATTCAATATTATTAGCTAGCAGATCTTAGACTTTTATTTCATCTCATTCCAATCTAGAGGGATTCTGTCATCAATTAACACAAGGATAAATGAATTTTCTTGAAAGTGAGAATGAAAAGGAACAGTTATTTACTGTTGAAGTTAGTGTTAAGAGGCAAAGCCAGTATTAAAATAATAGTGGATATTTCATTCCTTAAGGAGCTAGACAAAGACCTGCCATATGACCAGGTATACTATTCATAAATGAGTATGTATATGACAACTCTGATATATGTTCAATAGAGCATTGCTTTTCCATTTAGAATAGCTAGGGCATGAAAGTAGCCTACTTGTTCATCAACTGAAAAATAGTCAACAATAATTTTTAAAGGTATTCATAAATAATTAGATATCTCTAACCTGGTCAAGTTGTTGACACTTAAAAGGAATTCCAAGAAATTTAGAGAGAGTCTCATGTAAAATGCATTCCTGAAAAGCAATCTCAGTAATAAAAATGAGTTCATATTCTAGCTTGGCATATTAGAAGAATATAAAGAACCAAAATATAGTCAGCTATCATTGTCAAATTTTTTATTCACTAGTTGCCCAAAACAGATTGTGGTATAGTTTACTCAGTGTTTCTCAAATTATATAAAACATGACATAACCTGGTGACCTTTGAAAAAATAATATCCAAACTCTAGAACTACAAATGGCCATCAGTTAATATTCCATATATCCCAGACATATGGTATTTAAAGAGATTTTCCACCTTTGTCCTGGAAAATCTGGCCTGAAATTCTTACTAATTGCATCCTCCAATGTAAAGTTTATTTATGTATGTATTTACTTGTGTTTGTGTTCTTTGTGTTCCTATGAGTGTACCTGGTTGTGTATATGACTGGTGGTGCCAATATCTGACAATATTCAAATGGAGGTCAGTGAACAACTTTTTTGTTGGTCATTTATTTCCAACTTCTCGGTGAAAAGGTTACTTATTTGTTTCTGCATATGCCAGACTAGCTGTTTTGTGGTACTCTAGTGAATGTTTTGTCTCCCTTTCATGTTTTTTCATAGGAGATCTGAGATTACAGATGTGATCTACCATGTCCTGAATTAACTGGTTTCTAGAATCTGAATCTAGGAATCTTTAAACTTCCTAGACTGAACCGTTGCCCAGTCACACAGTAATTTTTTATCTGTTGCTTATTAATCTCTGCAAGTTATTTTCTTCAAATGTAGATCCTTTCATTATAAACTATTGCTTTGAATTAGATCTCCATTTGACCAGCCTGTGTTGCTTTTGATGTCTCATATCTAAACATCACATTAAAATTTACTGAGGAGTCTTCTACCATTACAAGGTTTGCATGATTTTCTCCCTATTTGGTATACCTGTTCTCTACTCTTACTTTATAGGATGATTATGAATAAATAAATAGTAGTTGATGAGAAAAGAGCCTAAGTTGCATGAAAATTTCTATCCTTTTTCTGTCATCTTTGCTTCCAAAGTTTGCATAGTTTACCAATTCTTTTAGTGCATTCTGCCTTTTAAAGAATCATTCTTTTAATTCAAGAAGAGAAAGACTATACAATAAATACTCTCTTTTGTAATTTCTACCAAAATACATAGTATCAGTTACTGAGTAGTAATGATCACAAATTGTTGACATGTTTAAATGGGTGTGAAGAAGTTGGGATGTACGGGAAACAAAATTTTTTAAGGGTGCATTTGTTTATATTTACAATTCTTGCTCTTAATGCTCATCTTCCACCACCTGTCTGGTATATTGTGGATTAAATTTACACAAATCCAGTTAAGGTCACTTCTGTAACACAGCAACAATGATTTTACCAATATAGTCTGAAACAAATTGAGGTCAGTGTGCATTTTCTCATAGCCTTGCACTTAGCTTTCTTCCATGAACTGCAGAAGGTTTCAATTTACTGAAGCACTGAGGTAGGTAAGATCCAATCAAAGTAAAAGGAAAATCAATACATGCTAACCTCGAAGGGCTAAATAGTAGTGACATCAGTCACCAGGAAAACTTGTTTGCAGGTTTGAAATACTATTGTTCTGTAAAGGTATGAGAACGAAACTGTGACTCTGAACTGTTATAAATTATTTTCCCCTAAAATACTGAGAATGATCACAGAAAGATAACCAAAGGACTTATACTGTATGTAGGTTGGTGCATGGCAATAAGAGAAAAATCTGATCATACAGTATTCGGAAAATGCACTGTTATTGAATTACAGTTATTACGCTCTAAAATTCAAAAATATGTGTGATAACATTTATATAAATAAGTATTTCTCTTCATATCAATCCTTTTATTGCCCACATCAAAGCATTTCATAAACTTAAATAAAACAAAGTGTTAAAATGATAGAATCAATTATGGCTAAAAAAGATATATCATCAAACTTGGTGTACATATACATCCTGAGTTCCTTATAACCATTTAAACATGTCAACAATTTGACATGTTTTGATTATTATGAATTATGACTCAGTAGCACATCAATTTTGAGTACATTGGCATCTATATGAACTCAATTGCTAACATTAATTCTGTTTTTACATTTTAAATACAATATTATCTATAAAATATGCTGACATAAATAATTTAAAATGCAAAAAAACATTAAGAATTAATCACATATTTATTAACTGGGCAGGATATCTTAGTAGGTCAAGATCACCTAGAGTTACAATGTGAGAGTCTGTAATACAGGTAGAAAATATCAGGGTTAGAGAGTAATTTAAAAGAAAGAAAAAGGAAGGCAGGATAAAAGAGGTTATGGCAGATAAAATGGAAGGAAGGAAGGAAGGTAGGAAGGAATGTTTCTACCTTCTGAAATGGTGAAATCATTCAAAGAGCAGTTATAATTATGTCACAGTGTATTTTGATTTATTTTAATAGCATTATTATTATTCATTTACTTTCATTGATGCATGCATCACTAAATTGAATCTTTAAGCAATAGCTTCATTTGGAAACTTTGTGCCACAAACTTTATCCTAATATATTCAAATCTCAGAAACTTAAATTTTGTGTAAGTTATAGCCTTGTATTTTGTTACCTTGTCTATAAAAATTTCAAACAATACTGTGGATAGTACTTACTTAAGATAATTGAATAGAACATATAGACCTGAATTCATTTCAATATGTTAAACATTTCCCTCTTTATTTTCTTTTTGTATTCTTGCCTTGTTCATCAATCCATAAAGAGATTTGAATTATCCTTTCATTTACATTTATTCTATTGGTTCCACATCTCTATTGTTTCTCTAATGTGCCCAATATTTGAACAGACTCTTTAATGTAGCAGAGATATAACTTCTAGATATTCCTCATATTACAGTTAAGCACACTGGTGTTTTGAGAAATGTCTGGTTTTCCCAGAGAAGATTATGATTCATCAAGAAAGGAAATGGGTTTTAAGACAGGATACCTGAACCAAGAAGGTGAAGATTACATATCATCGCTGAGGGGCAGACACATGTAAGGACATCGTCTATGATTAAAAAAGTCTTTGCCACATGAATCAGGTTGGGACCAGATGGATACTGGCCTCTCTTACTTTTACCCTTTCTTTATCATCTAAGGCCTCATAAAATTTTGATTTAATATCTTGCCTGATCTCATCTCTTCCAGGTGTGATGCATAATAGGGTCAAGCAGTTAGTATATTAATGTGAAAGCAAAACTCCCTGAGAACTGTCTATTACCATGTTAACCGACTGGAGATCTCAAGGGGACAATAAACAGACGGATACCATGACATGTGGTCCGATGAATTCTTGCTGCACTTTTTCTCCGGGACACTCTCTCTTCTTTGATAACTGGGATCATTTAGTCTCAGCTTCACTTAAGCCTTTTGCTTTTAGATTGCTTGGATTGAATTTGAGGACTTGTACATGCTAGGCAAGCACTGTACTGCTGAATGATGATTCCAGTGCCATTTAAAGTTTTAAAAGTAGAGATAGAAGTTGGACATCGTGACACATGCCTTTAATTGAAGCACATAAGAGGTAAAAGTCTATTGATCTCTATGAGGCCAAGCTGTATTGTTCTATATTATAAATTTCAGGCCAGAAAATGCTACCTAAGAGACCTTGTCTCAAAATCAAAACAAAATAGATATATCTTCAAGTAGTGAAGAAAATATTTTGAAGGCACATATAATATTTTCTACGAGTTAAGCAAAATAATGCTTTTATTTTGTGAAGGCTATAATATTTCATTAAAAGTACACTGATAGTAATCTGGAAAACCCTTCTACTTTATAACAAATAATACTCTGCTTGTGTCACTGATATAATGCTATTGTAAATGTAAAGTGTACTCCCTGCTATAGTCAAAGCTCAGCACTAGATGATTGAATATCCTCCTGGGTGTGACATACTTCAGTCAACTCTCTATGGTTATAATAAGCAGTACTAAGGACATATTTTGTTATTTGCTTGTTTATACTTTTAAAACATATGTATTCTTTGACAATTTTCTACATGCATATCACATATTCTGGTTTCTTTTATCCTTATACTGTTTCTCTCATTTACCTTACTTCATTAAACATCATTGCCCAACCAAGTCTCTATCCTAGAACATCTCTTTCTCTCTCATTTAAGCTATTTTTTTCCTTCTTGGATTTTACAGTTTTGTGAACTATGTCAAGCCACCTCCAGCATGGTTTTTATAGATCCCATGAGAAAGAATGTTTACAAGCCAGCAAGATCTAAATTGATATCCATGATCTTGAAAGAGATCACACTTTTAAGAGAAAAAAAAAAAAGCAAGAGGCAGAGGAGTATTCAAAGAACTAGCCATCTATAACTACAATTAGCCATTTTAAGTTTAAGCATAAATCGCTCATGATTAAAAGAAAAACAAAACTTTAAATGCCATGAGACACAACAGTAATAAATAAACTCATTTGTTTTGCAATAATTTCTAGTGGGAAGGGGTCTTCTGCACTATTTGGATCCCTTGTTCAAGTTACATTACAACTTTCCCATTGCTGTAAATTATGCTGGACCTCTCCCATTGTTAGTTTTGAGCCCATATAACACAACTTCTTCATAATAACTTGAAACTCAACACAATTATAGCCTAGTAGCATATAAACAGCTGGAATAAATATCTAGCAACTGAGGGGAAGATCTGATATCCTTCCACAATGTTTTACTATTTCTTTATAAGGGAAAGCAGAAATAAAAACCGAAATGCCTAGTCTTTATTGGGCAGATAAAAGGCAGACTATAAGGTATAAGGAAAATGAGTGACAGAGAGACTATTCTATCTCAGAAAAGGAAGGTGTAGATACCCAGTATAAATGATGATCATTAGGATCCACTATAGCTTCTGTCTCCAGTCTCCCTCTAGAACCAATGGCACATGGAAAATATTGCCTTGCATAAGCAAAACAAAAGCAAAGAAAGACACAACAACAAAAAAAGAAGAAAAACAAAAAATAAAACAAGAAACCCACTTGGCTATATCCTTTGACTACCCTGAAGTTCAAGTCTGGACTTATCACTGGCACAACTTCCAGAATCCCTGAGGTTTCTGCAGTGGAAATATGTGAGAAGAGATGTTTTATTACCATCCTCATTGTGGTCCTTTCTTCATGGTTTCCCCAGCCACTATTCTCCTTGTTATATGTATGGCCTGTCCTTATTAGGACCTAATCCTACATGGCTCAGTTAGCAAGACTCTATGGTTTCTTTCCTATGGTCTTGGGAGAAAAGGTGAAGTCTGGATTACTTTTGGCTCTGAGAAGAACTGGGAGTGGGATCTGATTGCCCATGGTTGAAAAGAAGCTTTCTCTATATGATAGAGAGGCCCAAGCCATTTTTCATTCTGTTTTATGAAATTATCTAAATCAAATAGCATATTAAAATCAAAGTTGCAGGTTCTGGCTAATGACTGTCCTTGTCCAGTATATATAGAGACCAAAATTCCATCAAAAAGTAAAGGAAAATCACAAGTATTAATTTTTCTAATTAGAGCATATGAACAGTCTAAAGGAGAGTCCTTTGGAACAGATCATTTAGAATTTATGGAGCATGAAGGATCAAGGTAAATTGGAAATTATATCTAGACAATCCAGGCATCCCTTGAGTTTTGAATTAAACTAATATACCTAGAAAGTAGGAGGTAAGTCCTCACACTTATATTTTTTAGAAGTAAAGAGATGGGTGACATATATTTTAATATTTCCAAACAGGTGAATAATTGAGCTTGTGGAAAATTTTCAGAATTATTAACCATGTGAATCTCAAGATGAGATGAGGAGGGGTTTCTCCTAAGGCCCAAAGACATAGCCTAGGTGCCTTCAAGTTGGAACTCTTGAATTATCGTGTCCTACAATTTGATTGCATTGGACCTGTGGTCTAGTTGGATGGAAAGTGACCTCTTAACTGGAGGTCAGACTGTGTTAGAAAAAAAAACAGGCAGAAATGAGAAGAGAGACTAAGGATGAAAGAAATGGCTACCTGAGAAGAAAGGATGGCATTTCCAGTCGTACAGAGTGACCCAAATTGGGTTTGTAATGATTACCAATAAATCTCCAGAATTGTTAATTTCATTGCTTCTGAAGACAAAAGATAAAAAGAACAGAAGTTCCAGTCTTCAAAACTGATACCCTTCCAGGGTTTAATTAGATTAGTGTGTGTCCAGTAGGTGTCCATGGATCCTGGAGGAATACAGTAAGCAAGCAGATTAGACAGGGGAGCTCTGACAGAAGTACACTCTGGGAGGCCTTGGTGCAGTTTGGCTTCCCAAATCTTAGTTCTCAGAGTACAGAGTAAATAGACAGTAGGCAGAAAATAGACCAAAGTCTGACCTCAACAGATGAGAATGTGTTTATTAGCAAACAAAATGAGAAGAATGTATCCCATCTCATGGGATGGAGATTCTGTACAGCATAAAAGCTGGCTGGGACCTCCTATAGGATTGACTGGGCACTTAAGAGTCAGAAATTTGGTACTACAGTGGAGAATACAAGGGACATTTTTATAAAAATGCTTGCTCAAACAAGACGCTGCTTCAGCAAACATTTCTCTCTAGGTTGTAGGTGACTGATAATGGTTTATGAAGCCAGTTGTAAGCTCATGATAGTCTCTTTCCAACAGAGGCACTAAGTCAGTTGTCTTTAGTCTCTGTCTCCTGTGGTCTGCTGCCTGTCCATTATCTGTTGTGTGTGTCTGTTATCTGTCTGCCATCTCTTCCCTAAAAGTAAAAAAGGCTTTGTTTTGTCTTTATTAACCAGCACAGAAAACATGATATGGGAGAAGAATGAGGAATTATTTTTTAAAAAACTTTGGAGTTTTACAAAAGAAAAAGTTATATTACTAACCCTTACTGACCTGAAGCAGAGCTCAACTCAGAAAATATTTGTTATCAACCTATATCCACATGTTGCTTCCAATAGTTATGATGAACAGTTGTTTACTAAAGTTTGTTTTATATCTACTGGATATTTTCAGTAAATTACTACCATAAAAAGATACACACACACACACACACACACACACTCCCACACAAAGACAGACAGAGAGAGGAAAGGATATGCTGCACCCAAGCACAAAATATTACATTGCTTAAAATTAATGCTACTCTTTAATTTGGGTTGTAAAACTGATTACTTGGGAAGCCAAAATATTGGTACACTGTATTCCTAAAGTCAAGTTAAACAGGCTAACTAAAATGTAGGGAAGCATACTGAATATATATCATTAAATGGTCTGAAGATATATTATAAACTTAGTCACATAAAAGTTCAGGTCCTGAGGGCTATTTTTTTGAAAAAAAAAAAAGGCATTCACATACTCAGCTTTTTATATAGTACATGTTCACCTGTCCTGGTATTGCACTGGTTACAATAGGTTTAGCCTCCCCACATTAATAAAAATTGGAGAAAATTGGCCCAAACACATGTGGCCTACATATATGCTCATAGGTCTGAGTCTAATTTGATGAGAGCCAGTTTTTCAGTTGATGTTTCCTCTTTTCTAGGCAACTATATGATGCCATCAAGTTAACAGTTAAACTAAAATCTGACTTCATTTTTTTCCTTGTGGGCACCAGTAGCAATAGCTAAACGGACATCATTTTAGAGGCATCTAAGACACTTCTGATCAGTCATTCTTATATATGTCCCATTCCTGATATATTCCTATAGATATGTCCCATATCTGAGGCTGGGATTAATGTGCTTTTATAGAAAACCAAGTGATTTAACAAACTGAAAGAGCATCATTGTCTAACACCTCATTTGTAAGGTATAGGTAGTATTTAACTGATAAGAATTGAAGCAAATAACAGAGAAAGAATATGTATCTCTAATTTAAGAGAGAAACAAAATAGCATAAGTGTGGGCTTTATTTGCCTTAATCTCCTACTGCTTATTTTAAAAGAACACAAATACAATTTATTAAAGAAATGTGTAAAGGAATTTTTAATTGCAGAAACATGGTTGTTCTGGCAAGCAAGGGGTAATATCCAAAGACCTTCCATGTCTATATGAACCTGCAGGAATACAAACACTCCGTTGGTATATACATTTAATCCCAAATAATGATGGTAAAGTTAGTTTATAGAAGAAAATAGCCTTTTCTAAGAATGAAGTCTAATTGAGGGACAGATAAAGTGATGAATAAGAGAAAGTTTTAACAGAATGAGTCAGGGATTTGATATGTCCAACTCTCTAGTGAGCAGACAGGAAACAGAAGATTTAAGAGAGCAGCACAGAAGGTTTAGTTCATGTAGCTCAGTGCAGGTCAGCAGAACCAGTTGAAGCTAGAGAATAAGGAGCCAGAAGATTACAATACACTGCCAAAGTGATTTTGAGGCCAAGCAGAGGTATTCAGCAAGAAACTGAGAGAAGACATATTGAATCAGTCAATTTGGAGAGGGATTTGAGCCAGAACAACTGAGTTGAACAAGCTCAGAATGAGCAAGTCTCAGAATCTGAAGCATTCTCAGTCTAGATTAGCTGATGGAGGCAGGAAACTGAATCCTTCAAAGTCAGGACATGTAGATTAGACTGTGTGTAGGATAGACATTTCCAGGCCTAGGTCTAGAGATGGTTTTTGAGAAATGCTCTGGGATCAGCCTAAAGCCATGTTTTCCTAAAACTTGGATACAGTTGCCGTCTCATCAATTCATCTCTGGAAATAAAAGTAGCATTTACGTTTACTGAAAAGGGTGAAAAGTGACTAAAGGGAAATGATAATAAATTGAGTTGGGACCTAGCATCTCATCTTAAGCTGCTAAATTACTTGTAATAATAGCTTATCCTTTATTTCAATTGTCAATCTCGCAAATATTTGGTAAGGGTTTTATTTTTCTTTTTATCTTATAAAACTGATGCCAAGAATAGTAATGATTTTGATGTCTCTATCTCAAATATCTATTATCTAAACCTGGTCTTCTGGACATTTTCACAAAATGGGAAGCTCACTAAGAGTTTGTGGTTTAAACAGGCTTTTTCAAATGGATGTTAAACTAACAGAAAGTTGGCATTTTGACATTTATATAATTCAACTTTTTGTATTCAATCTAGTCTTTGGGGCTCCTTTGATCAGATCTCTTAGAATCAGACCTCACCGTGCTGATCCACAAGGTCATAGAATAATGTACTTCTTAAATTCCTTCTGAATGTAATTAACTTCCTTTCTGGTTTAAATTTCTTTAGTTAAAGCAATTCTTTAAGAATGAAAGCTAAAAATGCATCTCCAATTGTCTGTATGACCCAAGCCCATCACTGTTTTGGAGGTCACTGGTTGTGAGAGTAGGCTTGTCAAGTACTAAGACCTTTTGTTTTAGTGTGATGAGTCCTGGTTCACTTGGCTTGAATGTGTCAGTCCATTTTGGTAAAATATTGATAATTTTATGAAGTAAAATGCAGAAAGTTCATTTCATGGGTAAATAGTAGAAACTGGAAAAAATGAAGCTTTTTATATTTTGTAGTACTAGAGAAGCTGTAGGTCATAGAAATATAAAATTACTATTATATAGAGAATTATAAAGAATATAAATGATGACACTTTACAGATAAATTCATAAGATTAAATAAAATTTTAGAACTATGAAAATAAAAAAATTAACCAGAAATAAACTTCTTAAGGTATCTCCAATTTCTAAAATATACACTGCCAGGATACATAATTAACTTTTTTGAGAATCTGGGAAATCAATAGAGGTTCCATATAGTACTTACTTTGACTAGCTGTCAGAATCTGAAGATTTGATATCGCCATTAAACAAAGTAAGAACACTCTTTCGTGAAATAGACATAGTGACAGTTTTAAATTCAAAGGAATTTTTTTTAGTTTCCTTTAGTTTATCTTTCTTTCAGGAATGTTTAACATTTTTAAATGATATTAAAATATTATTTTTCTAAATGTTATGAAATATAGAATATCTAATTATGATTTATATATTATTTATAGCTTAATTTGCTAATATATGATAAGTACTGGCAAACTAGTAATGGTAAACAGTATAGATTTTTGTTTCACTGAATTATTCTGCTATAGAGAAAAATATAAACATAATAACTTACTGAATCATCAATCAGTATGTGTTATTGTAGACTAACTTTTGCTGTGACCACAGATTTATCTATTGGTTCCTTAGACATTAAACAACTTGGCATAAGCTGGTTGCTATATACAAAGAATATACTTATGTCCTCATATTCTCAGGTACACAAACTTGTCACTTGTGTATGAATGTAGTAAGCAAATGACATGACACTTGCCAATTGGAGCTTAAAACTAATGAGTAAATGGTGTCCTCTAATAGATTCTCCAACCTGCTTCACTCATTATTTTTGAGATTATTTGCAAATAATCTATTATTATGTAAATATTTAACAAAATTTAACATGCAATGAAGGATAAAGGTCAAGCTAGTGAAAACAAGTTAGCATAGTCATGTATACTTTTATTTGCAACTAATTTGGGTGGAAATAAATAAAAGAGGGATTTGTGTTGTCCTGGGGTTATGGGGATTGATCAACATGAAGCAACAATTATAAATATTCACATATTGTGTGCCTTTTGTAAATGATTTAAAAACTTTTAACAAAGAAATAATCACAGGATACCCTGACATTAAGGAGTATATCATCATTCAGAATAACCAGTCTGACTTACCGTGAGATTAATATAAAGACTCAGTTAAAAGCCAGCGTGAGAAAAATTCTTGAGTTGATCAACTATCCTGTAGACTAGAAAATAAATATTGATTTGATGGTCATTGTTTGAAGTTATTAAAATATGGTACTAAAGAATCAACATGAATAGAGGCAAATGACTAAAAATCTGTGAACAGTTCTGTAGTCATATGTGTCCAAATAGCAGAGTTATACTTGATGAAAATGATGTAAAATGTGTTTATGATTATAAGACCATCATAGATGGTTTTTCCATTGGATGGCTACAGAATCCCATGGGATACAATTTTATATCAATTGTCATTGATGAAGTAACATAACATCTTACGTATCTCTATGTATGACTTATACATGCAGCTATTAAAGTCTGAATATATATTGTTGTATGTGTTTGTAAATTGCAAATATATAATGCTTACACTTATTTACATACTTAAAAGTTATTGAAAGGAAAGAATAAACAAATAAAACCCTGTTTGGAGGGATGGCTGAAAGTAAAAATGGATACTTCTATTGCAGTGGACCCAGTTCAGTTCCTAAGTCTTTTGTCAGAAACACACAACTCTGGGTAACTCCAATTTCAGGGGACCTGACATACTATGCTCGTCTAGAAAAATAACACTTGCATTTTTATCAACCCACAAGCAGACATACATTTGAAAATAATAAAACACAAGTAAATATAATAAAAGATTCAAAAAGTAATAATCTTCCAAACATAAAGGGTAAGGGGTTTATAAAACCAATTAGACAAAATACTTCAAAAAAGAAAGCAAAACAAATATTCTATAGGTAAGAATGGACATGCTATTTCAAAACCAATATGTAGTTTTAATGAGCATACTATGGATAGATATTAAGATGAAATCTCAAAAACATAAATTAAAGTTTATACATTCTTTTTTAACAATATTTATTGAAAATTGCTATGCAGATACTCTTTTGATGTCTCAAAATAGGGAAAAATCAACAGACATTTTTAATCATAAATCTTAATAGAAAGTAAATAATTAATAGTTATTCCATGCGTATACTGTAAGGTAGTAAGTGATATGGCTAAAAATATCTTGGATCTGAATAAATATTCTTGAGATAAAAAATGGCTATTGCTGGCATGCCACTAAATTAAAAAAGCAGGAAATTAGAATGGAATTTTCTCTCTGTTAGTGATTCCTTTAATGAAATAAATTTCCCATGATATTTTTTAAAGTGGCAGGAAGCATAGGAATCATTAAAGTAATTCTTGTGTTAAAACATGAATGAGCAGGTTTGAGCTGAGAATGAAAACAAAAGTAAAATAAAACAAAGCAAAACAAAACAAAATGTCCCAGCTGCAGTTCCAATCTTGTGATTAGATATATATTACAGAATCAATTCACTCACTCAGTGTTAACATATTTTACAGTTTGTCAATAAAATATTCTTTTGTCACTTATTTATCTATACACTTTACTCTTTATATATTCAAATTTAAAATACTTACTAACTATACAAGTAATATATTAAAAATGTTGATAACTACATTTGTAAATTAATCAATATGTTACAGCAATTATTTAATAAAATATAAGAATTATGTGACTCTTTCCAAAAATCATAATTCTCTGAAAAATTTAATAAATTAATACAACTAACATAAATGAGAATCTATTCCTAAGTAAGTATAATGGGATAGAGTAGAGCAGATCAATTATTGTTGTTTTGTGAACGTGAAAGAAACAAAACTTGAAGGATTAGTTGTGGAATCAGAGACAACGAAAATGGACAAGAATGATATGAAGACATTTAGTGGGAGTAATTCAAGATAAAACTCATTTCCAAATTATGGAGAGCTTTGGAGTGCAGTATTGAAAGCTAAAATTGATAATTCACTTTTAAGATACTGAGATAAATTTGTCTGTTAAGTATGTAAATGAAATTTATGAATATGCAATAAAGTATATATCAGTCTATTGTTGACAAGAATGGAGCAAGGACCATAAGGGGATAAAAGCCTTTAACATAGATGCCTGCTTGGAGAATTATTGCTCTGTAAAGATCTCAGCTAAGGAACTAGAAATATATGAATGACTGGTCCTCCAAATTTAATTTAGTTTAATTTAATCTATGGAGAAAATTATATCACGTAAACAGGCTAGAGCCAAACATTCGGAGAAATTCAAGAGGGATAATGCATCAGTGATGTAGATTCAAAATTGTGAGCCACTTGCTCAAATTTCATGACTCAACAACAGTAATACCACCAGGGACTCTCTTTGCCTCTTTAAAATGTATTTAATAAGATAAATTTTCTCAGATGTTGTGTGAAAGGTTTGATAAATTTTATTATTTCTTGTCATTCTTAAGAAATAAATATTCATAAATGTGTCTTAAGATATATTTGAATATGTCTTATTCATATTCATATTGAAAAACATGAAAATTCTGTCCAGGAAGGAATGTTATGGTAAGTCACAAGAGGGCACCTCCTCTGTGGTTATACTTGTGTGTGGATTGCTGTCTATATGCAGGTGAAGGCAGGCACAAGATAAGGTGAGCCTGTGATTGGAAAGTGAAAAAGAAAGCGGGCTAAGAGTTTTAGAGAGAAGAAAGATAAGAGAGACAGGGAGAAGGAAGGGAGGTGGAGGAAGAGAAAGACTATCCAGATTCTGGCGTGGCTTTAAGTAGCCACAAGTAGCTATGAATATAAGAGATGGATAATTACAGGACAATATGTCTTATCTAGGTGGGCAATTTTATCAATATCAATTGGCTCACAGTTCACTGTGTGAACATTTTGTGGGGTGAGAAATTACTGATATAAATCTGACAGATAAATTACAAGCCTCTAGAGTTTTGGTTGTACTGGGTTACTGGAATTTGTGACCAGTAACCACCGGGGTCAGATGCCTGGAAATATGAGCAGAATCTACAGCAAGAAAACCTCAAGATAGGCAGTCACTGTATGAGTCTAGCCGTGTAGGCAGGGAGATCGCCTGGGCCAGAAAGTAGCTGGCAGTAGCTAGCGTGCCATGGTGACTTTTTTTATATTTCATGTAACACTTGTGTACAATAATAACAATCATGCTAAGAGTTGGACAGTGTCATTGTTTTCTTTAGCTACTGGTTCTCTGTTTCTGCATAGACACAGCCATTGGTGCATGTCTCTTCTTTTTCTTTCTATGACTGCGATCTTTGACCTACACTGGATACAGAGATGGACTTGTTTGCTTTTTTGAGTGTTTGTTTGTTTGTTTGTTTGTTGTGGAGCAAAGAGATTTTAATTTCATTCTAAAAATGAATGTGTTTGAAAATGTTGGCCCCTTGTAAACATGAGAGATTCACTCATTGCAGCTCAGTCACTATATCTGTCCTTTTAGACTACCCAGAGTTGGTTTATCATTGTTCTCTGACTCCTTCAGTTTTAGGGATAATATTTTCAATTGTCTACCATAAATTTCTGCTTCATGTCCATGTTAGGGATGGAAAATGCTATTTTTCATTCTCTAATGTGTTTTGCTTACATCTTTATTTTGGTTGTTGTTTTTTATTAATCATTTTATTTGTTTACATTTTAAATGATCTCCCCCTTTCTGGTTACCCATCCACAGAGCCCTATCTTATCCCCTTTTCTTCCTCCCCTTTGCCTCTAGGAGGGTACTCCTCTACCAACTCACCCTCTCCTGCCCAATTGCTCTAACATCCCACTATGTTAGAGCATCAGACCTCCACAGGACCAAGGACCTTCTCTCTCATTTATGTTAGATAAGGCAATCCTCTGCTATATACTTATCTGGAGCCATGGACCCATAATATATAGTCTTTGGTTGGTGTTTTAGTCCCCTGGAAACAACCCAGATGTTCCTCAACAGAAGAATACATAGAGAAAATGTGGTACATTTACACAATGGAAAATATCAATTTTAGTGAACCTTTAGTAAACCATCTTCCTGAAGGACATCTTGATTGACTCTCAGTGTTATCCAATTAGGTTAACATATAACTATAACTCTATCACCTTTCATAGGGATCAGATAAAGATCTTAGTAAGAGAAGTCCTGAATGAATATGTTAGCATGACCAAAGCTATGTGGATGACTCTAGGAACTTAGAGTCCTTGGAAATTTACAATAACAACAACAAATGTTTCCAATGTGAGTCTGGTCAACCTAAGAACAGTAAGACCTTTCTTTGTCCAAGTACAATTGTTTATAGATGAATGCTCAGTGTTCACAGAATTGAACCACTGTAGCTTTTTCCTCTTCATAGATGTTTACAGGCTAAGAATGTTGGCTTCCTATTACAATCCCTCTTGATATGCAGGACATAACAAACTCTCTGAGGTTCAGGGTTGCAGAGTAGTAAGTACAAGTCAGTCACAGAAAAATTCTAACTAATATGTATATTTGCCTGTTTTTTTGTTTAGTCCCTGCCTACCTCTTCCAGAAGTCAAGCTTCTAGAATCCAAGCCTAGTAAGTCATAGTAGAGACAAATGTGATACTCACTGAATATACATGATTCATACCCAAACCTGCCCTCAAATAATCTTTCATTTATAGAGCTATCAAACAACTGAGACAGAAAAGGGACATACTATAAAAAACAAAACAAAACAACTGATGATCTCTTATGTTTGATCTCCAGAGTCCAGGATGGACAGAGAAATTCAGAATACCCACGATAAAACCCACAGACCATATGAAGCTCAAGAAGAAAGAAGTCCAAAGTGTGAATGCTGTAGCACTACTTAGAAATGGGAACAAAATAGTTACCAGGGAACGCAGCATGTGGGAAGGACTTGTGAGGAAGAGAAGAGGAGAGGGGAAAAGGGGGGCAGTATCAGGTGTGGGAGGAGACAAGAGAGATATACGGAAGGTCAGAAAATTGAGCAGAGATATACAGCAATGAGGGATGGGGAACTTGGGGTAGCCACCAGAAAATCCCAGATGCCAGAAAAGCCAGAGGATCCCAGGCCCCAATAGGGATGACACTAGGTGAAATACCCAACAAAAGAAAGAAAAAAACCTGTAGAGACCAGGTCCAAAGGTTAGGTACTGCTCATGGTTGAGGGAGGAGATCACCCACCCATCTCAAAAATATTAAAACAGAATTTCTCCTGTTTAAAGGAAATACAGAGACAAAGAGTGGAGCAGAGATTCAAGGAAGGCCATCTAGAGACTGCTCAACCTGGGCATCCATCCCATATGCAGCCACCAAACCCAGACACTATTGCTAATGCCAAGAAGTGCTTGCTGACAGAAGCCTGGTATAGCTGTCTCTTCCGAGACTCTACCATAGCCTGACAAATACAGATGAGGATGCTCACTGTCAACCATCAGACTGAGCATGAGGACCCCAATGGAGGAGTTGGAAGAAGGTCTGAAGGAGTTGAAGGGATTTGGAACCCCAGAAGAAGAACAACAATATCAAACAACCAGACTTCCAGAGCTCCCAGGGACTAAACCACCAACCAAAGAATACATATGGAGAGATTCCCGCCTCGAGCTGCCTATGTAACAGAGGATGGCCTTATCTGGCATCAATGGAAGGGGGGACCTTAGCTCTGTGAAGGCTCATTACCCCAGTGTAGGGGAATGCTAGGGTGGGGAGATAGGAGTTGGGGTAAGAACACCTTCATAGAAGCAGTGGTTGGGGTAGAGAGAGGATAGGATAGGGGTTTTGCTGAGGGAAAACCATTGTCACCTGAGGTTTTGACCTTAGCCATTCTGATTGGTTAAGGTGGAATTTCAGCGTCGTTTTGATTTGCACTTCTCTGATCACTAAGGACTTTGAACATTTCTTCTCAGCCATTCAAGGTTCCTCTGTGGTGAATTCTTGATTTAGTTCTATACTTCATTTTTTGATTGTTTGTTGTTGTTGTTGTTGTTGTTGTTGCCTTTTTTAAAAAATGATTAGCTTTTTGAGTTCTTAATATATTTAGATATTTTGGATATTAGACCTCTACTGGATGTTGCATTAGTGAAGATTTTTTCCCAAGCAGTAGGTTGCCTATTTGTCTTATTGACTATATCCTTTGCCTTACAGAAGCATTCCAGTTTCATAAAGTCCCATTTCTCAATTATGGATCTTAATGAGCCTATGAGGTTCTGCTTAGGAAATTTTCCCCTGTGCTAATGAGTTTAAGGCTCTTTCCCACTTTCTCTTCTATTAGATTAAATGTATGTCCTTTTATGTTGAAGTCCTTGATCCACTTGAACTTCAGCTTTGTGCTAGGTGACAAATATGGGTCAATTTTCATTTTTTCTAAATACACACAGCCACTTAGACCAACATCATTTATTGAAGATACTTTCTTATATCCATTGTACAATTTTGGTGTCTTTTTCAAAGATGAAGTGTCTATAAGTATGTGGTTTTATTTCTGTGTCTTCAATTATATTCCATTGATCAATGTGTCTGTCTCTATAACAAGTTTTACAGGCAAATTGATAGAACTAGAAACTATCATTTTGAGTGAGATAACTCAAGACATGCATAGCATGTACTCACTAATAAGTGGATATTAGTCAAAAAATACTGAATACCCAAGATACAATTCACAGATCTCAGAAAGGTCAATAAGCTAAAGGACTCAAGTGTGGACACCTCAGTCTCACTGGGGAGGAAAAAGAAAGGAATCACAAGTGGGGAGGGAGGGATGAACCTGAAAAGTAAAGTAGATGAAGGAAGGAGAACAGGGGAACCTGATCTGGTATTGGGTAAGGGAAAAGAACTGAAGCCTGTGGACCAGCAGAAAGAGTGGAAACAGGCAACCTAGGAGGGTGTAAGGTTGGGGGGACCCTCTAGAATGTACCAGAGACCTGGGAAGTGAGAGACTCTCAGGACTCAAAGGGGAGAACCATAGACGAAATGCCTGACAGTAGAGGGAGGAAATTTATAGAGACCACCTTTGGCAGGAAGACAGGTTATTAAAGAGGGAAAGGCTTGTCATTCCACAGTCAAAATTCTGACCCATACTTGTTTCTGTTTGAGAGAACTACAGAGATGGAAACAGAGAGGAGCCTGAGGAAAGAAGATCCAGCAACAGGGCCAAAGTGGAATCCAGCTCAAGGGGAGGTCCCCAGGCCTGACTCTGTTACTGAGGCTATGGAGCACTCTCAAAAAGGAACCTATCAAGATTGCCCTTCTGAAGACCCAATAAGCAGCTGAGAGAGTCAGATGCAGGTGTCTGCACCCAAACAATAAACAGAAGCTGCTGACCCCTGTGTTTGAATTAGGAAAAAGCTCAAAGAAGCTGGGGAGGAGGGTGACCTTGTTGGAGGACCAGCAGTCTCAATTAATCTGGACTCTTTGGATCTCTCAAACACTGGCCCACCAAAAAGGTGACCAGCTGATACACCACCTGATATGAGGCCTCCAACACATATACAGAAGAGGACTACTGGTTCTGTGTTCAATCAGAGATGATGCACCTAACTTTCAATAGACTGGAGGCCTCAAGGAGTTTAGAGGTCAGGTGGGGTGTGGGTGAGTAGGGTAGACAGCCTTGTGGAGACAGGGGCATGGGTTGGAGGGAGGGGCATGGGTATGAGGTGTAGAATAATCAGAGGGTGGATGGGGGGAATAAAATCTGGAATGGAAAGAAAGAGAGAAAGAAAGAAAGAAAGAAGGAAGGAAGGAAGGAAGGAAGGAAGGAAGGAAGGAAGGAAGGAAGGAAGAGAACAAAAAAAAGAATCACTATCTTAAATTTATCTTTTGATACCCACAAAGATCAACTAGTCACTTCACCTATAATAATAAATAATTTGCTATTTATAAATTTTCTGAAAGAAATGCTGGAGACAGAATAAAAAGTAATTCAATATAAATGAATGTGCTAGATGATCATAATTATTTTCACCATGAATACTTCATAGTACTTTGAAAAATACATTCTCTGTTGAGATTATGAGAACTATTCTTAACATACTTTAAATTTTTGCTAATATTATGTTCACGTTATTGGATGTAAGTTGTTTATTTCCTATTTAACTTAGTATATATAAATAGCACAATGAATAGGAATAAGATATAATAAACACTCCTTTAAAAAGGTTAAGAAAATATACCACATTACACAATAATTGAAGACAAACTGTACTTATGTGAAAATACACCAGGAGAATATTTAGGACAACATTTAATAGTTTGGTTTTTGGACTCACCAAAAATATTTTGCCCCAAACAGAAAGATAATAGAATCAGAAGTCCACATTTCTGCTCTGCTAAGACACTGAAATAATTTTATTCCTTTTCCTGCATTTTAATAAGCAATCTTTAGAACAGATGTAATTCTAACATAATTTGGTAGGATTTGCATTTATTTGGAAAGAAACCACTTTACATGTTGTAAAAAAACAATAAGAATTAAATTAAGGAAAGCACTTATTTGCTAAGCTTACAGATTTTGATTGTGGATTGAATAATCCTTCTCAGAAAGAGTATGTGTTCTTAATCTCAGGGTTATGGGTTCATGCCCCATGTTGGGCACCTGATGTAAAAGTAGCTTTTATGTGCCTGATGCAATTAACATCTCAGAGGCTTATTACCTCTGATATACTAGGCCTAGTCTTGGAAGTTTCTATTCTCTGTACAATATAATACAAGCCTAGTGTGTTTTCAGCCACTGATAACTACTATTACAGAAGCTCACCTCTTTTTCGTTCTTTCTGTTCTCTGGATTGCTGATTCAACTCAGATGTTCTGGCTCAAGCTCACCACTAAGCTCACTGATTCAATCTGGAAATTCTTTCAGAGTCTCCTGAACCTTCCTGGCCTCATATTAACTTCGGTGATATGTTCTAAATCTCTGGCTTTTTCTCATTGTCTTGCTCATTATGTCTTCACTTGTGTCCAACTTGTTCTTGTTCTGCAACCTGTGTCTATACAGCTGTCCCAGTAAAACTGACCTCTTTACTCCCTTAAGTAGCCTCTCTTTTCTTTGTTCTTGAGAGAGTTGGGCAATCTAATTCTGACAAATCTTTCTCTGTTCTGTAACTTTGGCTCTCATTAGACAACCATTATGTGCATGAATGCTTCCTTCTACAAAGTAATTCTACCCTCGTTTTTTGCAGTTAAATATTAAGTAAGTGTGTGCCTGTATTCAGGCCACAGCATCACTAAAAATAGATTTTTCCAGTAAACAACTCAGTCTTTGTGTTTACAAAGTGATCAAATATCTTGTAACAGCAATTGTAAAAGTAATTTTAGTATTTGAAATATTAACTGTATTATACATAAAGGGAGAGTGAGATGTGAGTTTGAAAAGGATATGGAATCTTTCAAATGGTATATTAAGAAGCCTTGTAACTTTCAGGTAATAGACAATGAAACAAAATTTTGTAGAGATAAAACATATGCTGGTGTATTTTATTTAAAGAATTTATCAGATATTAACCAGAAGTAAAGATTCAACTAAGGATAATACTGATACTATTTGTGTTTAGAGAAAATAACAGGATTATTTATTCCCTGGCACCAGGAAAACAAAGAAAGGAAATCATTAAATTAGTGAAATTAGGCTAGAGTTTAAATAAATAAATAAACAAACAAATAAATAAATAAATAAGTAGAAAATTAGAAATCTCAGTGACTGGATTCAAAGTTTCAACAGTATTATAGTTGGATATGCCCTGATGTAAAGGTGAAACAAAAAATTAAATACAAAATAAAATATAAAGCTAAGCATAAAGAAGAGCAGTGATAGGAAGATGAAGATATTCATCAAATTATCCAGTATAGGTTGTCAAAAGAGGAGTAAGTATCTAGCTGGAAGTATAAGAGAGACAATGGTACATATGGGCCCAAAGCTCAAATAAAAGTGGAGAAAAATATCTAGTTTTTCTGCAGAAAAAAAAAATGAAACGTCAATAATAGTTGAGGTTATTATATCAATATAGCTAGTTTTGCTGTTATTTCCAGTATATGCAATTTTATTCTTCTAACCATTCCAGTTTGAAAAAATTTTTTTGAAGTTTGTAGTGTATTTTTTTTGGTTTTTTCTGCAATTAAAAGTATAGGAGCTAGAGTTATAGCTCAGTAGTGGAGTGTTGGTCTCACATTCATGACTCCCTGGGTTCGGTCCCCAGTATTGACATAAAAAAAGAAGTAAAAATTAGTATGTAGTCTATACAATAAAGAATGAAGCCTCCTAAAATTATTTCTGATTTGTTTACAAAATATTTTACCCACATGATCTTCTGAATTTTTAAATGATATTTTATTTCCTTATTTCCATACTAGCAGAATGCCCAGTTTTCTTTTGTTTATCTTTATTATTTCCCCTAAAATAATTCATTTTACAAAGCAAGTGAAATGATTGTAAGCATTTTTAGTGTTCACAGGGAATCTTGTATTTAGTTACTTAGTACCTGTTAAACTGAAAGTATTTCAGACTGGATTCTTCTGGACAAAAAGAAAATGAATTAAGTATTCACATACAAGACACTCAGGAGTATCTTCTTAAGAAAATTTGAAATATAGGAAACAGAATTGGGTAGATGCTAAATTTGAAAAGCATGATAATATTCTTATATATTCTCAAGAAAAGAGAAGCTTCAAACTGACACAAGAAGTATGAGACTTTGGTCCCATATTGACCTTTCTATTAAATTACGCTAACTTTGGGATAAGACCAATGTTATGACACATAGTTGCTAGCAACACTAGTGCCGTGAGTGTGCTATTCATCCAGCAGTGAGACATAGCACTTTCCATTTTTCACTTTTCCCACTTTGTGCCCTTTGGTTCACATTTGTAACAGTAACTTCATTCCATCTGGATCAGCATCCATGGCACCATTTTATGTTATCTGAAAGAATACACAATATACTGTTGGTAGGAACATATATAGTCATCTCTCATCACAGTTCTTTGATCTGAGATACAATATTTGCTACTAATTCCTTCTGCCACAAATTGTAGCAGTTGTTTTAATATAGATGTATTCAGTGAGTTAATGTAGTCTATTTCCCAATAATGATATAGACAAACAAAGATTTATTTAATCAAGCTTTACCACAGTACCTGGACAATCATTAATCTATTTTACTCTTCAAAATCAATCTGGCTACCTCTAATCAAGATCCCCATAGTACTTGCATTTAAGGCCTTCCGTGCTTAGCTGAACTCTCATAATTACTACTTTCCTCATTCTTGGCTGAATATTATTTGTTCTTCTTGCTCTCTCCCTCCCTTGGCTCATAGAAGTCTGATCCTATTCTGGCTTCTACACAGTCATTGGCTGATCAGCTTTTATTGACAAGGCAGATAATAAATAGTAAGCATTTTTTTCCACAAAGTAGAGTGAGTATTATCTTCACATAAGCATATGAACTCAGTATCCAGATTTAAATATTATATGAGGGCAGAGAAATCAGCATTTAAATAACACAAGTATAGTATTACACTGTGCCCAAAAATATTATGCCTATAAACATGGTGAATTTATTGGTGTGTATGTTTTTTCTGGAATTAAAAGAACCCATCCATAATAACTTGTTTAATATATGATCAGTTTGTTATTCATTTAGTAATTTAATTGAATATATTAGGTATCAGAAGAAATCTCTGAGGTTGAATAATGTCGAAAATACTCAGCTACCAACTGTTTTAGCACAAGAGTCTCTATTCATTGGCAGTTAAAGTCTCTTGTTAGCTGTTTACTTCATTTGTACATCACTACATGCAAAGAATTGAAAAGACCTCCACAGTAGAAGTTCAGTTGAAACTCACATCCGTTAAGAGTCTAAGCTAACATTCACAAATTATAGAAAGTATATGATATTCGTCTTTGTAAATATGTGTTACCTCAGTCACAATGATTATTTATAGCCACACACATTTTACTGTGAATTTAAAAAGAGACTGGAGGAGCTAAAGGGGCTTGTGTCCCCATGGAGGGAGCAACAATATCAACCAACCAGAACACCCAGAGTCTAAAACACCAATCTGGGACCACATAGGGAAAGACCCATGGCTCCAACTGTATATGTAGGGAATGATGGCCTTGCTGGGCTAGGTGGAAAAGGAGGTTCTTGGTCCCCTGAAGGCTGAATGCCCCAGTGTGGAAAATTTGAGGGCAAGGAGGTGGGAGTGGGTGGGTGGGTAGGGGCACATCCTCATAGAAGCAGGAGGAGGGAGATAGGATAGGGGGTTTCTGGGGTTGGGGGGTAGGGGATAACATCTGAGAAGTAATTAAAACATCTAATAAAACAAAAACAAAACAAAAAACAAACAAATAAAAAGTAAGTTAAATTGTTTGAATTACTATATTTTATTAACATTCATTAGGTCATAAACTTTTAGACTATAGGTTTTCTGGCTGTAGTGATTATGGAAGTAATAAATATGTATAGAAGTTATCTTTATGTAGGATATAGTGTATTTTGGGTGTGTGCCCAAGAGTAGTGTAGCTGAATAATGTGGTAGATCTATTTCTAGCTTTCTGAGATCATCACATTATACTGATTTCCATATTGGTTTCACAAATTTATATTCCCACCATCAGTCAATAGATGTGCCTCAATCTTCATATTAGTTCTGGCATTTTTTAACATTTTCCTTTTTTTTTTTTAAATCTTAGTCACTCTCGTTGTGATATGATAAAATCTCAAAGTAGCTTTAATTTGCATATATTTTATAAATAGGAATATTGAACATTTATAATAGTTTCTCAAACATTTGTATTTTATATTGTGACAACTATCTTCTAAGTCCCATGCCCCACTTCTTTTTTCCTTTTTTTATTGGATATTGTATTTATTTATATTTCAAATGTTATCTCCTTTCCTGGTTTCCCCTCCGGAAACACCCTATTGTATCCCCCATCCTCCTGCTTCTATGAGAGTGTTCCTGCACCCACACACTCCCATCTCCCCTCCATGGCATTCACCTATGCTGGGGCATTGAGCCTTTACAGGACCAAGGGCCTCTCCTTCCATTGATGCCTGACAAGGCCATCCTCTGTTATATATGTGGTTGGATCTATGGGCAGCTTCATGTGTACTCTGCCCCATTTCTTTATCAGATCATTTGTTTTTTGATGTTTTTATGTTTTCAGGGTTTTTGTGGTTGTTATTGTTGTTGTTGAATTATTTGTATATTCTAAACAATGACCCTCTGTCAGTTTTATATAAGGGCTCATAGACCAATTTGAAGGAAAAGGTGATATTAAGCACTAAAATAAAGAAAAAAATGATGGAATAAGAAGTAATGGGGCAAGAAATGGAAGCGTATGTTAGGGAATGTAATTTGTACAGATGGGAACCTAATATTAATATCGTCTGATACACTCTACAGCACCTGACTGATCTAGATACAGATATTTAGAGCAAACCAATTGGACTGAAGTCAGGGATGCCTATGAAGGCATAAGGGAGGAATGAAGGAGCTGAAGGGGATGGCAACTCCAAGAGAAAACCAACAGTGTTAGCTATTATGG
Organism: Grammomys surdaster; assembly: GCF_004785775.1. Taxonomy (NCBI): domain Eukaryota; kingdom Metazoa; phylum Chordata; class Mammalia; order Rodentia; family Muridae; genus Grammomys; species Grammomys surdaster. The sequence goes on from NW_021620995.1 coordinate 7,500,810, forward strand.
ATCCCTTGGAACTCCCAAATATTAAGCTATCAACCAAAGAGCATACACAGGCTTGTGAATTCACCATTGAATAAGGAATAGTTATATTATGTTAGGCATTGTTATTACTTGGGTTTTGTTTCCATTTGGACTACAATAAACTACAATACAAAAATTGGAGGCACAAGCTTTTGATCCACATCTTGAGGAATAGTAATTCTGAAAAGTCCAGGTATGGTGGTACAAATATTTAATCACAGGAGACAGAAGCAAGCACATCTCCTGAGTTCAAGGCCAGTCTAGACCAGAATAAGTTCCAGATAAAGAAAAGCTTACATCCAGGTACATGCTTTTAATCCAAGCATTCAGGGGCTTGTAGATCTCTGAGTTTAAGGCCAATCTACATAGCAAGTTCCAGGACAGCCAAGCTTACAAAGTAAATGTGTTGTAAAGCAGAAAGCTGTTGATAATGCAATGGAAAAAGGACCTATGCTCCACCTCCAGTAAGCAACTTATACCATGTGGCTTTGGTTTTAGGGTCAAGAATAAAAGGGACTATGCAGATATTTGATGCTAATTAACTGGAGCTAAGAAATTAACAGTGATTAAGAAGAGATCAACAGTACTGAGGTGAAATCTTCTGGGAAGTATTTTCTGATAGTACAAATAAGCTGTGTTTCAGAGATAGCCAAGGTTGTACCTCATCCTGTAGCTGGACCCTGTAATGTTTTAGAATCATCCACTTGCTTTGAAGGTATAAAGAGGTGCTGGAAAGTTGTCTTGGAACTGTGAGAGGCCTGGGAAGGCCATTGGAAAGGTGGAGTCTTAGTTGCAGTTGCTTGCCCAGGACTGATGGAGTAATGCAAAGATACTGAGGTTTGGCACCATGAAGGGAGACTATGAGAGATGAAGCCTAGTTACAATAAAAGATTCCAGTGAACTGGAGATGCCGGTACTGTGAGATGATCACCAAGAACAGCAGCAGCAGTGGAGTGTAGTCTGCCAGAGCCTAGATTTCTACAGAAAGTAGAGCTTGAGAAGTTACCCAAGCCCTTTGAAGGAGCTCAGAAGATCATGTGTAGATCCCAGATTTTTTAAACAAGAAGCTGTTAAGTTAAAGTTGCTTTGAACACCCCAGGATGTTAGAGATGTAAGAGTCATGGGCTACCTGCTGAGAAAAGTTTCTAGCAGTGGATAGAAACAGCCAAAGAGATAGAAGTTTGTTGTTGCTGAATGCCAGACCTGCTAACAGGAGTCAACAAGAATGAAAGGACTTGGAGATCTGAAGAACACTTTCATATCAAACCTGTTTGGTATTTTTCCAACCTGTTTTTGGTTTTGCTTTGGTCCAGTATTTCCCCACTATGACATTTTGTAATAGTATATCATATGATGTTGTTGGTATGTGATCTGCTTTTCGATTTTGATTTCATAAGGGATTGCAGTAAAGAGACTTTGAACTTTAGAATTTTAACATTTTTGAGACTATTAGAGACTATGAGTTTTTTTATATGTAATGGCTAAGAAATACCTCCATAGACTAATTTGTTTGAATAAGCCTAAAGATGTCAGAGATAGGTGGTTTGAATATACTTGGCTCATTGAAGTGGCAGTAATAGAAGGTGTGGACTTATTGAAATATCTGTGGTCTTTTTGGAGAAAGTATTCCACTCTGTGGATGGAAGTATTTCACTCTTCCTCCTAGCTGCCTGTAAATCAGTCTTCTCCTGGGTGCAGTTGGATCAACATGTAGGACTCTTGGCTCCTGAATTTGTCTGTCTACCTTAATGTTGCCATGTGTCCTGCCTTGATGATAATGGATAGAGCCTCTGAACCTCTGAGACAGCTTCAATTAAATGGTGTTCCTTATAAGAGTTGCCTTGGTCATGGTGTCTCTTCATAGCACTGTAAACCATATCTAAAACAGCATATATAAAATAAATAGAAGTGAATACGCTATTGTCCAGTGGATAACTGGACAATGCCTATACTAGATTACAAAGCCTAACAAATAACAAGCCACTGCCAGGAATGAGTTACAACTTCTGGAGTTGTTGGACAGTGAGATTTTGTAGACTCTTAAACATTACCAGCTATTACAAATGCTTAGATTGCCTTCCATAATATGATTATATATTTTAATATATGAGACATAATCATCAAACATACTCAGCTGTGAACCTATAACATCAACATGCCTAGAAAAAAAAATCATGTTCCTTGAAACAGTACTGGCATGAAAGTAATGGAAATGACCAACCAATTTTGGATTGTATTTAAGGCAAGCTCCACAACTAAGGCAAGCATTGCTATTGATTCCAAAAACAATTGGAAAGAAAGGACATAGTTGATAACCTACTGAGTGGACATAGTATTAAACTGAGAGCATGACATGTATTTATGCCATAGGTAATTATTACTCTTAACTAGCATCAGAGAAACTTTACTTAAGTCAGAGACCATGCTGGCTATGAACCAATGGAGCTGAGAATCAGTGACTGAAGTATATTGATCTCTACATGGGATATTTATTTACATCATATTCTCCTTCCTAAGGTTCACAGAACATTTCAGATTAGGTTTTTAGAGATTACAATATCCAAAGGTAAAGAATAACTGTAAGAAAACTATGTTTTCCAGGTAAAACAAAGCATTAGCACATATGACTCACAGCAGTTGCTACAGTAAACAGTATATCTGAGAAGATATCCAAACAAAATATCAAATAAAGCAAGGTGGCGGTTATGAAATCCCAATTGTTGCTGAGTGTTACTACTCTAGAGAGGATGAGCCCTGGGAGAATGGACCTGATAAATGAGACAGACTAAATTCTTATGAAATAGTCAAGTTTATTCAGAGCTTCTGATTTATACTCTAAGGGTTAAAAAGGTCACATAAGGAAAGCTTTCACTCAGGATGTTATCTTCTAGTTCCATCTTTTTGCCTAAAAAAATACATGAATTCATTGTTTTTAATAGCTGAGTAGTACTCCATTGTGTAAATGTACCACATTTTCTGTATCCATTCCTCTGTTTAAAATACCATCTTGATTGAGGTAACCTAATCATAAAAGAACACACATGATACGTACTTATTGATAAATGGAAATTAGCTCAAAAGCTCACAATACCCAAGGTATAATTCACAGACTGCCTGAAGCCCAAGAAGAAGAAAGATCAAAGTGTGGGCACTTCAGTCTTTCTTAGAAGGAGTAACAAAATGCTCACAGGAGTAAATAAGGAAACAATGTGTGGACCAGAGACTAGAGGAACAGCCCCCCCCCCAACCCCCAGACTGTCCCACCTAGGGATCCATTCCAGGTACAATCACCAAATGCAAACATTGTTGTGGATGTCAGGAAGTATATGCTGACAGGATCCTGGTATACCCGTCTCCTGAGAGGTACTGCCAGAGCCTAACATATACAAAGGACAATGCTCACAGCTAACTATCAAACTGATCACAGGATCCCCAGTGTAGGAGTTAGATAGGAGACTGAAGGAGTTGAAGGGGCTTGTGGCCCATGGGGAGAACAACAATACCAACCAACCACAGTTCCCAGTGTCTAAACAGCCAGCCTGGGAACACACATGGAGGGACCCAAGGCTCCAGCTGTGTATGTAGAAGAGGATGAACTTGTCAGGCATCAATGTGAGAGGAGGTCCTATGTCCTGTGACGGCTGGATGCCCCAGTGTGGGGAAATTCGAGGGCAGAGAGGTGGGAGTGGATGGTTGGTTGGGGGCACACTCTCATAGAAATAGGAGAAGGGGGGATGGGTTAAGGAGTTTCTGGGGGAAGAGAAATGGGGAAAGAGGATAATATCTGAAATGTAGATAAATAAAGTATCCAATAATAAAACAAAAAAGCTAATGGAACTGGCTATCACAGTAGAACATTTGAGACTTTTTGGCAGCAATTTAATATTACCTATATTACTGGAATTCCTTATAATTGTCAAGAACAAGAGACTGTGGAAGAGGCCCATGGAACTTTAAAACAATATCTTCATAAAGTAAAAAAGGCAAAGATATATCCCCATACACCACACATTTATTTAAATCATGTTCTTTTCATTTTTTATTTTAATTTTTTTTAAATTGGATGCCAAGGAGCTTTCTGATGCCTGTCTATAGCACTTTACAACTAGGTAAACTTATGCATAGGTGAAAGGGAAGGATCCATTTACTGGCATATGGCATGATCCAGATCACGAATTAAGATGGGGAAGGGGGGATATTTGTGTTTTTTTTCTGCAGGATGCTGAAGGAGCATGGTGGCCACCAGAGCAATGGGTGAGACATGCTGCTGCCAGTACAAAGAGTGATGCTGACTTGTGAGCTTGCTGAGTGCCCTGACTATGGTGACTGGGAAGCAGTATTAAACATATGTTCCTGACCCACCTTTGCTTACCTATACCCCTTGATGGGACAAGCTGGTTTGCCTCAAGTTTTTAGATCTTGTGGAACAAAGAATCAAAAAGAGAAGTTATAATGACTCTTGTATTTTTCTTAAATGTGACCAGTTATTCGACTTAATCATGGACTGTTCTAGAAATCAATCCAACATTAGAAATAACAGTCTTCATTTGCAAGGCTGGCTCTGAACATTTTCAGAGACGTATTTATAATTTAGCTGCAGTTATCTATGATGTGATGTAAGCAAGAGCTAAAGTTGTGACAGGATCCTGATTTCAAACAAGTATTAGCACATGTGTTAAGGCTTTTTTAATTCTCAAGTTAAGATTACTTTTGTTTCTTCTACAGTATTTAATGTAAGTTGCATTGATTATACACTTTCTAATTGTGTTAGTGTGACAGTTACAGTTGTCTATCAACCAGCTTTTGTTTTATTGCTCAGAGGATCACAGAACCTTGGTCTTCTGAAAAAACTTGCAAGTACTGGAAGAAGTGAGTCAGGGTTTAAGCAGAAGTAAGAGGATAGTGGGCTTGATTATTGCTGGTATAACAGCTTTAATTACATTAATTGCTAGCACCACTGCTTCTGTAATTGCTTTGACACAAGAAGTTAAGACAGCTACTTTTGTTAATCATTTAGCAAAAAAGGTTACTAATGTATTGAATATACAAGAGGATTTAGATAGGCATTTGGAATAACAGATTGATGCTCTTTATCTTATTCAAATTATTGGAAGGAGGGTCAGAGTTTAAGAGTAAGGAGACATCTCGAGTATCATGACAAATACCATTGGATTCCTGTTAATTCTAAAATTTACAGTGGTAGTCATTTTAATTATGAAAAAAATTAAAGACTCTTGCAGTATATTTGGCATAATTCTAACATCTCTCTGGATGTTTTAACTTTGCATAGTGAGCTTATGAATTTAAAGAATACTGGTCTGCTGAGCACTGATGAGGCAGGTACTGCTAATAAAATTGCGCATGACCTGAGGTCAGTATTTCTATATTGGTCAAGCTTCAAGAATGGCATATATAGCTTGATCATGCTAGAATTTTTCCCCCTGGGAATAATTTTATTCTTGCCCATTGTGTTAAAGCTTGTCTTTAACAAAGTCAACTTGATAGCAGCCAAAGTACATGACTTGAAACTGAAAATGAACCCACAGACAGAGTTATTATATTAACATGCTGGCAAGCCAAGGTTGGGTAAGATTCCGCACAGAGCCTTACAACCTAATATATAAGTGTATTGCTTTTGATAATATACATTCCATGAATGAAGGCATTCTTGTCAGAATGACAAGCTAAGTCTTGTTTATGAAATAAAAAAAGGGGGATAGGCAAAGAGCTTTTGGGATTGCTTGGCAAGAATCTGACATGGGTCAAGGACAAGGAAGTGGGCTTAAGGCAGGAAGCTGATATTAGGCTAGAACAAAGAAATAATTTCAGGCAGAAATCTAAATATTAGGCCATAACAAAGAAGCAATTTTAGGCAGGAATCTAAATTTTAGACTAGACCAAGGAAGTAGGCCTCAGAGATGAAAATGACTTTGAGCTAGGACAGGGAAGTTGGCTCAGATATTTTGCTCATCCTGAACAGCCCTGAGAAATAGTGACCATGATTCCAGGAGTGTTCACAGAATTTTGTTTATTGCCTTGTTTGTTCTTTTATTATTTTATTATTTTCTTGCTTGTTCCTTGATTATTTGCAGCTATTGCTATTTATTCAACCTGGAACTGACTTTAATACTTGCATGTAATTAAAATGGTATAAAACAAAAGGAAGAGGGAGATTGGACAGGGGTTTTCTAGGGAAAGGAAAGAGGGAAAGGGGATGACATCTGAAATGTAAATAAATAAAATATCTGATAAAAAAAGGAAAGTTCTTAAGAGTTCAAACTCTATAAAATTATAAACACAAGCTATTCACCAAAACTGAGTGGAGCAAGAAAATACATTTTAATAATAGTATCAAGTTTTGAAGAACCTGGATCAGAAGTCTCTTGTCTTGTTTCTTGGAATATTCTCACAAGCACTCAGAATTTTCCTCACTGAACTCAATTTCTGGACCATGTTCTTACATAGGAGCTATTAACAGTTGTCCACTGATTCAAGAGCTATTGTCATTCTTAGAGATGTGTTCTAGTTAAGTTGATTACATTCAATTGTAAGGCCACAGATCCAAGAATGTATGTGCAGTATAAACTATACTAAATAAATTTTAGAAAATGAAAAAAAAAACAATTCAAAAAGCCTTGGAAGGAGGATGAATCTGAAATGAATTGCAGGTAAATGTGATAGAAATACAAGGTACAATATTCTCAAATAACTAATAAAATAAGTGACAAAGTTCATGATGGTATAATACAGTATTAGTTAATTTAGCAAAACTATCCCTTCAAATTAGCAATAACATACTTATAGAGTTCAGGTTATACAAATTAGCATTCTGTAAATAATGCAGTTAAAACTGGGCAACAGAATGTGTCAATCAGACTGTAATTTCTGAAACAAGAATACCATATAAAATTCTTTAAATGATAAATCCTGCAACATTTTCTGGAGAACAATCCTCACAGTTCCTGCAGAGATGTCCCTCATAAAATATATTAAGAATCCATTCAAGACCAGTAGCATATAGTTTGGCTGCTGGAGTATATACCTCATTTACACAAAGCCCTGGGTAAAATTCCCTGCACCAGATATTACCTGGGATTTTTCAGTGCAGACAATTAATAACAGAAGTCGAGAGGTCAAAGTAGGAAAATCAGAATTTAAAAGTCATAACCCAATTCATAGTAGATTCAATCACAGTCTAAGTATCTGAAAGTTAACAACACAAAACAACAACAAAAACACATCAAGTTTTCACGGTCATTACTACATAAGATTACAGTAATTAAGATCTAGTTAACCTTTTTACCTTTTCTTTGCCAGATATATTTTTTTCTATTTATCAGAGGAAATGTCATGGATCATCACTATGCTTTCTGTAAAGTTGTTATCAGTTTTATAATTTTATTTTTAAAGAATGTTGAGAAGTTGAAGAGTTATGAATTCAGTTGCTGAATAGATACCATACTATGTAACTAATATCATGTCAATCTTCTCTAACTAAAGTACAGGTGCTATACTAGGACTATTGAGAATAATGCCTGAGTAAAGTTGAATTTAAAGAAGTAAATTAATTCCTTACATTAATATACTTTTCTTTTTTTATTTTGTGAAGCCTATCTGATGAAACAATTAGTGTTATAATGAAGATCACCATCCCTTATCTTTCTCTGTGAGACATCCTTCTCCCTCCATGTGAGACCAGTTCATCACTTTGGTGGCTAGTAGGTACAGACACAAAAGTTTTCTTTCACCATTCCCCCTGATGTGATTTGTCTGTCAACTACTTGCCAGGATGGGTAAATGGTCTGAGGATTTACTTTAGGTAAAACACTACATTTTTCCTGACAGAGAAGCTGCAATGCTTTTATGTCGAAGGAAATAATATTATTACACAGAGGTGTTTAAGCAGTATGGGTTTTAACCTCACATAGGTATGAAAGTCCTTGCACAGTTTACAAAGAACATGGTTAGTAGACAATGTGACATGTTTAACATAATTTAATTGTCTCTGGATGGTCCCTCCTCCAGTTTTTCCCCTACACAAATATAAAGACACTTGCAATATATTTAGCACAATTCTAATAACTCTCTGGATGATTTAACATTACATAGTCAACTTATGAATTTCAAGAATGCTGCTTTGCTGAGTGATGATGCTGTAGATACTGCAGATAAAATTACCCATGGCCTGAATCTGAAAATGGACCCTCAGACAGAGTTCTCATTAGCCTGCTCATTCTGTCTTCAGCTGTTTCTAGCTTAGCTTACTTATTATAACGGAAAACAAAATCAATCCCCTAAACTTAACAGTCCAAATGACCTTATGAAGATCTATCGATGGGATGATACTTTATAACTGCAATCTCAGTTCTCTCTATAAAACTGTCTTTGTAAAAAACAAAAATCTTTTCTCTCTCTCTCTCTCTCTCTCTCTCTCTCTCTCTCTCTCTCTCTCCCTCTCCCTCTCCCTCTCCCTCTCCCTCTCCCTCTCCCTCTCCCTCTCCCCCTTCCTCCCTTCTTCTGTTCCTCTCTCTTCCTTCCTCACCCTCTCTCCCTCACTCCCTTCATCTTGCTGTCTCTGTCTGTCCCCTCCCCCCTCTCTCTTCTGCTGTCTTAAGTCACTTCTCTTTCCTGTTTGTTCTCCTAAAAGCTCAGCATATCTATTCTCTGACTCATTCTATAAAATCTTCCTCCAATTTGTCACTTTGTCGGCACCACAGTTACACTTCACTATAAAACATAGCTGCCTCCTTCTACACACTAATGTATCTTAAATGTGTGTACAAAGGATATGATTATATTCCAGTCCAAGGGCTTAAAGTAGTATGATATGTCTGTATTCCAGTCAATCACACAAACCTAGGTCTTAGGTTGAATTAAAATTCCTCTACATCTTGCTCATTTCTGTTTAAGCTAAGAACTGTTAACAGTTTACTTTTTTTTAACAGTTTACTTATTATAATAGAAAACAAAATCAATCCCCTAAACTTAACAGTCGAAATGTCCATATGAAGATCTATCTATGGAATAATCCTTCATAACTGCAATCTCAGTCATCTGTCCTTCAGTAAATATTCACTTCACCATCAAGATTTTCCAATCTGCCAGTCTGATGAGTGATCTCTCCTTCTTCAGCTGGTTTATAGATCTGTCCTCATGTCGGGAAGGTTAGCTTTCTGCATTTTCTGTGCTGCTGACATTATATGTCTCTTCCTTCCTTAAATTTTACCTTTCACATGGGAGATTTTCTTACTCAGATCAGATCGTTATCAATTTTGAATGAACCTAGAATCTTTCATCACCTATGACTTTCAGATTCAGAGGTTCAGTCCATTATCATCAAGCTAGAAGTAGGGCAGCATCCAGTCAGACATGGAAATAGGGGAGCTTAGAGTTCTACATCATCATCCAAAGGAAGACAGGGGAAGACTAGCTTCCAAGCAGCTAGGAGAAGGATCTCCAAGCCCACTCCCACAGTGACACACTGCCTCTAACAAGGCCACCACTCCTAATCTTGCCACTCCCTGGACCAAACATATTCAAATTACCATATAACCCATTTGTCCATATGTCCTGATGGAGCTGATCTAAGAACATTTTATAGTCTACATTTGCATTTTCAAAATCTACAGTTTTAATTAATACCCATCTTGCATCTCGATATGATATTGCCCTGTTTATACTGAACTTCAGTCTGTGTAACAAGTCAGTTAAAGTTTCTCTGGGGCTTTGCATTCACTTCATGAATGACATAGACCTCTTTCTTCTTCCATTTTCTTATCAAAAGCGGTTAAAACTATCTGAGTACATTCTATAATAAGAGACTAATCGATGGGATGTGATGTTTTAAGTTAGCAAATTTCTTCTCATATAATAATTGGTATTCCACTATATTAATACCTTCAGACTTATATCAAAATTTCACAAAGTTGTCTCTTCTTCTCACTACCATGGCAGATGTTTTAATTGAGAACCAGCTTTCAATAAAGCTGCTAAATCTTTTCAGGCTTTGGAGATAATCCTGTTTTGGGTAACCAGATATTTAACATCAGTCTCACAATGGACGAGACCATTCCATAAGTTATTGTTGATACTGTGAAATATTTAAGATCTTATACTTTAACAGGATTCCAGGATAGCTGTTAATTTTGTGAATAATTACCATTTTCTTTCATGTGTTCCCCAGTAAATCGGAAAGCCAGTATGAGTGGCCACATTTCATCAATTTCATTAAGAGGTGCTATTGTAGGTTCAATGGCCTCTCTATGTTGATCCTCAATTTTATTAAGTACCATAGGCTCACAATTAAACACTTCTGTTCTCTTCCTTTTCTCTTGGCTCTAAAGCCCTTTTTCTTATAAAGGCTAATTTTTCTTGTTGTAAAGCTATTTTTAAACTATTTTTAAGGAAAAGTATAAATATTGCAATTGAGTGGCCGGGCGGTGGTGGCGCACGCCTTTAATCCCAGCACTCGGGAGGCAGAGGCAGGCGGATTTCTGAGTTCGAGGCCAGCCTGGTCTACAGAGTGAGTTCCAGGACAGCCCGGGCTATACAGAGAAACCCTGTTTCGAAAAACCAAAAAAAAAAAAAAAAAAAAAAAAAAAAAAAAAAAAAATATTGCAATTGAGAGAAAAGAGAAGTTTACTCCTGTGGTCACAAATACAATGAGTACAATGATGGTTTTTCAAGTAAAGTTTCTATACCTTCTACTTCCATGCTTGGTCTTAAGGGACATTAATAGAATTTTCTATTTTTAATGCAGGAAGAGTCTGTCTGTATACTTAAAATTTTCTTTTGGTGTGGCTTACTCTGATTGGCTGTCTCAAAGGCTCCTGCAATATACAGTTGTTTCACACAGATCTAGAAAGTCTTTGGTTGTGATCTTTTGCCAGAACAGCCATGTTCTGGGTTTAAATTCTTGTACATCTTTGTTTCCTGTGATTTAACAGGTTTTTTCCCACAATTTTGTGACACTCTTTAGTTTTTTGTTTGTTTGGTTTTTTTTGTTTGTTTGTTTCCTGAGTCACAAAAGCCTCTCTACTTCCTTCAGAATATTTCGGTTTCAGAAAGAAACTACAATACAACTACAAATAGGCTATAATATAGTAATTAAACTGAAAATAAAAAAAAATATGATGTTTGTCAATGTAGACATAATGGACTTTACATCTTGCATGCACCAAGATATCTATAAACAAAGGAATTAAGTCCTTGCTGAATTTCCAAGTGTAAAGAAAGTGTGCCACCAGGTTATTTTGGAAACTTAATTTTGACTTTATTCCTGCATTTTCTCAGGAATAAATGCAAAAGTCAAATACTAAATTAAAACTGAAAGACATCAAATAAAAGATTCCAGAAAAGAAAGAGCTTGAACAGGAAGAGCTTAAAAGCACATGAAACATAAGAATGAGGCTCAGCTCAAAGTAATGTGGACATATTTTGGCTTCAGATTCTAGTACTACACCAATAACTAAAAAATAAACACAGAAAGGAATAATAATAATAATAATAATAATAATAAAGACTCCAGAAAACTAAAATGAAGAAAATATGGAGAAAAAAAGGAGAAAAAGGGGAAAAGAAGCCAAGAAGGAAGGTAGGTATGAAACAAAGATTAGAGGAAGAGAATAAATAAGGCATGAGGGATAGACTAAAGGTAATAAAGTATATCTTCAATTTAAGTATTTAGGATTTTTTCAAAAAACTCTTTTACATACTAAGACACAGTATACAGCTTTATTAAAATTTTTCAATTTTTCTATCCCTGTAAGTCAATGTTATTTTTGATGTTTCCTGTAAGAAATAATTTATACCACATTGTAAGTTTCTCATTCACTTGTCCTTCTTTCATTTATTTGTGAATGTAAAGGGGGAAGAGAACAAAAATAGAAAAATAAATGGGGATGGGAATCATCTAACTTTCTAGTGTGAAGTTCAGCTTATTTTTTTAAGAGTATTTAGCACAGGTTGTTTGGTGTTGTTACGGACACAATGGCATCATTATTAATGACTGTGGAGCTTTGGGTCCTGCAGTAAAGAATTCTATTACTTCCATCTTCTTTACATGGATGTCCCATTTGGCAAATATTCTGCATGACTGCTATGGTGTTTCCATCTGTCACACTTCAATGCTACATCTAGGACAGACATTTCAAAAGGGCAATTGTTCCACTGTCTAGTGGACTTAGATATAATAAGAAAGAAGATAGTGCCATGGATGTTTACATTAAATAACAGCAGAAACACATCTACTGAGTAATTTTACAAGTCAAGTTCTCTAAATATACTTCCATTTAACTAATACAAAATCTGCTAATCTATTCATTAATTGATAGGGAAAATTGGCTTAACAAAGTAAACATGTCAACAAAACATATGAAAGTTATATTTCTATTTTACCTTTATATCTACCATGTTATTTTAAATGCATGAGACCTAGTGTTATTTTAGGGTTTAAAAATATTTGAAAGTATATATTTTATTTTCCATGTATATTTTATTTTCCATATATATGGAAAATAATATATATTATTTTATAAATATATTTGTAATATATATTCAATCTATGTCTAATCTTGAATAATTTTTATTAAGGCTTTTATTTAGCTCATGAATTACTATATCTAGTAAAATAGAATATCATTGGTTAATTTAGTTCACATTGTAACTCATTTTGGTGATTGCTCCTATCTTAAATGGAAAATGTGTGTGATAACTTCAACAAGTTTGATGATCTGTGTGTAGAGGTATTTTAATCCAGAAATATGTCTATTCTGGCAAGAGATTGCATCCAGAGTTCTTTTAAGTCAGTGTGATCCAGCTGTAATGCTGATACTCCAGACACCTTTAATGCCTATGTCTGGAATACAAACACACCCTGAGTACACATCTTTAATCCCAATCAATGAAGCAGAAGTTAATTTGTAAAAGGAAGTATCCTTCTTTGAAAGTGAGGTCTAAATGAGGGGATGAATCAGAGAAAGATCTAAAAATAAAAAAAAAAAAATGGTCAAAGACCTGACAAAATGTGTCAAAGATAAGATATGCCCAACTCTTACAAGAACAGACCAAAGGGAGAGGTTACTTAAGAGTAATACAGGGAGAGGCAGGTAGTGTAGTTCAGTACAGCAGAGTTCAGTTCAGTCCCATTCAGTGTAGCTCAGTTGAATTAAGGTGATTTCTCTTGTGAAGTATGTGAATTCCCTTTAATCAGCGCAGTGGAGATGAATTTATTCATGAGTTTGTGCAGTTCCATAGAGGTTAGAAGAGACATTTGAAGCCAGAGTATAAGAGGGAGCCAGAAGTTTAGAACAAATCACTAGATCTAGTCTGAGGCTAAGTAGAGCATTGTAAGGAGAAGCAAGAGTAATCAGTTTGAATGGTCATCTTGGAGAAGAGCTTTTTCTAGAATACTTGAATTGAACTAGCCAGCCAGATTTCAGAAGGAATGCAAAAGGGTGAGCTTATTCAGCAGTAAGCCTCCAAGACAACAATTACATGTGACAAATAAAACTTACATTTACATCCATGAAAATTGCTTCTACACATATTTTTGCCTCACACTATAATTCACCACTTTAACAATACACAGAAATATATATGCAGTAGTCATAGATCCATAGGTCCCTACATCTCAGACTATACATTATTTATAAAGTGTTGATATTTGGTTCTATAGTGCTTCACTTCTTTAAAAATGATATTGATTAATCATTGCCAAAGATCATAATATATACCTCCAAACATCAAAGGCTATTGCCAAAGATATTGTTCCCTATCCAGAACATGAGGTAAGATCCCATGAGAATGTGCATATGCCATTGAACTTGGTGAAGTCAAACTGGTGTCAAACTAGATGCACCATTAATACTGATTAGTTTTTAATGGTATTGAAAGATGCTTTACATGTAACCAGAGTAAGAAGATAATCATCAATATCAGTAGATATAAATTCTGTGATCTATAATAGACACGTGCCTGAAAGATATAGAGGTGCAGTGATGGCACAAATGAACCTCCTATGGATTTAAGGACCATTCTGTGAGATGGAACTTGTACTTGACTCTGCTAAATTCTCCATGAATCTAAGACTAGATAGAGAACGGGCCTAAGGGAAAAAATCAAACTCTGTTACTTTGCTAAAAGAACATAGCAAAAAAGTGACCCTAAGTTGGCAATGTACCATAGACCAGTACTTTGCTCATCTTTCCTCAGAAAACTATCATCTTGATGGGGAATAACAAAGAAATCTATAATTGGCCAATGTGAAAACAATGTAAGACTTTGGAATACCTAGAATAAATGGAATGTCTTCATCAAACTCCTCTCCCATCTAGACTAAGGGATCTATGTAGAAGAGGAGGTTGAAAGATTTTAAGAGCAAGAAGACACAGATGCCCCAGGGAAACATGGCTCTTATAGCCACTATAGGACATATACACATACAAATTCACAGAGACTGTGGCAGAATGCAAAGAGCCTGAAAAAGTTTAAGGTAGACAGAGTTCCAATACTGAGAGAAGGCGTGGACATTGGTTCCTAGTCACAATCAAGAAACTCTTCTAGAGCCTCATTGGGTATTTTAGCTGCAACTCATTGCAGGCCTGATACCCAGGAGTAGTTAGTCAAACTAAAATAATTCCAGTGGTATTTTTGTAGATTTTGTGGGTCACATTTTGCTTTGTTTGGGTAGATTGTTGTTTTGTGGGTCTTTTGCTTGTACACATTGCTTTCTACTTTTCTGGGTTTTAGGGGGGATGTTATGTATATGGATTTTATTTCAGTATGTTGTTTGGTTTTGGTTGGTTATTTTTGAGAGAGAGTGGAGGGGGGAAGTACATAAAGTTGGATATGAAGGGAGGTAAGGATCGTCTAGGAGGGGTGTGGTTAAAGCCTTAATCAAAATACATTGGATGAAGATATATATTAAAGAAGGTCCCACTTATGTGTGTCTGGAAGGGCTGCATTTAAATTTTGTTGGATTCAGCGCTTTCCTCATTTGTGAACTCTATGGATCAAATTCGATCAGGCCTAAGTGCAGGCATGTTTAATCAGTGAGTGGTCTAGCTGAATCATCTTATTCAAAAATATCATTTAGCTCTCCCTGATAAATTTAATTATTCATTTAAAACCCATGAGAAAGATTCCTGCATATTTTGTGTCTCTTTTATTTTCAAGAGCCCATATATTAATTGATTCTTTATTAATACTTTTATCATTATTTTAAGCATTTGAATAGAAAGCCACTTTTCTTATTGTTTACATGTTTTACTGCTCCTCTGAGACTGCAGCCATGGAAAATATTCCATACCACTTGATGCAATCACATAAATCAATTTTGTATATATTATACAAAATGCTATTCATAATGGTTTTGATAGATAAATGATTCATTTCCATGAATTTGAATGTCACACTTTTTAGTTGTTTCTAAATTAAGGATCAAGTCTTATTAATGTGTTTTATTTACTTATAATAATGAAATTTTCAGGGAAATAAAAAACATTCTATGTTGTAATTTTGAATGTTTTACATGATATGATTTCTAAAATATAGCATCGATTTACTAAAATAGTAATATCTAGTTATTATATCTCCTGTAACGTGTTCATAGATGCATCCAGTTATGAAAATGCTTTCAAAACCTCTCATTTAATGATCATAAAAGTGAATGCCTCACTTTAAGCTGTTTTTTAACCAGTGATTTTTTTTCTGAAAAAAAAAATTTTGCCTGGAAGTCCATAGTGAACTGTCTTCTTGCTGTTATATGAAATGTTTTATCAGTGAACTCTTGCAAATGAAATGCAGAATTGATGAACAGCACAAGCGCTGGATTTGCAGAAAATACATGCTAAAACACAAAGCTTATAAAAGGGTTTTGTAGGAAAATTGAGTCTGTGTTCCATTTTACCCAAAGCTCTATTTAGCAAGACTTTATTTTATTACTATGCAATTCAGTAAGCATGAGTAGATTCTCCATCAATTCTTTTATCCAGTGGCAACATAAACACTCACACTCTCTGAAATAAAGGAGCTGGAGTATGTGAGCTGCTCCATCCAAGCAGCTATTTTTAAGGTTGTGTCAGCGTTTCCATTATATACCCAGTTTCCTGAAGTTTATAACTCGCAGTAAAAACTAACCCTTGGGTTGAATCTTTACTTACAGAGGTATTTTTCAGAGCAACTTATGGAGACATAGCTGCAAGACACCCCATTTCTGCTAATAGAAGCTAGGTCATGAATCCCTTTTTGGCACATTGAACAGATTTATCCTGTAAGTTTTCTACCTGTAGAAAATTATTTTTTATTTGAATGGGAGAAGTATTTTGGGTTGAGTTCCATAAACCTATAAAATGTGATGCTTGTCTGATGAAGGTATGAATTTTCAATAGCTTGGCTGGGCCTGTAGCAAACAGTTGGTGAATTTTTTTCCCCTACATATCTGACCTTGGAAAAGATAAGCTAGCTATTACTATTAAAGAAGAATTAAAATTAGCTCATATGCTTTAGATTATTTCAAATACTTTCTTAATATCACATTTAGAATTAGGATATAATTTAATAATTATAAAATATAATTAAAGAAGCATAAATTCTTCCTGTATCATGCATATATGTCCTATTTGTATACCATAGTTATTGTTAGGCAACAATCTTAATATAGATCATAATTATAACATATAACTAATTTTTAACATTTATTACAACCTTAGAAGTCACATCATAAAAGAATTTATTGCAGAATTTAAAATGTGTTCTTATTAAAGTAAGAAAGTATGTCACAGCATTATAATTATGTATTTATTTATTTACCTCTATAATTTACCTCCTTTTATTCATTTCTAATTCACCTTGATGTCATTATTCAGTACATAAGATACTTAAATTTGACAATAGATACTACATGTTCAAAAATACTAAAAGTTAAAATTAATCAAATCAGTTATATTTGAGCAATGACAGACTGCAACAATAAATTGTTGCAATAAATTGTAGATCAAATTTCCACCATCATGAACTTGTACTATAATGATTCATAAGTTGTAACAAGTTCACAGAGAATTCATAAAAAACTTTATGTTAAATGAAGTAAAAGCATAACAAAGTTTACTTAAATAGTTACTTCTCAACAGTAATAGATAAGCATATTAATATTTTCTATATTATCTACAAAGTATATCTTGTGTGATTAATATTTAAAAAATTGGATAATTTTATCTAATTGTACTTTAAGTTGTCTGTCAAAATATTATTTACTTACAATAAAAACAATTTAAGTCTAAATTGTATTTTATAGAACTGATTTTAACAATTTAAATGTTTCTATCATTACATAAATCATTATTTTAAAATTTTTATCCAAAAATTATTTTCATACAATATACTTGGATGATTTTCTTTCTTCTGCTAACTCTTTCCCAATACTACCCATACTCCTAGTCACTAAACTTCATGTTTTACTTTCTGTGTCTTAAGCTTATAACAAGAAAAACAATCAACATCAAAAAGTTAAGCCCAGGATAGCGAAAACTATTCTCAACAATAAAAGAACTTCTGGAGGAATTACCATCCCTGACCTCAAGCTGTACTACAGAGCAATAGTGATAAAAACTACCTGGTATTGGTACAGAGACAGGCAGGAAGATCAATGGAATAGAATTGAAGACCCAGAAATGAACCCACACTCCTATGGTCACTTGATCTTTGACAAAGGAGCTAAAACTGTCCAGTGGAAAAAGGACAGCATTTTCAACAAATGGTGCTGGTTCAACTGGAAGACAACATGTAGAAGAATGAAAATTGATCCATTCTTATCCCCTTGTACAAAGCTCAAGTCTATGTGGATAAAGGACCTCCACATAAAACCAGATACACTGAAACTAATAGAAGAGAAGGTGGGGAAAAGCCTCGAATACTTGGGCACAGGGGAAAAGTTCCTGAACAGAACTCCAATGGCATATGCTCTAAGATCGAGAATTGACAAATGGGACTTCATAAAATTGCAAAGTTTCTGTAAGGCAAAGGACACTGTCAATAGGACAAAACGACAACCAACAAATTGGGAAAAGATCTTTACCAATCCTTCATCTGATAGAGGGCTAATATCCAATATATACAAAGAACTCAAGAAATTAGACTCCAGACAACCAAATTACCCTATTAAAAAATGGGGTATAGAGCTTAACAAAGAATTTTCAACGGAAGAAACTCGAATGTCCGAGAAGCATCTAAAGAAATGTTCAGCATCCTTAGTCGTCAGGGAAATGCAAATCAAAACAACCCTGAGATTCCATCTCACACCAGTCAGAATGGCTAAGATTAAAAACTCAGGTGATAGTAGATGCTGGCGAGGGTGTGGAGAAAGAGGAACACTCCTCCATTGTTGGTGGGACTGCAAGATGGTGCAACCACTTTGGAAATCAGTCTGGTGGTTCCTCAGAAAATTGGACATAGCATTACCCGAGGATCCAGCTATACCACTCCTAGGCATATACCCAGAAGATGCTCGAACATATAACAAGGACATATGCTCAACTATGTTCATAGCAGCCTTATTTATAATAGCCAGGAGCTGGAAAGAACCCAGATGTCCTTCAACTGAGGAATGGATTAAAAAAATGTGGTATATTTACACAATGGAATATTACTCAGCTATTAAAAACAATGAATTCGAGAGGTTCCTAGGTAAATGGATGGAACTAGAAATTATCATCCTGAGTGAGGTAAGCCAATCACAAAAGAAGACACATGGTATTCACTCACTGATTATTGGATATTAGCCTAGAACCTTGAAATGCCCAAGATGCAACTCACAGGCCACATGAAGCCCATAAAGAAGGAAGACCAAGTGAGGGTGATTCGGTCCTTCTTAGAAGGAGCAACAAAATACTCAAGGGAGCAAATATGGAGACAAAGTGAGGGACAGAAACTGAAGGAGGGGCCGTCTCAAGACCACCCCACCTGAGTATCTATCCCATGTGCAATCACCAAAGGTAGATGCTGATGTGGAAGACAGGAAGTGCATGCTGATAAGAGCCTGATATGGATATCTCCTCAGAGGCCTTCAAGAGTCAGACATATTCAGAGGCAGATGCTCACAACTAGCCATTGAACTGATCATGGGGTTCTCAATAGAGGAATTAGAGTGAAGACTGAAGGAGCTGAAAGGGTTTGTGGCACCATGAGGAGAGCAACAATACCAACCAACCACAGCTCCCAGGGTCTAAACCACCAGCCTGGGAGCACTTAGGGGGGGATCCAGGGCTTCAGCTGAATATGTAAAAGTGGAGGGCCCTGCTGGGCATAGGTGGAAGAAGAGAACCTTGACCTCATGAAGGCTGGATGCCCCAGGGGGTGGGAATTTTGAGGGTGGGGAGGTGGGAGTGGGGGGGTGTAGATAGAGGTTACATCCACAGAGAAGAAGGAGGAGGGGCGAGGGGATTGGGGGTTCCGAGGGGGTGGTGGGGGATGGGGTAAGGGGACAACATAGGAAATGTAAATAAATCATTCAATAAAAAAAAAGAAAAAAAACATTAAAAAAAATAAAAAAAAAAGTTAAGCTGTAAATAAGAAAATCAATAAAACAGAAAATGTGAAAGCAAAATAAAAAGCAGACAAAAATACACATGGAGTTCTATTTGTGTTGGACAAATACTCTTTGGCTTGATGCTTGCTCTACGTTGTGACATACCATAGAGAAAACTGATTTTTTTCTATTTATGATTTCTATTCATCCAACATTCCTAACAATAGCTTTTCATCCCTTATCAGAGAACCTCCTTCTTCTTGTCATAGATAGCAATTAATACAGACATCCACAGGTGGACAACATAGAGAGACTGAAATACTAGAGCAGTCGTCTCTTAATGAAATGTTTTTGTATCAGACTCCTCCCATCAAGGCTCAGGAATTTATACAGAAGAAGAAAAAAAAAGGATTATAAGAGCCACAGGTGGTAAATGACTCCAAGAAAAATGAAGTTTTTTGGATACAAGAGGATTGATGTGAATTTACAAGTAAAATGAATTTACAGACTGTGACACCGTATGTAAGACCTGTACAGTTTCAAAACCGACAAAATTCCCAGCACAGAGAAGGGGAAGTGGATAAAAAACATACTCAACCAAGAAGCACAACCCTCTTTCCTCCTTTCTTCCGAGTCCCACCCTTACAAATCCCTCTACATCTTGGACCCTCCCATTCTCCTCAGGAAAGAGGAGGCCCCTTTGCGTACCATCCCACCCTGGTCATCTAGTCCCAGAACGACATTTGTTTTGACTCATGCATTTACTAAAATGAAATAGAAGCTAGTAAAGACAACTTATTAAGATTAAGAAAGTTTGAGATAAATAAATTTACTTAGAAGTAACAATTTCTTAATACATGTTTTAGAAGTCAACTTGAGTTTCCATAGTCTTAAAGATAAGTGCTTAATGCTTAAACACTTGTGTGCCCAAACATGTTTGAAGTAATAAATGAAAGATGATTTAGCTACATCTTTAGAAATAAAATTTAACATGAATACCACAATTTTTATCTACCGATTTTTATGTATATTTTAATTTAATATTTTAGTTTAATATTTGTAACAACTATCGACAATAGTTTTCCCCAGCTTGTTTGAAGTAGAGTCCTATTCTGAATACTAACTTCTATATAAAGCGGTGAAAAATAAGATAAACAAGATACCCAGGCTATTTACATGCCAGAGCAGACTAGTAAAGTGTGTATTTGAACCTCTCAAAATTTTCAAAAATAAGTAAATAAATAAATAAATAAATAAACATTTAAGACAAGCAGTCTCAACTGACCTGGATCCCCAAGATCTCTCAAACACTGAGCCACCAACCAGGCAGCATACACCAGCTGATATGAGGCCCCCAACACATACACAGCAGAGGACTGCCTAGGCTGGCCTCAGTGAGAGAAGATGCGCCTAACTCTTATGAGACTGGAGGCTCCGGGAATGCGGAGGTCTAGTCGGGTGGGGGAGTAGGGACATCCTCTTGGAGACAGGGAGGAGGTATGGGATGTGGAGCAGTAAGAAAACTGTCAGGGTCTAGTTTGCTTTCTACTGTAGATGCCTGCTTTTCCCAGAACAGTTATTTTGATACTGATGATCTTAACACAATGTTAAAAAATAGTGGAATGCAGATAATTGAAATGGTTTCTATGTTCTCTGTTAAGTTCTATCTTCTGTGTCTTTTCAAAATTCAATACCACACTATTTTTTGTTCTTCCATTTTCACTTGAGGTACTCTAGTGCTTCTACTTAATTACTGTCACTGAAGGCAAAACATAGTCTACTCACAATTTAACTTGTGCATCCCAAATCATGTCCCTTTTTTACATTATTATTTATTTTTCATAGTCTATGATGTTTACTTAAGTTGAGGTCATTATCTTGCACATTACTGACGTTTGCTATGATAGATTGTCAGGTAGTCATAAAGTCTGTGGTGTTTGCCTGTTAAACTTGGCATATTATTTTTGGCTTCACACCCATTGTCCTTCAGTCCTCATTCAACTAAATGCATGAATTTACATATAGCTTCTTCTTACTAAAAATGAAAGAATTATGTTATTTCTGATCCTTTTGATTATAAAATTGAATAATGTTACCAGACATTAACTGAAATTTTACTGTACCTTTTTTGAAAATGCATATAGAAGTTAATCATACTATCACTATTTTGGCACATAGATATTTTTACAACCAAAGTTCACAGTAACATACATGTTTGGCTGACTTGAAATTTAGCTCTGTTTAGATTAGGATACATTTTCTCTTGGAAGTTAAAATTACAACCTGATGTCCCAAACGCATTTAAGAGGCCTGTATTTTTCTCACAGTATCATTTTACCTTCGTACTTACTTTCAATGGATTCCTTTTTACTTCCAAATCTTCATTGCTGGTAATTTCTGTCCTTTCAAATATTTGACCTATATTTGTAACCAAAGATCCAACAATCATGCCTTATGTATTTTTTTCAATTGAAAACATAACCAGGAGATTTTTTATAAGGAATTTCTATTACTAATAGAAATATCTCTTTATTTGATAGGAAATTAATATAGTTGGAATGCAAATGTAATTTTATGGGTTTCTATCTATACACATTAATGTTCTTTCAGTGAAGGAAAATCAGCTTTAGTTGTCTTCTCTGAGAGCATTATATTCATGTAAATAAATGTGTGTGTGTGTGTGTATTGTGTGTATATGTATTTTATGTGGAGAAATATGCCCATGTGTTTATATTATATATGACTTGAATTTTAAGAATCTATTGCTTTTATTTTTGTAATTATAATATAATTACCTCATTTCTCCCTTTCTTTTCTTCCATTGCAAACCTTTAAATAAAAGCCTCTTTCCTGTTTTTAAGGATTTGTTTTCAAGAAATCCTAGACGTTATCAACTATATACAAAAAACTACATACAACTGAAGAATGTTGAGAGCCAGTGAAATGGTCTTCCCAAGGGAACGCACACACCAACTTGTTATATCCAGTGCTCAGCCACCCTGAACACATACATACATGTAAAATTATATATGTATAATTTTTTAAATTGCATAAAATAATTGAGAATATTTATCAGAGTTTTCCAAATATTTTATGAAACTTTATTGGACTGATTAATATATTTCATAAACATTTTGTCATATTGCAGTTGGTCATTCCAACTTATGAATAAGCATGCCAGCTTATGCAGATAAGCTTCACAAAACATAATGCTTCATTAAAATTTATATAACAGAAAAACATTTCTATCAGAATGGAAACTAATATAATCATTTGAAATCCACTTTATTTAGATGGAGATTCTATGCAAATACTTACAAGAATAGACTCTGTTTTCAGTTGTAATAATGAATACTTGAAGAAATGACAAGGTAGACAGCTTGTCATAGAAGTAGCTGCTCCAGTCTATACAAGAGACATGGAAAAGAATGAGCGGTCTGTCTGCTTCCTAGCTGCTCTGAGTGGAATGACTGCTGCAGAGATCATGGCCTAAGGCATGTCTATATGTATGCCAATTAACTGGAAAGTGAGTATGTGAATTTTCCTAAGTTAACAAAGAATTCCAAATAAGAATATTGTCATTGAACCTGTACATTTTCTCTATAAGCTACACTACTGATCACTTGATTTAATTGATTCTATTCATAAATATTTTTCTTTGATAGAATCTGAATATTAATTTGACCAACAAATTTAAATATATTAATTTATAATTAAATTCCTATTTTTGGTTGGTTTTATTCATTAAAGCAAATTTAAGGTAGGAGAAGAAAAATACAGATCAACATGGTGTTTTCATAGTGCAGATACAAAAACATTCAAGATTTTATAGAAACATGAGTAATTTCTTAAATGTGAACTTGTTACAGTGTTGTCCATTGTGATTTTTCAGTTCTCCTTAGGCTTTCCACAGTGCTTCTACTTGCTTGTGATGATGTGTTTTCTGTGTTAATGAGTTAGAACTCATCACTCACATTGGCAAAGAGTAGGTCCAACATGAGTCGTGCCTGTGGCACTTTTTGGTTAAAATGGACACATTAAAGACAGCCACATAAATAAAATGAATAAATTCAAATATATGTAAATGGAGGACCAATAAACAGAGGATGCACTCAGAAATAAGGCTCATAACATTTCTCTTGATAATTAATAATGACTGAACCTTATGGGGTGATCATGACAGACTTTCCTGACTTAAAAGCTGTCCTGTTTGTATTGTTGTGTGTGAGTTAATTGCTGACTTGAATATAGTAATGTTGACATTAATATTGAACTATATTTGAAGCTATTCCTTTTTAATGAAAAGTAAAATATGATGTAATAAAATGAATTATAAGAGTATAAATGTATGACTAATACAGCAAAGTTTTACAAATTAAACATGCAGAGGAAATGTGTCCCCCAAAAGGTGGCATGAACAAAGACCCCATTGTTCACTCACTGATGAATTCCAAAAAATAAAAACACTAAGCCAAAAACTATAATATATGAACCAAGTATCTGGTACACACCCCTGTGGGCTCCATTCATGCTACCTTAATCTGTGTTAGTTCATACGAGCTTTGATCAAATTGATTTAAAGGTACTTGTTTTGTTTCCTCTTACCCTCTGGCTCTTATACTCTTCTTCTGTAGGGTTCCCTGCATTCTGAGGGGAAGAATTTAATGGAGACATCTCACTTTGTACTGAATTTTCTAAGAACTCTCGCTGTCTACATATTATCTGGCAATGTTTTTCTGTGTTTGATCCCATTTGCTATAAAAGAAAGCTTCTATGGTGGCTTTAGAAAGACAGTGATTTTTGAGTATGCAGAATATCATTAGTAGGCATTTTATTATTACATTTTGTTTGTTGGTTTGTTTGTTTGTTGCTTTACAACAGTATTATTTGGTTTAGCCATTGGTTCCTTGGCTTTCTAGTTTCAAGTTCCTGGCCAACAAGCAGTAGAGTAAGCATGAGATGTTTGAAACATCCTAGATGATATCAGGTGTGTAATTTCCACCTGTTACTTTGATGCTAAGTTTATGACTGTGAGCATGAAATTTGGATTTTCAAATCAGAGTTGCTCACTTTGTTTTAATATTCTATAGCATGGCTTACTAGTAAGTAGGGAAGATCTGAACAGAAATAGAAATGTGTACTGCTTTAGCATACATATGCTTCCTGTGAACACATCCACATATATAGTTGTCTACAGTAAGAACTCAAACAACAAGTGAATGAGTTTCTCAATGCTGATGCCTTACAACAGCAGTGGATATTTCTTCATGCAGAGCAAGTTCTTATTAAAATGACACCATTTAATGACAAAGAAACTGTGCCCACAATATGCTTCCCTGTCATTTTATTCATGTCCCGTTGTAAACACTCACACATTAGGTCCAGTGAACAAGTTGCACTATTTCAAAAAATACGAGGAAGCCTTCTAAGTTTACTCTATATCTTGAATATATTTGTTCTTATGAAACATTAACAAATTCATTGATAAAATATTTGTAATGCATACTATTTGATATATTTTAATGAATTATCTATGAATGACATCATAAAATGCCAATATCCAATCAGATTGAAGTATAATTCTATTTACTTAGTTAATATTTCATGTTTATATATGTATACATATATGGATGTGGGTACAGTTGTCCCCTATGTGTATATTTATTTTGGATATCTTCCTTTATTATCTCCCACATTATTTTTGAGACACAATTTCATACCAAGCATAAAATTCATTAATTTTACTAGACTATCTGACAGTGCCACCTCTTTTCTTCTTGTCAACAGGTTTCAGTTAGCTACGCATACCATTATGCCAACTTAGGTTTGCAAAAAGGAGTCTTTTTTTCTCATTAAACCATTTTTCAGTCATTCATGTTTATTTTAACATAATCAACTTTGTACAAAGTCAATTTACATTTACTAAACAGTCTCTGACTTTTGAAGAATTTCTATCTACAAATCTTCAGGCTTTCTGTCACTCCAATGGTGTTCTAGATATAACTAGATAATCTTCCCAATAAGTGCATTTTCAGATTAATATTTAAGTGTAAAGTAGGTAGCAAATAAAAGTAAAAGAACAAATAGCAAGAAATGATCCTCAAATGAAGTACTCAGGGTATCCAGGTATAGTGATCTTAAGTAGAACTGAAGCAGGCACATGAAGTTTTCAATAGTAAGAGCCCAGGGCAAGCCGACTAATACCTCAAGAAAAGTTTTCACTAATAAAAACAAAACAAACAGATAAAAATAACAGAAAGAAGCAAATAGGAAGACAACTCAAAATAAGACTAACATCATTTAGCAGAAGTCAACTAGGGAACCCCTCCTTTGTAAACATTCATGGGGTATTATCTTTAGGAATGAGTCTCTGGTTTCTCTTTCCCACTTCCTTCATTTTTATATTATAGGCAAAACAATGACAATCAATGTTCAAAATAGCTTTTCTCTTGGTGTTTTTAAGGATTCAATGTTTAAACACCCTCAAATACAGTCTCTGTGTTACAGAGGTGGAAGTCCAGAGTTACCTAGGACAGGGAGTTTGGGAGGACATTTCAGATAAAATGCTTATGTCTGAGACAAGATAGCACCTCCCTTAATCTAGTACAAATATCACATGATATAATACCAATATAATTTTTATAATAATTTGTATTTCAGTATTTTATGCTATCTACCTCATCACATGTTTTTGAGATTTCTGGAAACCATCAGTCTATAAAGTATATTTTTGAATTTTAAGACAATTAAAATAAGTTTGAAACAGTATTTTCTGTGTTAAAAATCTAAAAAATCGTATATTAATTTTTTTAATTATTCTTAAAGAACATTGATAATTTTAAAAATAAAATTTCTGTTGATACACTTTTAACTTTCAACAAAATTTATTTAACTATTATTTTACGAGAGTTCAAGTTTCCATAAAATCTTTAGTATATATATATATGTGTGTGTGTGTGTGTGTGTGTGTGTGTGTGTGTGTGTGTGGTGGGCATAGTACTGAAGATTGAACTGAGACTCCCAAGCCAACTAGGACATTTCACTACCTCGGACTTTTTTACCCAAATCACAGATATCTCTCCTTCAACTCTTATATAAATATAGTTTATGAAATAATTGACTTAGAATATTTCCAGAATAAATGATGATGGTTTTCAGATCTTTTTTCATCTTTATTGTTTTCCTCCACAAATGTACTTGGTAATCTCATTTGATTGCATTAACTTTGTGTCATTTAATTTGAAAAGCATATTCTCCATCTTCTGTCTTGATTGATATATTGAGACTAAAATGCTATTATTAGACTTACCTTGAAAGGTGCAGAAAACAAAGAATATCTTCCCTTAGTATAGGTACACATTCATCAATTTAGATGGCAATTTCATTGGAAATCAATAAACAGAGAACACAGGAATTACAAAGCTTGTCAGCCAAATGGCTGTGAAACTAGCAAGCTTAGAAAAATCACATGGTGTGTGATTGCTGGCTTGAGTAGTAAGCTATATTATGTTCAATGCCAAATATAACTTTCATATTATATTGTGTAATATTTTTTCTGTTTTGTATTGCTGTTTTCCTGTACAACATCTCTAAAATTTTTCATCAAGTAATATGAGGTCTATATCAATATCTATAGAAACAAAAATTGAGTTACAGGTTCCTCTTATATAGTAAATCCAGTGCATATTTTAAAATGTATTCCATCATAAAAATATGTCCATTGTAAAAATTAATCTTCAATATTGCTAAGAAATAAGAAAACTGATGGTAATAAAATAATGGCCACAGACTTGTCCATTTTGTGCTAAAGGCAGCACTAGAAATGAATTTAAATCTATATTCTAAACAGAATATAGTCTATTATTTTATGTGTTTATAGTAAATGATCATTTTGAACTAATTAATAAAAATACTAGACAGATCAATATAACTTCTTATTTAAGGAAGCACAAGGGAATATGCCTGGCTTTAAGGGTACAGATGTGTGCTTGAAAATATTCACCAAATTTTATTTAAATGAATCAATGAATATAGTTTGAAAATCATTTCTTCTCTTTTTTGTGATAACAATATAATTACATGAATAAATGATATAATTGCAATACTGTTACATCATATAATTTCTTCTTCATATTTATTTGTTCAAACCCTTCTATGCACCTTGACTGATTCATTCAAATGCTTGGTCTCATTCATTAATTAATTGCATATATATTTTTTTTCCTAAATTCAACTTTTTCAGCCTTTGTAGTGTCTACTATTACATTTACAATCATATTTTCCCTGTGTATCTGAAGAATACTTTTACAGTTTTAATATTAATGGTCTTTTATTATATTTAGTTAATTTTATACATCCATAAAGGTTCCTATAAAAAGATAAAATGTAATAATAGGTCTCTTACATAGAAGTAGTAACATGAAAATAATGATTTTTTTTAAACTTTAAATTCCTGGAAGAGGAAAACTGTTCCAACTTAGTAGAAAGTAAAATTCAGACATTTGTGATCTTAAACCTCCAGTATTTGTCAAATAATCATGCAAATAAAATAATATGGAAATATTTCAATTGTTATAAAATATATTTGTAAAATCATTGAATTAGTTTAAGATATCCCAAAAGAATCCAATGAATTCTTTCTATGTTCCATGTTAATTGACATTTTTGAATTTTAATGAAATCTGAGAAATATAAATTGAGTAACAAG
The DNA here is from genome assembly GCF_004785775.1 of Grammomys surdaster. NCBI lineage: Eukaryota > Metazoa > Chordata > Mammalia > Rodentia > Muridae > Grammomys > Grammomys surdaster. The sequence goes on from NW_021620995.1 coordinate 7,529,057, forward strand.
AGTGGCCAAAATATAGATTAGGATTTTGTTCTTCTCCTCTCATTTGTAATATTTCCATGGAGACAGTAGAGAGGAACTAAGCATATTTGTCTCTAGAACACAATAGATCACATGAATGTTTGTACACCAAGTATGCAACTCGTGCTTGAGGAGTCCAGAAAATTGTGTCAGGTCACTTAAAGCTTTATCAAGGGAAGAAGAGATTGTAGGAACTAGAGCACTCAAGGTCACGAGAAGAAGATGGTCCTCAGAATCAACTAAGGAGGGCTTATAGTGGCTCATAGAAACTGAAGCAGCAATCATTATCCTGCATGGGACTGAGATAGGTCCTCTGCATGTGTGCTCCAGTTGTTTAGCTCAGAGGACCTGTGAGACTCTAACAAAAGAAGAGGGAAGAAAAGGTCTCTGATTCTTATTTCTCATGCATTACCTCTTTGAGCTTTGATATGACTGTTTGGGCCTAGTCTTAGTACATATTTTTATGATGTATTTGATTGGCATCACTGAATTCCTTCTCTATTCTGAATAGAAACAGAGGAACAGTGATTCTTGAGGAGACAGAAGCTGGGGGCTTCTGTTGCAATGAGTGGAGAGAGGGGAGGCTGTGGTTGAGATACATTGTGTTAGAGTAAAATAAGCTAAAAAATAAACTGAAGCTATTGATAGTTGTGAGGTGCTATGTGGTTACTAGGATTTTAACCTATGCCATCTTTCCTTTTTATTGGATAGTTTATTTATTTACATTTCAAGTGTCATCCCATCTCCCCACTCCTCCCTAGAGCTCCCTATCCCATCCCTCTTCCTCCTTTTTGCTTTTATACAATTTTAATTACATGCATGTATTAAGGTCAGTTCTAGGTTGAGGGTCTAGCAATACAATAGATGCAAATAGTCAAGAAACAAGGAAGACAATAACACAAAAAGTCAAAGAACAATCAAAGCATTAAAAATAATTACATGAACATTCCTGTGATCACTGTTTCTAAGGGATTAACAGGATGACCAAAATATCTGAGCTGAAATTCCCTGTCCTAGACCAAAGTCATTTTCATGTATGAAGCCTGCTTCCTTATTCTAGCCTAAAATTTAGATTCCTGCCTGATATTACTTCTTTGTTCTAGTCTCATGTGAGATTCCTGCATGAAGCCTACTTCCTTGTTGTTTGCCAATGTCATATTCCTGCCAAGCAGCCCATTTCCTTGTCCTTGGCCCATGTCAGATTCTTACCAATCAGCCCCCAAGGCTCTCTGGCTCTCCTCCTTTTTTATTTCATTAACAAGAATGAGCCTGTCTTAGGTCATTCTGACAAGAATACCTTCCTTATCCACATTGAATATGCATTGTCCAAAGCAATGCACTTCTGTCTAAGGTTGGTAAGGCTCTGTGCAAAATATGAGCAGTCCTAGGCTTGCCAGCCTGTTGATTCAATAACTCTGTCTGGGGGTCCATTTTCAGGTTCAAGCCATGTACTTTGGCTGCCAAAATGTTGATGTTGTTAAAGACATGTTTTAACATGATGGGCAGGTTTAAAATTATTCCCAGGAAAAAGGGGCTAGAATGATCAAGCTATGTATGCCATTCTTGAATCTTGGCCAAAATAGAAATTCTGACCTCAGGTCAGGGGTAATTTTATCAGCAGTATCTGTAGCATCAAAGCTCAGAAGAGTAGGATTCTTGAAATTCATAAGCTCACTATATAACATTAAAACATCCAGAGAGCTTTTAGAATTGTACCAAATACACTGTAAGTGTGTTTAAACTTCTTCCTAATTATAATGACGACTACTGTAAATTTTAGAACTAACATGAATCCAATGATATTTGGCATGATATTTGAGATGGCTGCTTACCTTTAAATTCTAAACCCCCTTCCAATAATTTGAATAGGATAAAGAGCATCAATCCATTGTTACAAATGCCTATCTAAATCCTCTTATATAGTCAACACATTAGTAACTTTTTTGCAACATGATTAACAAAAGTAGCTGTCTTAACATATTATGTCAAAGCAATTGCAGAAGCAGTGGTACTAGCAATTAATGTAATTAAAGATGTTATACCAGCAATAATCAAACCCACTAATCTCTTGCTTCTGCTTAAAGCCTGACATTTCATCTAGTACTTGCAAGCTATTTTTAGAATTCCAAGGTTCTGTGATACTCGGGGCAATAAAACAAAAGCTGGTTGATAGACTTCTATATGTGACATACTGGAATTCAAACAACAAGCACAATTAGAAGGTGTACAATCAATGCAAGTTACATTAAATACTGTAGAAGAAACAAAAGCATTATAACTTGACAATTAAAGAGCCTTAACAATGGTGCTAGCACCTGTTTGAAATCCAGATCCTGTCCCAGTTTTATCTTTTGCTAACATAGAGAACTGCAGCTAACTTCCAAATATCTTTCTGAAAATGTTCAGAAACAGTCTTCCAAATGAAGACTGTCATTTCCAATATTTGATTGATTTCTAGACCAGTACATGATTGACTCTGAATAACTGGTCATATTTAAGAACAATACAAGAGTCATTATAACTTCTCTTTTTGATTCTCTGTTCCACAAGATCTAAAAACTTGAGGCAAACCAGCTTGTCCCCTCAGGGGTATAGGTAAGCAATGAGGGGTAGAGAAAATATGTCCAATATAGCTTCCTAGTCACCATTGTCAGGGCATTCAACAAGCTCACAGGTCAGGATCATTCTTTTTCCTGGCATCAGCATGTTTCACCCTTCGCTATGGTGGCCACCATGCTCCTTCAACATCTTGCAGAAAAAAAAATGCCCTCATCCCCATATTTAATACCAGATCGTAATCATGACTTATGCCAGTGAATGGCTCTTTCCCTTTCACCTATGTATAAGTATATCTATTTGTTTTTTATAGTAGATTACATTGATGGATTTCTGTATATTGAACCATCCCTTAATACCTAGCATAAAGTCTACTTGATCATGGTGGGTGATTGTTTTGATGTGTTCTTAGGTTCACTTTGGGAGAATTTTATTGAGTATTCATAAGGGAGATTGGTCTGAAGTTCTCTTTCATTTTTGGGTCTTTTTTGTGGTTTAGGTATGAGCATAATTGTGGCTTCATAGAACAAATTGGGTACTGTTCCTTCCATTTCTATTTTGTGGAATAGTTTGAAGAGAGTTGGTATTGGATCTTCCTTGAAGCTCTGATAGAATTATGCACTAAACCATCTGGTCATGGGCTTTTTTGGTTGGGAGAATTTTAATGACTGCTGCTATTTGTTTAGGGGTTAGATGACTATTTAATTGGTTTATCTGATCCTGCTTTAACTTTGGTGTCTGTTACCTGTCTAGGAAATTGTCCATTTCATCCAGATTTTCCAGTATTGTTGAGTATAGGCTTTTGTAGTAGGATCTGATGATTTTTTTAATTTCCTCAGTTTCTGTTGTTATGTCTCCCTGTTCAGTTCTGATTTTATTAATTTGGATACTGTCTCTCTGCCCTCTGGTTAGTCTGGCTAAGAGTTTATCTATCTTGTTGATTTTCTCAAAGAATCAGTTCCTATTTTTCTTGATTCTCTGTATAGTTCTTTTTGTTTCTAATTGGTTGATTTCAGCCCTGAGTTTGATTATTTCCTCCTGTCTACTCCTCTTGGGTGTATTTGCTTCTTTTTGTTCTACAGCTTTCAGCTATGCTGTCAAGCTGCTAGTGTATGCTCTCTGCAGTTTCTTTTTTGTAGGCACTTAGAGCTATGAGTTTTTCTCTTAGTGCTGCTTTCTTTTTGTCTACAAGGTTTGGTATAATGTGTCATCATTTAAATTAAATTCTAAAACGTCTTTAATTTCTTTCTTTATTTCTTCCCTGACCAAGATATCATTGATTAGAGCATTACTCAGTTTCCATGTGGACTTCCCATTGCTTTTCTCATTATTGAAGGCCAGCACTAGCCTGTGGTGATCTGATAGGATGCATGGGAATATTTCAATTATCTTGTATCTGCTGATGCCTGCTTTGAGACCAAGTATACAGTCAATTATGGAGAAGATACCATGAGGTGCTGAGAAGAAGGTATATTCTTTTGTTTTTGGATGAAGTGTTCTAAAAATATCTACTAAATCCATTTGGTTTATAATTTCTTTTAGTTTTACTGGGTCTCTGTTTAGTGTCTATTTCCATGATCTATCTATTGATAAGAGTAGGGTGTTGAAGTCTCCCACTATTATTGTGTGAGATACATTGTGCTTTTGAACTTTAGTAAATTTCTTTATGAATGTGGATACCCTTGTATTTGGTGCATAGATGTTCAGAATTGAGGTTTCATCTTGGTTGATTCTTCCTTTGATCAGTATGAAGTGTCCATTCTTATCTTTCTTGAAAACTTCTGGTTGAAAATTGATTTTATTCGATATTAAAACGGCTACTAACTCCAGCTTGTTTTTTGGGACCATTTGCTTGGAAAATTGTTTTCTAGACTTTTATTCTGAGATAGTATCTGTCTTTGTCACTGAGGTGTGTTTCCTGTATTCAGCAAAATGTTGGGTCCTTATTACATATCCAGCCCATTAGTCTATGTCTTTTTTATGAGGGAGTTAAGTCCATTGATATTAAGAGATACTAAGGAGAAATGATCTTTACTTCCTGTTATTTTTGGTATTAGAGGTAGAATTATGCTTTTGTGGCTATTTTCTTTTAGGTTTATTGGAAGAAGATTACTTTCTGTGTTATAATTTCCCTTCTTCTGTTGGTGGTTTCTCTTTATTATCCTTTGAAGGGCTGGATTTGTGGAAAAATATTGTGTAAATTTGATTTTGTAATAGAGTATCTTGGATTCTCCACCTATGTTAATTGAGAGTTTTGCTGAATATAGTAGCCTGGGATGGCATTTGTGTTCTCTTAGGGTATGTATATCATCTGTCCAAGATCTTCTGACTTTTATAGTCTCTGGTGAAAAGTCTCGTATAATTCTGGCAAGTCTTTATAGGTTACTTGACATTTTTCCCTTACTGCTTTAAATAGTCTTTCTTTGTTTTGTGCCTTTTGTGTTTTGATTATTATGTGATGAGAGGAATTTCTTTTCTGATCTAGTGTATTTAATGTTTTATAGGCTTCCTGTATGTTCATAGGCATCGCTTTCTTTAGGTTAGTGAAGTTTTCTTCTATAATTTTGTTAAAGATATTTACTGGCCCTTTAATTTGAGAATCTTTGCTTTTTTCTATACCTATTATCCTTCGGTTTAATCTTCTCATTTTGCCCTGGATTTCCTGGATGTTTTGGTTTAGGAGTTTTTGCATTTTGTATTTTCTTTGACAGTTGTGTCAATGTTTCCTATGGTATCTTCTGCACCTGAGATTCTCATTTCTGTCTCTTGTTTGTTGGTGATGCTTACATTCATGATCCCTGATCTCTTTTCTAGGTTTTCAACCTCCTGGGTAGCCTCCCTTTGTGATTTCTTTACTGTTTCTACTTCCATTTTTATGTCCTGAATTGTTTTGTTCAATTCTTTCACTTGTTTGGTTGTGTTTTCTTGTAATTCTTTAAGGGATTTTTGTGTTTACTCTTTAAGGGCTTCTACCTGTTTACTTTTGTTCTCCTGTATTTCTTTGAGGGAATTATGTATGTCCTTCTTAAAGTCATCTATCATCATCATGAGAAGTGATTTTAAATCTGAATCTTGCTTTTTTTCGTGTCATGGGGTATTCAGGATTTCCTGTGGTGGGAGAACTAGGTTCTGATGATGTCAAGTAAACTTGGTTTCTGATGCTTATGTTCTTGTGCTTGCCTTTCACCATCTGGTTATTTCTAGTGCTACCTTCACTCACTGTCTCTGACTGGAGCCTCTCTCACCTGTTATCTTGGTTGTGTCAGAACTCTTCAGAGTCTAGCTGTCTCTGTGATCATGTGACCCTGAGTTCCTGGTTGTGATAGATCCTGGGAGTCAGGCTACTTCTGGAATTCTAAAATCTTGGTATGCCCAAGCTTCTGAGATCCTGTGATCCTATCTTCCTATGTCCGTATGTGTAGGACCTCCTGGAATTCTACCCTCCTCTGGGTTCTGGGGGATTGGGTGCAGAAGAGCTGAAGCCTTAGAGCTGTTCCAGGTCCAGGCATGGACTGCAAGGGTCCAGTGCCACTGGCCTTGAGGGAGTTCCTTGGTCCCTGCAAGTCCCAAATTGCTCAAATTTGAGAGGGGTTAGTGGGTTGTGGCCTACTCACCTACATTCCTGGACATGTTAGAACTTCTGGGAGTCCAGACTCATCTGAGTTTTGGAAGGTTGGGTGCAGAGCTGTAGCCTTAGGGCTGTTCCAGGTGCAGGCACAACAACCTGTGTCACCTTATCGTGAAGCAAGTACTCTTGAACACTGTGCCATCTCCACAGCTGATTTTAATGAGAGTGTAGATGAATTAGTATACTAAATTACATCAGTATTATTTTATTTAAAATAAAATCCTAGGAAGTTTTATTGTTTATAATCACTGAATTCTGTTGATTGTCTGTGGTCATGTAGGTAGATATACCAGTGACTTTCATCTGTTGTGAACAAAAGTGGAAAAATAACGAGACCGTAAAACATAGTCAAATTCAAAGTTTGTTATATAATGCTAAGGTTTAAATGTCCATTAAAGAAAATTTCTTGAGTGAGGCAGGAGTGGATGTGTGGGTGGTTGGGGGAGAACCCTCTTAGGGACAAAGGAAATGAGGATGGGATGGGAGGTTGCAAAGAGGAGGCTGAAAATGGGGACAACATTTGAAATGTAAATAAATAAAATAACCAATTAATAAAAAAAAAGAGAACTTCTTGAGGTTTCTTCACAAATCAATGATAACTTTTAAAGATTTCACTTGGCAAATCAGGTCTTTCTTATGCTTAGATTGTGGATAGGTTATTTTAAATGAGAAATGGAAGTTGTTTTTGTTAAGACATAACACTTTTTCTGACATTTACAAATGATATGTCATATTATTGAATCTATAGCTTATTTTGTACAAGGGAAATATCAATTCTCAGCTAGTAATTTTACTGCATTGCTCTGAGAAAATTTCAACTGTTTTAGAGAAGCCAAAAAAAGTGACAAAGACCTATAAAATGATAAGTTGTACTTTTATAGCAAAACTCATATCTACCTAGGGAACACTAAAACACAATATCAATAAATGCACAAATAGATGTTAGGCATACTAAATTGAAATCATTACTAATATTATTTAAACAACAAACCTTATATCATCAGTGAAAAAATCCAGAAAACAAAATGATCCTATAGAACAGAATTATGCATATTTATATAATAGCTTGTCTAGCATTTACCCCAATTTTAATATTATTTAGGTAATAGTTCATAGCTCTCTTGTGTTAAATTGTCAATATCAATTTAGAAGTTCATTAAAATTAATTTCTTCAAAGAAAAAATAATTTTGAAATTGGCATGTCATTTGTTTTCAAATAAATATTAATCTCAATGATTCCAGCAAGTCTATCTGCTCATTTTCTGGCAAGATCTACACTAAAATTACAATCAACATATAAATGAAGTGCAATTAACTCTTTGCTTATATCAGTAACTGAAGTTGAATTTTCAATCTGAATATGTCATTGATTTATATCCCAGAGTTTTACATCTTTTCTTCCACAACTTGTGTGAATATCTAGTCTCTTCAAAGTTGCACTGCTCTGATAGCATGTGCAAAACTCAGTGTATTATCTCTAGTTGGGGAACATGAATGGAGGAGTAGGGACATGCAGGGTTCAAAAGTTGCTAGCCAGATCTCCTTCAGGCCTAGCTCTCTGGCTCTGAATATAACAGTTCAGGCTCCTACTGAACTACATAGGTCACTCCCACCACCAGCTCTTCCATGCTACATGAACTGTACTATCTGAAGTAATGAGCATTATTCTTTCTTGTTTCCATATATTCACCAAAAATTCTGTGATGGCTCCAATAAGAACAACCGTGAATACATACAAAATTTACAGAATTGAAAAACTGACTTTTTAATTTCTGATTTGTATTCAATGTTTACAACACTTTGTTGTTGGATTCATCACTTCCCACATCCTACAACTAGCACAAGTTTCTTAGGGATGTTTGACAAATAATTTCTACATAATATCTTGCAAATAATACATAAAAAATGGACACTTATTCATTTTCAAATTACAAAAATCATGGATACAAGGGGAATTGAGCTACATTTATTTAAATAGAGAATCAATCAGAAGCATAAAAGGAAAGAAAGAAGGATGGAAGGAAGGAAAGAAGGAAAGAAAGAAAGAAGGAAGGAAGGAAGAAAAATACTAGAACCAACTTCAGGAAGATTTTCTTGCACGGTGAGTATGATGGTCAGTGCTGAGCTGGTTAGAGACAGGTAAGAATTGTCTAAGGCATTTGTCAAATAATCCTCTGTCAGTATTTACCTATGATTAAATGTAAGATTATCATAAAACTTAATTTGTATTTAGATCTAATACCTCATTTTTCTTGTATATTTGTGAAAGATTAAGACACATGTTATAGATGAAGAAAGATGTAGGTTGAAATGCTGGTCCTTCCCAAGGAATAGCACAACAATTGGTTGGATAGTGGCATAGGATTAGCCCTGAAATCACACACAGGTAGCACTATGTGAACTGTGCATGTTATATGTAGAAATATAAATATATAAACATGTAGGTATGCAATGAAAGTTAGTGGGGAAAATAGCAAGAATTTGAAGGAGAGTGAATGAAGCAACATAGATAGTTTTGAAGGTAGAAATGTAGTTAAATTTTATTCTCAAAAATAAAAAGAATGCTTTCAAAATAAAAATAGCATGTTAAGGAATGTTTATCATTCCGAGAATGTGATTTGTGCCATGGGCAATTCAAAGTACCTTTCACACCCATTTCCAAATGTTTAACAGAAGATCACTTATCCTAGTTAAAAGACACTAGTATGTGATGTCATGATTACACTGCTTATCTTTAACTAATGTATTATCTTTAATATTAATGTAGGCATTTAGCAATAAAGCCTTTTAATTTTAATATACCTGTGTCAAAATGTGTTTGTTAAACTAAAAAATAACATGAAATACATATTTTGTTCCACATATTTTATTTCACCATCCTATCATATGTAACTTAACTATGAGATGTGCATTCCGTTTGTTTTGGGAGCTATTGGCCTTTCTTGGTAAATTCATAAGGACCCATTCTGAATACTGATTTTGAAAACTGGTTCTCTCTCATCAAAGAAAGATAAATTGATTCAAAGTGATGTTATTTTATCTTAATATATAAGTAATATATCATCTAATTTTCATGTTCATTTTTTAAAATAATTTCCCTTTAAGGCTAGGTTGTGAGAGAGTTATGACTAAGACATTGTAAAGAAAAGTATGAGAACATCAATTTACTATTCCAATGGCTTCATTTCCTGCAAATGGCTTTGCATGCAAGACAGAACATTTTTATGTGTGTGATAAATGTATGAGTTGGAAATTTTGTTCCTATTAGGAGAAAGTATCCTATATCATAGAAATATTTATGTGAAATTTAAAAAATAGAATTCACAGACCCAAAGAAACTGAGTAGTAAAGAAATTCCATGGGAGGTTGCATGTATCTCACATAGAATGAAAAATAAAGTAGTCATCAGAGGTTGATGGGAAAAGGGAACTGTGTAGGAGAGGGAGTGAGGAGGAGTTTGATGGGCATCAGGTGTGTGTGGAGGGAGGCAGGAGAGGGTTAGGAGTGAGAACAGAAATTGGTGAGGGAGGTGTCTCTGGGACTAGCTGGAAAACTTGGATAGGGCTACTTGTAGTCTTTGGGGGTGACCCTAGCTGATAATCTTACAAGCATTGAGGATGGGAGATAGAGAGACTGGCATGGTCACTGTTGTAGCCAGGCAAGACTTCTAGTGGAAGGAGGGGGTACATCAACCCACCCACAAAACGTTAAACTCAAAATTTGTCTTGACTACATGACATGCAGAGATAAAGTTGGAGCAAAACTGAGGGAATGACCAACCAATAACTGGCCCAACTTGAGACCCAGGCCATGGGAGAGAACCAACCCCTAACACTATTGATGATACTCTACACTCTGTTATGCTTGCAGGCAGTACCCTAGTATAACTGTCTCCTGAGAGGCATTATCATCTAGATGTTATCAACTGATGCAGAGACTCATAGCCAAACATCAGGCTGAATATCAGAAAGATTGGTAAAGGACATCACAAGAAGACTTACAGAGTCAACCAACCTGAGATCATAGGTGCTCACAGAGACTGAACCATTATACAAAGAGGAGCATCCAGGAGTTGGGCCTAACCCCCTGACCCTACCACCATTTGTAGCAGATTTTGTAGCAGTTTTGTCTTCAGGTTAGTCCCCTAACAATTGGAGCAGGGGCTATATCTGACTCTGTTGCCTGCATTTGATTCTGTTCCCCTATTGGACTACCTGGTTGGGCCTCAATAAAGCTCTTAGTCCTACTAGGAACAGATGTCTCAGGATAGAGTGGTTTCCTTCTCTAAGGAGAAGAAAAAGTAAGGGGATGGATTTGTAATTGTGAGGAGAGAAGGGATGGGCTGTGATTGGGATGAAATGTGAACAAAAATAAAATATGAAAAGGTAAAACAGAACAATAAAATCAAGAAACAGATCTTTTTCATCTCCTTGTATGGAAAAATGACACTATGATATAATCTTGTTTTTCAAGTAGATAAGTTAAATATTTTTAAACTTAATACTAAAGAAATATAGAGAAAATGATATAAATTTTGACAATTAAATATTCTCTAATGAGTGGATATAAAGTCGCATTTCTTACTGAGAAGAGCTTGACAAAAGAAAGATTTGGGAGCTACACTTGGAAACACACTACAAATGTAATATAATTAGCATACTGTTTATGGGAGGGCTTAATAAAGGACTATTGGGAATATTGGAAGCTGAGAAACTGGATAAAAGCAACTGTTAAATTCTTTTGTTAATTGATGACAAAATGAAACCTCAGCATGGCAGAATTCTGTATGTTGACTAGAAGAGCACATAGATAGAGCAAGTTGTTTAATAATATCTGTAATACTGTAACTATCAAAACTTAAATAAAAACTTTATTTTCATAAAAAGATATATTCTATTATTATAAAATACATACATGATATGATTTACATCACAATTTTGTATGGATATAGTTATAAAATAACATCCGAGAGCATATAATTGTATTAGAGCCTGAAACACAAAGGATACACATGGGAATTTATTGAAAAATGTGTGTGTGAGGAAATAAAATACTACATAATTACAAAATTTCCAGCCACTATTAAAATTAGTCATGCTACCTTCTATAAGATAAATGACAATTTGTATAGATTAATTAAACAGAGGGTATGGAATTATAGACTCAACTAGGACTGGACTTAATGATCTAAGGATTAAGTTGTGATAATATTTGTTAAATAAACTTTTTTACAAATGAGAAATTAACTGATATTTAGTAAAAAGTAGCATGGCAATGCACGATTTGTAACTTGAGAATCGTTACAAAGATGAAACAAAAGAAAAAGTGACGGGAAAGTTCTTCTGAAAATATTGCTAAAATCAGCTGAGCTGGAGACAGAAAGAAGCCAATTAAGGATGATTGTTGGCAATAGATTTGTACACATTTTTTAAGGAATTACATTCAGAGGGAGAGGAAAATTGTAGAAACATTAGCAATTTCTATGATTTAAATAGGTGTGTGTGTGTGTGTGTGTGTGTGTGTGTGTGTTTTAAACAACTAAATGAATACAAATGTCATTTCTCAAGGTGGGATGTTGAATAAGGAAAGAAATCTCAATGTTCTAAAAGTTTGTCTGTTCTTTATGTTTAAATGTGCTTAATTCTTGTTGAATATATGTCAATTACCTATTAAGAAAGACAGTAGTAACATTTGATTTTATACTTATATATAAATATATGATATATAATGAAAAATATTACTATTCAAAAATATTATGAAAGTATCATATATATGTATATATACATATATATGTATATATATGAAAAACTCTTATGCGTGATTCAGTGATAATTTTAAGCAAATGATCTATAGTGAAGTCCTGATTCACTTTTCACTAAGTTACTTGAGAATGAAATGAAAAAATATGTTTATCATAATATGTCAAAAAAACATTTCAGATAGCTTATATTTTTACTAGTTGTTACATGTTTCTTAGAAAACTAGGCTTAAAACAAGCATTTTTGAAATTATTAATTAAGTAATATGGCACATATATAAACATATATGTGTGCGTGTTTGTGTCTTTCTATTCAAATATATATATATATATATATATATATATATATATATATATATATACACATTTATGAGTATATGACAAAATAATATGGACACAAAACTAACTAAAACTATGTAGCAGAAAAGACCCTTTCTGAGACATGTTGATAGCAAGTCCATTACTGTTTTTAAAAAGATGAAAACTGAAGGATGTTCTCTGCAAGAATGACTTCTATAGTTAGCTCTTACAATAGAAGTGAAATTGAGAAGTGCTATAAAATATATCAAAAGTTTCTCTAGTATCTGAAATAAACGACATAGAAAATTTATCTATCTGCTACAGCTATAAAAATATAAATAGATAAATAGATAAATAGATACATAAATAAATAAATAAATAAATAAATAAATAAATAAATAAATAATGCTGGGAATTGTCCTCTGATATGGAAAACACATTAGTTTCTTTCTGAATATTTTTGTCCCTATGTACTTGCAATAATTACTTTCAGGGTATCTTACTAATAGTAAAATCCGTAGATGCTTACATTCTCATAATAGTTACATGTAAATTCAGTACATCTTTCTACATTCTTTGAGTCAAATCAGGGACTCACATGATAGCCTTATTGATGGATAGCAGCATGAAAATTATTTAGAAAATAATGACAAGACGTAGTATGTAAAGTATTTGATGAAATATGTGACTTAGCTCACTGTGTTTCTATATCTATTCCTGTTTCCAATCATAACAAACAGGAGGTAGAAGTAAGAGCAACAGAAACTAAGACTACTTGGCACTATCATATTCCAGTTCTCCCACTACAGCAAGTTTTGGATACCCCATCACAACAGGAAAACAAGATTCAGATTTAAAATCACATCTTATGATGATGATAGAGGACGTTAAGAAGAACATAAATAATTCCCTTGAAGAAATACAGGAGAACACAGGTAGACACGTAGAAGCCATTAAAGAAGAAACACAAAAATCTCTTAAAGAATTATAAGAAAACACAACTAAACATGTGAAGGAATTTAACAAAACTATCCAGGATCTAAAACTGGAAATAGAAAGAATAAAGAAATCACACAGACCGACAACCCTGGAGACAGAAAACCTAGGAAAGAGATCAGGAGTCATAGACACAAGCATCACCAACAGAATACAAGAGATAAAAGAGAGAATCTCAGGTGCAGAAGATACCATAGAAAACATTGACACAACAGTCAAAGAAAATGCAAATGCAAGTTTGGGATAAACAGAGTACATGGAGAATTCTAGGCTATCTAATGTTATGAGATGAAACTTTATCCCCAAGAATAAAACAATAATACAGTTTTTATCTATAGTTGTAGATTTCAAGCACTAGTCGACTGACTAGAAATGAGGTATGCTTTCTTCTGTAAAGAATCAGGAAACTCTAGAATAACTTCATCATACAAATCGGAAATCCTACAAGTATTTTAATCCAATGTATAATGCAGGAAATGGGCATTTTTCTTGCCTTTGCACAGAAGCCAAAAAGGAAGTGAATTTGAATAAGCATGTTAAAAAATGTATTGAAATTATACGTATTCAAATGAAAATGAATGAAGCAGATGCAAAATATCCAACTTCATACTTTTCAAACTATGAAATACAACATTGATTTTAAAAAATCATCTCATATTTAGAATTAAGCATATGATATTCAGCTTTGTATTCATAATTTTTTTGAAATTTTAACAGAAAGATTGATTTAGTTGAATAATGAGAACTATAGTTCAAAGTTTGTTGTTCAGTTATAACTTACATGTGCCAAGTTTACATGGTATGGAGGAAATAGTGGAACAATATTTTCCTTCCTCAATAACAATAACTTTCCTACCTAAAAGTTATTGCTATAAAAAATATTTTCAGGCAATGTCCATTTTTTAGCTTCATAACAAAAGAATTTGTATCAGTTGTGTAGATAAGCTAGCCATTTTGACCAAAACATTAAATAGAGAAATCAGTTTAAGTTCTATAATTTAGAAATGTATTCCAATTATAGTGCTTGAATTTATATTTTTAACTGAGATCTTATCTAAAGTTTCTAGATCTTTAAATCATGTAGGATGTAAGTAGGTTGAAAAGGTGAAGAGATAAATTAAAAAGAAAAAGAATAAAGAAAAATATAATTTTTAGAAGTAAAAAAGTAAGAAACATGTCAGTGGGTTCTACTAATCTGTATCATCTGCAGATTGTTAGAAACTAGGATATCAGTGTAGGTTATTTCAGCAACAAATTAAGTTTGTTTTGAACATTGTGTTGAAATAAAAAGAAAACATACTTTTGAATGTAAGTGAAATACTAGTGGAGGCATGGTTCCCTGAGATAGTGTCCTCATTTTGAAAATGAGAAATCCATATTTTAAGGTTGAGGAAATAACATAATAAGAGTGCATCTGAAATCATTCTGTTATTCCTAAATAAATAACAAATCATAAGCACTTATGTAGAAAACTATGGTACTTTTAAAAATATGCAAAATGAAAAATTCATCAAGATTCTGTTCTAACATAAAACTGTCCAGGACAACTGTAACTTGAACAGACAGATTTCTACTGGGCTGTCAAGGAAAAGCTTTATTTTATTGAAACAAGACATCTTTTGCAGAATAGACTGGACAATATGAGAAATTGCAATGGCTGTGTAAGACAGAAGGTGCATGGCCTTTCCATCATCTTTACCTGGAATGGCTTCTGTTTTGTTACCTAACATAGAGGTTTATTCTTTCTTGTCTCTGGCTCAATACCATCTTCGTAGTTTTTTCCCTCTTCTTAATTTTCGAGTCAAGATGCAGACACATCAGTCTATTTCCAGTATTAGGTAAAATAATCTGAACAACTGTAAACATTTATGACGTCCTTGTTTTTGAGGAAACCAATTGAAAAATAGTAGCCAGTTAAAACATGGTATCTTTTGGATATTTCTGTTTTTTATCACTTTCAAATTAGTATGCATAATTAAAAATTCTAGGTTCATTTAATTTTAATACCAGCTTTTTCAATAATAATAAGTCTCTATCCTCTACCTATATCATCTACCATCTGTCTATCAACTCTCATCTCTATATAATCATGTATGTATCATCTATGTATCTATCATCTGTGTATTTATAATCAATGCATGCATTAATTTTCTTTTGTACTCTTACATGGTGTTTTATGTGTATGTGGTGTTTATGGATGCATACAAATAATTTTACATGTGTCAATTCAGTTACGTGTGTGTCAGTGAGCATAGGCATGCATATAGAATCCTGAGAGTAATTTTCAGAATCACTCTCAATCATTCTTCCATGACATTTACTTTAGTTGGGTCTCCTCAAAACTCAAAGCTATTTGAAATGACTTGTTTGATTCTCAGTTTGTTCTCTAGGTTCCTCATTACACATCTGAGGATGGAATTACAGGCAAGTTTCCAAATCCATCCTTCATTTTACTTCCAAACTCAAGATGCCAAATCTGGTTCTCAGGCTTATACTGTTGAGCCAGTTATCAAGAAATTTTTTTTATTAAAATGATTATTCATCTATAAGACATAATTCGAATATTAGGTTATTTTGTAATGTAGATGTTATTTGATTTAATTTGAATATTTTTGTTGAATTATAGGTTTGTACAATAAAGTAAAATATCAAACTCTAATACTGTTTAAATCAAAGATTTTTTAAAATATTTTATCTTTTTCATAGATCTGAAACTTGTAATTTGCTAAATGTACTGAGTTAAAACCTCATTTTGACATTTGTTTATCCAATGAAACTCCACAAGATTGAGATTGAAAACAATACATGTTATCATATTAACTAACAATTTTCCATGCATATAAAGAGTCTGTATTAAGTTTGAAATGTCAACAGATGATAAAGAATGCTTGTTATGAATACATGAAGCTAAATAAAGAGAATGATAGCCTATGAATCAAAAATTTCAATAATTGATGGACAGAAATTAGTTAGACATTTGGGCATGAAATGACATTAACATATTACACACTCATGCACGTACTTTGTAATATTTTATAATACCTCATTATTTCATTAATTTTAAGTTTATCTGAGTATGGGTAAGCACTTGTGAAGGCACTCGTAAGTCTGTATTACTCTAATTTTGAGTAGAAGACAAACAGTAAAATTATTAACAGATAAAACCAGGTTTTGAGATAGCAATCTATTTTCTAGATGAAAAATATAAACTGTAACTCTATATTTGACATGAGTATATATCAACATCTTTCCTCAAATGTGGATTGAAGCCTGAGTTCTTACTTGTGGGCCTGATTACAGTGCAAGAAAAACTCAATAAAAATTGTAACACTCTACTTGTTATAGGCACTTTTCTCTAATAAGAATTGATTTTGATATATTGGTAAAGATTGTAGTTTGTAGGTAAGAAATTGTTGCCACATCCATACCACACAAATTGCCTCTTATTTTTAAGTGCATTTTATAGCTTACTAAAATGATTTAATATAATTATTAAAATTGGTAGAAGTAGTGATTTCTGGTTAGTGTTAAACTTGACACTTAACATAGCCAAGATAAGTTCAAACCTGGTAGAGATATTTTTCTTTTTTTCTTAAAGAATTTTACTGTTTAAATATATTTGATAGTGCTCTGGAGTATCTGTATATGAGAGAAAAATGTGATATTTTATATTTGAGGTTCTAATTTCATTCAACATGACAATCTCTAGCTCTATTTTTATGCAAACAACATATTTCATTTCTCTTTATAGCTATCTAAAAGTCCATTGTGTAGAAGGTATGACATTATTCCTATCAGATCATCTGCTGATGAGTATCTAGACTTCCTCTGTAACTTCACTATTTTGAAAAGTTCTTCATTAACCATCATCTTGTCCATATCTTAACAGTATGTTTAGTCTAATTTGTTTGTTCACATTTACAGGAGCTGGATATATTAAGGATTTTGAGAGGCTTCCTTATTTTTTTAAACAGTGTGTGAACAAATAGATACTCCCACCTGCAGGGACTCAGGGTTATCTTCTCCCTCCATCATTACCAGTGCCTGTTGTTATTTCTTACAGAATTACATTTCTGACTTAGGTAACTTGAGATAACATGGTAGATTTACATTTGTTTTTCCTTGATGGCTAGGAATATTGAAGATTTTTCACTTGTTTTCTATACTTCTTCTATCAAGAATCATTTGGTGAGGTTTGAGATGAAGAGGACAAGGAGCTCAAGACCAGGTGTGCAGGTGCAGCTACATAGTGAGTACAAAGCCATCCTCAAGCTTCAGGGAATCAGAACTTGGATCATATATTCTCTTCACTTATTTATTGTCTTCCTTGCTTTGTGGCATATTTTAGTTACTTATGTATTCTAGATTTAAAATATCATTATATTGTAGACAGCAAAATATTTTTGTATTTAAAGGGTGGTTTCTTAACACAATAATTATTTCCTTACTTGTGTAAGGTTGGCTTATATTTTTAGCATATACATTGTACCTGGTTTCAATGCAGGCTGTGCACTGCACTTGAAAAACATTGAGAGGGCTGATCCCTGGGAGAATTCTCCTCCCAGTAATCATTAATTGACTCTAATCTCTTTCTAGTGGAGAAATCCTGTGAAATTATCTCACATCTATGATTGTGTGTCCATTGATGATGTTCTTGCTCTAGTGTTCTTTATCTAGTTATTTCTAGGATGAATGGTTTCACAACTGACACCACGTGTCCAATTATAAAGACCTTGTTCTGGTCTTCTTTATCTACCGCTTTCTAGGATGGATGATTTCACAGCTGGTATTCTGACGTTTATAATATTTCTATTCCCTATTCTGAGATGTTCCCTGAGCCATGATGCAGGGGGTACAATAAGGTTAGTCCTCCTAAGACAATACAGATAATAAGTGTATCCCTTGGCTGTTCTTCAGATATTGATTGTGGTTCTCTATTGCTGAAATTACCACACACTTAAGATACAGGATTCTGATGATTTAAGTTGAGTCTGCCTGAAAGCCTCTCTCCTGAAGTCTAGTTCACATGGTCCCAGAAAATTCTATGTAAGGTGCCAAGGGGTGGGACACAGTAAAACAGGCTTACAAACTGCAACACTTATGAACAACCCCCCCCCCCCGCAATGACTGGCATGTTGTAGGACTTTTGATGAGTCTTGCAATTAATGTATGGGTTACTTTTGACTGCTGTTTTTAACATTAATTAGGGAAACTATAAGTATGGGGAATGTTTACCGTTTCCTGTTGTATTTGTACACTTGTATTTTGTGACTTAATATTTCTCATTATATAGTACTTTTTACAAATTTATTTGTAGAATCATTTCTTGGTCAATTTGTTTTTATTTTCAAACCTTTGTAAGCAGTAACATTTAATTATTACTTTCTTAAACACTGAACATTAGTATATAGGCATGTAGGAAAGCTACATTTTGTTAACATTTTTCTTATTAACAATGCCCTACTACATTTCTTAGGGTGTATTTCAATTAAATAGGCTTCAAATGGATTCTGTAGGCTCTGATAAGGATTATACCATATACAAATAGATATATTTGATAGCTTTCTTTCCTATTTATACACATTTTGTTTCTTTTTCTTATTTTATTGACCTAGTTCAGAGTTTGAGCATTGCAAAGAACAAGAATGGAGAGACGGGGTAGCTTTCTTTCTTTCTTGGCTTTACAGGAAGTGTCTGGTTTGTCAGAGCATACGAAGCTCCTCAGACAAGTTACCAGCTGAGAACAAACAGGGCATTCTGCTGCACTGTTTCAGTGCTTGTGTTGTAAACGAGAGTTATTTCTCTTTTTCTCCTCAAGTCTGTTTAGCGTCACATCTATCAAGCTGTGGGCACTCTGGAGATTGTAAAAAAAAATAGGCCTAACGGTAGTACTGAAACTGTATCTGGAGTTTGGTGCACAAAATGTAGTGATATGCTTTGCCGAGTAATGCTTTTTTCACCTTGTTTTATGCTTGACTGATGGTTCAATTAGCTAATTCTTTAATATAAATGCCTCCATGATATCGAATAAGTTAAATACCTTTAAATATTAGCACATAAAATTATTAGTTTGTTCATGAAATAGTGTGATAGATATTCCCTGGAACTTCATCTCATGTCTTTGCTCATTGTTTGCTAATTCAGTTTTCATGCAGTTTATAAGAAAAATTAAGAGATTCTGTAAGTATTTTCAGTTTCCTCCTATTACAAACAAAAGCCTAAAATTATTATAGATGTTTTCTTTTTGATGAGTTTGCCAATCTCTTGTATTTTATAAAGGGTGTCAATAGAAAAGTATAATTTTCTATACTAATTTTTGATAATATACATAGATTATAAACTATTTTCAAATATGTCACATATTTTAAAGGAAGTTATGAAAACTGAAAAGAATATACATATGAAGATATATTTTATATCTTTCAATACTTAGGTATGAAAACAATATATGTACACTTATGTAGAAAGAGAAAGTGTCATTAAAATTAAATTTTGTTTGTATTTTACATCTTCATTAGGATGTATGCATAACATTATATCTCATATAATGATTATAATTTAGTCTAGTTTTCCTGCAATATTAATTTTATATTTTGTTATTGAATTTGACACCAAGTTGTTAAGCATATATTGACTACAAATTGTTATTTAGGAAAATCACTTTTTGACTTTTTTACAGCTCATAATATTAATTTTAGTATTTGAAGGATGTTCAAAATATCTTTATTTGTGCAATGAAAATTTTCAGTACCTTATTTGTACTTGCTTATCAATGCTAATAGAGTCATTACCAGGAAGATTACAAAAGATTTTTTCAAATTTAATCAGTTTATTTTGGTTTCACAGTTATCTATGTCATAAATAAGTTGGAAAATGAACTAACATTTTATAGCTTCTGTTTGACAGCTACAATGTAAATAGTAAAGCAATTTTGATGAGATTTTGTAATCTCACTAGTGGTATAAACAACAGGAAACCAAAAATCATGTATTTACTTTTTGGAAAGGAAAAAGAAATAAACAATATTAATTTATGTCAAAGGGTATAGTCTTTAAACAAGCTGCATAAAACTTTGGTTATATTTTTACCTGGTATAAAGTTATTATATTTATCCAAATTTCAAATGGCAAATTTAAGGAGAGCAGTAGTTTGGACATATGTTCAAACAGATTGATACCTCTCCAGTCCTTGAAAATCTAGGACCACTCAGAAAGCCTGATAAGAGAGAAAGAGAAGTATGAGACTGTAAAACACTTGCAGTTTATAGAAAACACTAGATAAGTCTCAAAGCAAATGGAGATGTATGAAGAAAATAAAGAATTGATTGGATTGAAGGTTTTGAGTTTATAATAATTAATGAGTGATCTTGACTTTGTACATATTGGTAATTTTTTTTCTTTTTTTTTATTGGATGATTTATTTACATTTCCTATGTTGTCCCCTTACCCCATACCCCCCCACCCCCTCGGAACCCCCAATCCCCTCGCCCCTCCTCCTTCTTCTCTGTGGATGTAACCTCTATCTACACCCCCCCACTCCCACCTCCCCACCCTCAAAATTCCCACCCCCTGGGGCATCCAGCCTTCATGAGGTCAAGGTTCTCTTCTTCCACCTATGCCCAGCAGGGCCCTCCACTTTTACATATTCAGCTGAAGCCCTGGATCCCCCCCTAAGTGCTCCCAGGCTGGTGGTTTAGACCCTGGGAGCTGTGGTTGGTTGGTATTGTTGCTCTCCTCATGGTGCCATAAATCCTTTCAGCTCCTTCAGTCTTCACTCTAACTCCTCTATTGAGAACCCCATGATCAGTTCAATGGCTAGTTGTGCCATTGAACAACATCTGCCTCTGAATATGTCTGACTCTTGAAGGCCTCTGAGGAGATATCCATATCAGGCTCTTATCAGCATGCACTTCCTGTCTTCCACATCAGCATCTACCTTTGGTGATTGATTGCACATGGGATAGATACTCAGGTGGAGTGGTCTTGAGACGGCCCCTCCTTCAGTTTCTGTCCCTCACTTTGTTAAAACATTCATTTAATTGAGATTTTTATGGATAAAGTTAACTGCAATGTGGTGAAAAATGAATTCAGCGAGAGACAAGAGTCAATGTCAAAGGAAATAAAAAATGATTGATTAAAAAGAATACATTAAATAAGCCTTTAAAATGTAATGAACTTTATATTTGTACTAATATATATGATTGCACTACTGATGGTTCAGTTCAATGCCAAGTTTACTCAGGTCACACTCTTAGAGCAGACACAGCAACAACAACATAATATATAAAAAGCAGACACAGATAAAAGGATATCTGTGTTCTGTGCTGCTACTAGTTCTGTGAGTAATTCAAATATATGTTCTATCAATTGTGCCTAAACAGCTTGAACAATTTTAGACATATTAGAGACTGCTTATATAATAACTCAGTGGATAAAATCAGAAATAGTCCATGAAATATTTCTGCTTCTGTCCTAATACCTAATCACCAAATTTAGAGTGTTACTTATAACTTACATTCATACTGTTAATAAAGTATGCTAAGCAGTATATGACAGCTAAAATAATTTATCTTTTTTTCCACATGTCAATTTATAATATTAGGTAGGCCACATTGAAAGTGGGGGTTTTAATCTCAGTTGTCACTTTTTACCAACGTGTGTCCTCACCTTTCATCTTTTTATATCTACATCCTCGTTGATAATATTATTGAACTATTTTGTGTCCTTTATAATTCGCAAAAAGTTTATGCTACAACAAGAAGAACACAATGACAAAGAATTTCTTTTTCTTTTTTTGTTGTTTTGTTTCTGATTATGGCTCATTCACCTCTATTCTAATGAAGTGTTATATTAACCAATCCAAACTATCTCTACAATTTCCAATCCTTATACAAAAACAAAAGGTTATTTGATGGGGCATAGGAATAGATACTGAGCTTGTAATAGTAGTAGGTAAACGCTAAACACATGAAATTGAGAGGAAACAATTATCCACTGATGGTCAATGACAAGCAAGTGTAAGCCTTATAAATGAGAAAATTCATCAAAGCTGTTTCAAATTTGATAATATCTCTAGTTTTGGATTCATATTTTCATCTATTATCCAGTAATTTCAATAATTGGTTTCTGAGTGTTTAGCAATTCATCACAATGTTCTGTGTTCCCTTCTAAATTTACTCATTATAAGTTTGATTTTGCTTAATTTATTCGCTAACATTTCATTAAAATAAATTAAATTATTTTGTTCTCATTAAAATAAAATGAGAAATATTATGAGATTTGTAAAAGAGCATTTTTAATTTCTTCAAAATGTTCATTTGTTAATAATTTTACTATTTCATTAATGCTTTTATTTTACAAGTATGCATCTTTTTATTGTTCTATAATCCCACATCAGACATTCATATAAAAACTAGTTATTGCTATGTCTTTAAAGATATTAAGTTATAAAACCACAAACAGTTTCATCAGTCAAACAAAAATAATAATACAGTTTATCTTAACTTTCCATTAAAGCAATCTACCCTAGTTTAATTTAACTATATGATTATTATATGATTTACAGAAGAACCTACACATATGTTTATTGTAATAAAGTATAAATGATACATATCAAAAATAAGCATAACAAGAAAAAGTCAGGAAAAATAACACTCACAATTGCCTCAAATATCTTGGAATAAACTAACTGAAAATGTAAAAACATGAGTAGTGAAAACATCAAGACAATGAAACAAGAAACCAGAGAAGATGCAGAAAGATGGACAGATTTTCCCATGTTCCTGGATTGGTAGCACTAGTATAGCAAAAAATATCATTCTACCACAGTTGCTGCCTCTACATCAGTACAATCTCCATTATAATTACCAGAAAGTTAACACGGAAGTTTAAAAAACAGTATGAAAATACATGTGAAATAGAAAATAAATGTTTCATGGTAGCCAAAGTAATCTTGACCAATAATAACAGTTCTGGTGTTACAGATGTACTTAGTTTAAAGTTATACTGCAAAGGTATAGTAATAAAAGCAGTATGGTGCTGGCATAAAAGAGACATATTGATGAATGAGATCCCAGAAAGAAGCCGTCACACACCCAGGTAACTTATTTATTGAAAACTCAAAATTAGATATTGAATAAATGATGTGATAATCAGTAAATATTACTAGTAATGTTAGATAGCTACGTATATTTTTATCTTTAATGTGGACAAAACTCAAGTCCAAATAATGCAAATATTTCAACATAAGGCCTGTTCCAAAAAAAAAAAAAAAAAAAAAGAGAGAGAGAGAAAAGAAACGAAAAAAGGAAAGCAAAAAGAAATACAACTCAACTTGTAGACAAGGAATGGACTTTCTGAAAAGTGTTCTGATAGTACAGGTATTAAGGCCAGTGACTGAGAAACAGAATTTTATGGAACTAAAGGCTTATGTAAAGAAAAAGCATTCATAGAAGGATTAAAGAACCTAGAGAATGTAAGGAAATCCTCTTTATTAGTTTTGCATCGAACATGGGCTGAGTATCTAAAAATATATAAAGAATTAAATAAAACAAAAATCTAAGCAAACAAAATATCTAAATTAAAAAAATAACCACCAAGGAGAAAATAAAATATTAAAATTTGGGATTTGAAAGTAAACAGACTTCTCAATATAAGACACAGAAAATCTTAACCAATTCTAGGTCAAATAAAGAGATAATATCCAATATATACCAAGAACTCAAGAAATTAGACTCCAGATAATCAAATAACCCTATTAAAAATGGGGTACAGAGCTATAGAAAAAATTCTCAACTGAGGAATATTGGGTAACCGAGAAGCACCTAAAGAATTGTTCAACATCCTTAGTCATCAGGAAAATGCAAAAAAAAAAAAAAGAAAAGAAAAGAAAAAGAAAATCCTGAGATTCTAAATCATGCTAGTCAGAATGACTAAGATCAAAAATGCAGGTGACGGCAGATGCTGATGGAGATGTGGAGAAAGAGGAACACTCCTCAATTTTTGGTGGGATTGCAAGCTGGTACAACCACTCTGAAAATCAGTCTGGTAATTTATCAGAAAAATACACATAGCATTACCTGAGGAGCCAGCTTTACCACTGATGGGTATACACCCCCCCCAAAAAAAAGAAAATAAATAAAGAAAAAAACCTCCAACATATAACAAGGACACATGCTCCACTATGTTCACAGCAGCCTTATTTATAATAGCCAGAAGCTGGAAAGAACCCAGATGTCCTTCAACAGAGGAATTGATACAGAAAATGTAGTACATTTACACAATGAAGTACTACTCAGCTATAAAATAACAATGAATTCATGAAAGTATTATGCAAATGGATGGAACTAGAAAATACCATGCTAAGTGAGGTAATCAATTACAAAGAGCACACATGGTATATACTCACTGATAAGTGGAAATTAGCCCAAAAGCTAGAAATACCCTAGATAAAATTCACAGATCACATGAAGCTCAAGAAAAGAAAGACCAAACTGTGGATGCTTTGGTCCTTCTTAGAAGAGAGAACAAAATATTCACAGGAGCACATACCGAGTCAAAATATGGAGCAGAGACTGAAGGAAAGGCCATCCAGAGACTGCCCCACCTGGGGATCCATCCCATATAGAGCCACCAAACACAGACACAGTTGTTGATGCCAATAAGTACTTGATGACAGTAGCCTGATATAGAAGCTCCTGAGAGGCTCTGCCAGAGTCAGACAAATACAGAGGTGGATGCTCACAGCCAACCATTTGACTCAGCACAGTGTCCCCAATGGAGGAGTTAGAGAAAGTACTGAAGGAGCTGAATAGGTTTGCAGTCCCTTAAGAGAAACAACAATATCAACCAACCAGAACCTCCAAAGCTCTCAGGGACTAAACCACTAACCAAAGCGAACACATGGAGGGTCCCATGGCTCCAACCGCATATATAGCAGAGGATGGCCTTGTTGACCATCAATAGGAGGAGAGGCCCTTGGTCCTGTGAAGGCTCTATGCCCCTGTGTAGCAGAATGCCAGGGCGGAGAAGTGGGAGTGGGTGGGTGGGTGGGTGGGGAAGCACCCTCACAGAAGCATGGGGAGAGGGGATGGGGAAGGGGGTATCTGGGGGAAGGGGGAACCTGGAAAGGGGATAACATGTAAAATGTAAAAAAAGAAAATATCCAATAAAAAGTTAAAAAAATAAAAAATAACAAAAAATAACTTAGAAATATCTAACATCCTATGATTCTGAAAAATGTAAATTAAAACTGCTTTGAGATTTCATATTACACAATTAGTCTAGGTTCCAAAGCAATAAATGACAACAAATACTTTCATGAGTTTGGGGAATATGTAGATTTTAGAGTGTTTGTCGGAGTAAAAATTGGCAAAGCGAATTAACTCAGACCCAGGCAGATAAATGTCAAACATTGACTCTTACAAGTACATGACAGAGTTAAAATTTTATATATGTTTGTTGAAATTTGAATATTCATAGAATTCAGGCAACTAGTATGGTGTCTTGTGGTAGAGGTTTCTACGAAACAGGATCAGAGATAAAACTGTATGTAAAGAGGCATGAGAATAATGGTAAAAGGAGAGAATGTGCAGACTGGGAGGAAATAAACAAATCCACTCATTGTCAATCATTTAAAAACTAGAAATGAACAGCAAATGTATCTCCAATTGAGATTATCAACAGTCACAGTAAATCGTCCAAGCTGACTCATAACTCATTGAACCAAGTGGAGCAAGCCAATCATAGAAAGAAAACAATGTATGAGGTTCTAGAGTCACAGTTTAGGGATTAAGGCCATCCCATCTACTGCTCTTCCAGAGGACTTGAGCTCAATTCCTAGTACACATTTTAGAAAAGTTCACAACTACATGCAATTCCAGGTTTTAGTAATTGATCTGGTAGTCACTTCTGGGCTTTACAAGCACCTGTAATCACATGCAGAAATAACGAGTTATCATAATAACAGTAAAAAAATTATTTTTAAAACTGATCCATGGTTTTTATAAAATAAAATTTCTAAGTTAATCGTACTTGACTATCAGAAAGAAAAGTAATACTTGCTTAGAGAAAAATCATTAGAAAGTATATGTACATATGGGTAGAAAATTATTACACAATAAATATATTTGAAAAATGTAATATATGACATTGGGCCTACAAGAGAAAATATTTTGATACAAGCTTAAAGTAACACTGAGAAATCTTTTTTTGTATATGTGTGTATTAGATTACATGTGAAAGTGTGTGAGTGTGATGGGTCTTAGTGAAAATAATTGTGCTATGTTTATAATTTATGAAGGTTGTAGAGATAGATTTCAATATTCATATGGAAATAATTCATTCAGAAAAATTTTCATGAAGAAAAATTTTGTTTTAGAAATGCATCTGTCTTAGACTTTTCATTATCTGTTTTATTCCCTCTATTATGAATAAAATAAGAGAATTGAAGTCTCACAACTAGAGAGAGAGAAAAAGAGAGAGAGAGAGAGAGAGAGAGAGAGAGAGAGAGAGAGAGAGAGAAGCTAGTAGAGAGTGTTCTGAACTAAAAGTAATTTATTAAGGTAGGACACACCAGACCTTTCTTTGGTTATTTTTCAATTTAAAAAGATGAGATTTTTACTGAAGAAAAACTTATCTTACATATTTTTGTATTTTAATGCTCACCCTGTCTATGATCATTATTTATACAACATTTTATGAAGTAGTGCATATATGCTGTATGAGATATTCTCTGTAAAGTCTAACTTAAATCACAGTGGTTGATGGTATCAACTGAATTGCAATAATAAAAATATATGTTTTGATAAAGAGATCATTTCATAGTTATTTTTCAAATGTGTTACCCTGAGTTCTCAATACCTAAGGCAATATTTTCTTTTGCAATTGAAATTAGATTCCAATTTTAATGAGAAATTTACTCAATGTATTTGGATTTTCAGTAATCGTTTTATATGCTAAAGTGTGCTCAGTTAAGTAATAAATTTACCACTTAAGGAAGTGTAGTGTTTTTTGGGTTGATTTTGTTTTAGCTCTAGATAATGTGAATGTTGGTACACTTGTCAGTTAAGCATTGAAAATAGAAATGGATCTTGCTTTTTTCTGTGAAATATATTTGCTGTTTTCAAAATGATAAAAAAATCCATTTCTTGTCAATGATATTGAAATCACAGTTTGTTTACAACCTTTAATTTTATATAACATCATTACAATTAAGTTAACATTATTGTAACTTATACAATGAGTTTAAATTCTTATAATGAGCTTTGTTTGGATTTATTTTAGATCACAATTCAACTCATGCTTCTCCATCACATGGAAATAGTCATTTATCTGAATAGGAAAACATTGACTATTTTTGATTGGTAACAACATAATAACAACCTGATACATAGTCAATATTAAATGACTTCCTAAATTTCTGAAGCTGTTTTACTATTTAAATGGAAACTATTAAACCTCTTTTTGGTGAACACACCTACATCCTTGTTGTGTTTTCCATATCTTTGAGGTGATAGACTGTAGAAAGCAGTGCCTCACTATGGAAATAACTGTCCCAATTCGGACTCTTAATCACCAAAGCATCGTTCTGAATAGACTCATTCTACAAAAGTTGGTGATACATTGCTATTTCAATTACACTCTAATTTCCATGTCTTCTCTGTAAAATCTGATAAACATCTTCTTTAAAATGTCCTGTTTGTAATGACAATGAATCCCCTTACTAAGAAAAAAAGACAAGAGACTTTCATGTTTTATCTGTTTGCTTTGTGATAAATACACTAATTAAATTTTAATGGAGAATTAAGTCTTTAAAAATTTTATAAATTTGCAAAACAAATTAAGAGAAACATACTGAAATATTATTTAATTTGAATTTCACCAAGAATTTATAAACATTTGAAAGAGACATGTTATCAAAATGGTAGCACTAATTACACTACTTAAGGATTTTTTAAATTCTAAAAATTAACCATTGGTTTATACCTATAGGTTTTAAAAGTGTCTGTATTCATATCTTTAATTAAAAGATGCATATTGCATAGTATCACTCACATTAGCTCCAAAACAAAATATTTAAATATAAATCTAATGAGACATCTGTGGGATATTTTTAGGAAACCATGTTCTTCTATAAACTAAATAGAAAAAATATTAGTGAATAAAGAGATAGTCTTTTTGTTTGTTTGTTTGTTTTTTCAAGACAGGGTTTCTCTGTGCAGCCCTGGCTGTCCTGGAACTCACTCTGTAGAGCAGGCTGGCCTCGAACTCAGAAATCTGCCTGCTTCTGCCTCCCAACTGCTGGGATTAAAGGAGTGCACCACCACCGCCTGGCAAAAGAGATAGTCTATATTTTTGGATAGAAATACTCTGGTCAATTTTGCCCATGTTTCAGAGTTCTAATTCCAATAAATTATTTCCTTGTTACTGAAAAATAAATCATAATGCTTTTGAAATAGAAAAAGATTTAGAATATCAAAATATTAATGCAATGTTCAAAGACGACACTACTTTTCGACAAAGTCTATGTTTACTGCAGTGTTGGGATTGAATCTACATCATAGAATAGAAATAATGAGAGTAGAAACCGACTCACATGAGTAAGCTCCACTGAACTTTGACAAAAGAGCAAGGACAGTCATGCAAAACAAGGATAGATTAGTTTACCAAATGGTAATGGAAACATAGATATTTGAAACAAATATTCCATATTCCTTTCTAAAAATTTGACTCACAACACATGCAGGTCAAAATTTAAAATAATGACTCTCAAATTTCCAGGCTTCTGACACACAAATCAATAATGCTGTCTTTTGTAACTTCTAAACATAAAAAATAAAAATGAAAAATAAATATAAATGAAACATTCTGTCAATACCTGTAAAGTGTCATATTGTCTTTAGATTTTTAATGATTATTTCTTCATACAATTCAAAAATGTAAATTTTATATAAGTTGATTAATATGGCCTTATTTAAAAATACAATGTCTTTAAAATATTCTTAAAGAATAAACTTAAAAGGCAAAAAAATGAGATTAAATACTCATTAAACATGTTACTGATTAAAATAATGTCGTTTAATTTATAAAATAAATACTAATGTTCATCAGAAAGAAAATATGCTGTTTTAAATGAGTAAAAAACTTTAAATATTCACAGTGCAAAAGGACATATGAAAATATGCTTTGCATTAATGCCATTGGGATTTAATCATTTCAGACTGAAACTATGAGATACCTATAAATTTATAACAGGTAAGTCATTTCTAATACAGAACATGACAAAAAAATAATACTGACAAAGGGTTTGCAAAATGGCATAGACACTTTAGAAAGTAAGTCAATTTGATCTAGTTGTTGCGCCTCTTGATGTCACACTAAGGAAAGTTAAGCTTATGTTTGGCATAATTCCCTTAATAACTTATATTTTATGTGATCGGCATTACTCATCTACTCAGAATAACCCTCAACAAAGTCATTCTGAATAATCTTTTGTAATTAGTTTGAGTGGTAGTAGGTTTTCTATAGTTAACTTCTAAGTCATTAATTATCCCTCTTCCCCAGTTCATGTTCTTTCCAATTTTCCCTGTTTAATACTGTTCAATTACATGGCTGTCATCTGAGAGGCTCTACAGCAGCTTAGAGAGACAGGTGCAAATACTTACAATGGTGGGACTGAGGTCAGGGACCCCCTATGGAAGAGATAGGGGAAGAATTGAAGAAGCTGAAGGGAATTGCAACACTATAGGAAAAGCAACAGTATCAACTAACCTAGAGCTCTCAGAGCTCCCAGAGCCTAAGCCACCAACAAAAGAGCATGCATGGTCCATGGACCCCGGCCCATAGGTAGCAGAGAACTGTCTTGTCTGGCCTCTGTGGGAATGGATGCGCCTAATCTTGTAGAGAGGTGAGGTTTCAGGGAAGGGTAATGTGGGGGCGGGAAGTGTTAGGGTGAGGGTGCAATGTTGGAATGTGGGGGGAGTTGGTGGTTAGTGGGAGCACCCTGTAGAGTTAAAAGGAAGGTATGATGTGATAGAGAACACTTGAAGGAGGGACCAGGAAGGTAGGCATCATTTGGAGTGTAAATAAAAGCAAATTTTTAGAAAAGGTACAGAATAAATAAATAACAACATCTATTTATAGGTCTTTTTTTTTTTTTTGGTTTTGATTCTTCAAGACAGAGTTTCTTTGTGTAGCCCTGGCTGTCCTGGAACTCACTTTGTAGATAAGGCTGGCCTAGAACTTAGAAATCTGCCTGTCTCTGCTTCCGAAGTGCTGGGATTAAAGGCGTGTGCCAACACCGCCCGGCCTATAGGTCTCTTATATTATTTGGAAAAGCATATTTCCGGAGCGACCCAATAAAGGAGAGGAAAAAAATAAACCTTTTCTGTTCTTTTTATGGTAGAAAAATTCATCCAGTGCAAAAAAAAAAAAAACCCCAATTACCAATTTGTCATACGCCAATTATTAATATTTTTAAAATATCTTTGGAATCCTTTGCACTTGTTGACAAGTATAAAGTAAATAAAGTATTCATATATAGGGGTTAAGGTAAGTACCCCAGTTTTTGCAAATTGAGACGAGTAGTGTCTACAAAATGCCATTTTTTGTAGCAGCTAGCCCTTGGCACCCACCTAAGTCAGGCTCAGATGTGCCAAAATTTACAAGTTCCATATCATATATCTTTCTCTCCTGTCCTAAGCTTTGTTTTGTATATAAGAATTAAAATTCCTGTGTGGTGCCATAGCTACAGCTGATCCTAGAAGCAGTGTGAATTTTAAAGTATTAGCATCCTTCACTAGAGACAAGGGATTCTGCTCTCTGAATTTTCCTCTTTATGAATTCACTGTTTGAGGGTTTATTAGTGTTACTACTAAAATTGTAGAAGCTTTTTTACCTCAAAGTTTCTCTCACAATTGTCCAATACATTGTAACCCCAATATTTACCCCCTACCTTGACCAAAGCAATCAGTTTTATCAAAAACAGAGTTAGTGATTTGTCAGCCAATCCATCTCTATATCCTACCGAAGTTTCTAGAACATAAACATTTTGGTGCAAAGAACTAGCCATCTCTTACTTAAGAAGGACTTTTATAACTTTATATGTATATTCAAAGTATTCTATTCTGTTTGGTTTGCTTTTTATAGAAGCCTAGTTATATAATTTATAACCCAAGCTTTCTAATAATTTGTGTCCCCTTTCCTTTTCTATCTCAGTGCTTTGGTTAGAGTCATATGTAGTAATAACTACTTGGATCAGTTCCAAATAATTTTCAGAGAAATATTTTATTTGTGGAGTCATATGTGAGGAAATATACCTCTATTTTATCCTATTATTTTTTAATATTTCCCAAATTGCTCGACAGCATATTTATAGTGACTTCATTCAGAGATGTCTTTAATGACTTCTACTTATTCTTAATTGTGTGCGATCCTGATATTAGAGAATCTTTTTGAGACATTTCACTATGGTTCCATAACTCTTACACCTTTTCTTCTCTCATAACCTTCAGAGTGTCTGAACAAATGCTTCTAGAGTCTCTGGACGTCCTGCTATGAGAATATTTTACTGCAAAACAGCCTGTGCAAAGAACATACTGTCCTGCACATTACCCAGAATTGTTAATGGTCATTTTAAAGCTAGGATTCTAATGACCTTCCACAGGTGTGCGGGTGATAAAGGAGACTCTTATAATGTTAATGGCTAAGAAATCGTGACAGTTGGATGAAATATGTTAGCATGACTTCCTATGCCTTATTCACAAGAACAGGAAAATAAATTATATTTATCAAGATGATTCTACCTTTTTAAGAGTAAACCTTTACTCAGAACCCCTATATTAAGCAAAAATGAGTTTGAAGAAGGTCACACAGCTAAACATTACAGTGAAAATTATGAGGAATTTAGATGAAAATTTATTATAAAGTCTTTGTGAATTAGGATTGACAAGAATTCTTAGACAAATAGCAGAAATCAATAACCATGAAATGAACACATATAATAGCTTTCATAAATATCAATACATTCTCATCAAAATAAACTGATAAGAAAATGAATAAGGAATCTGCACACCTGGAGAAAACTTTATCAAAGCAAACATCTATAATATCTATTTTTAATTCATTAAGAAGAGAAACAACCCAATGAAATAAGTGAAAGATTTGAAAAGTCATTTTACAAAAGAAGATGAATGAATGATAATTAACCATAGAAAAACAGGCTCAAAATCACACATAAGCTGTGATGGAAAATTTGATTAAAATTCCAATATTATCAGTGTATATTGCACTGGTAGGAATAGATGAAGTATAAGAAGGTGATCAAATCTACAGAGAGAATGAGGCCTAAGAACAATCAAAAAAGGCCATGAATGAATTAAACAATATATTCTTTTGTTCCAGGGCCTATGTTATTAAAAACATCAATACTAAGATGTATAATTTCAATCTATGCATTGAGTAAGCTAAATTTGAATGTTCTTTTCAGTGAGATTTAGACAGAACTGTTTAGATGTGTTTTATTACTGATAGTTTAAAATAGCAAATGTAGTAGAAGCAGAAACGTGTATCAATACAAATGTATTAAACAGTGACATATTTACACATTAAATTCTATTAAACAATAAAAATGGAAATACTTATTAAAATCAAAAGATATTTATCAAAGTTACTTTGTTTCCTAAGGAAGTATGAAACAAAGAGTAGCAGTTTTGTTGATATAGCATTACTTTGATGTTGATACTAAATGTCTTATCACACTAACTCGTTGATATATGTAAAATATTAAAACAGCAGCAGTGGGAAGGATTTATAGAATAAGATTGTGAGATGTTCTAAGAGTTTTTTGAGAAATTATCTACTTCTCTCTATATATATATTTGGGTCTATAGATAATTTTCACTTGTCATGTACAGGGATATCCACTTAAGTGCATTCTCCTGTGAACCCATATAGAAACTGGAGCCACAGGCAAAGCCCTGTTCAGGGTCAAGCCAGGCAGGTTCACAGCTCTGAGCCAGTGGAAATGAGCTTCCATCCCTAACCAAGAACCTACCTCCTTCTGACAATGGATACAAAGGAAAATTAAAATTTCTACAGTGGAGTCTCACTAAGTATATAAGACACATCAATGAACCATACAATTTAAGAATACAATTAACTAAATTGTAGTGTGTGTGTGTGTGTGTGTGTGCACATGCATGCGTGAGAACATATCATATTGCCTTGTTTAGTCATTTTGTTGTCTGACTGGTCTATTGCTTAAATATGGTCTCCAAATTTTGTGTTCTTATGTTTGATTGTGTGTGTGTGTGTTTTCTTGGAATTTATTTTGTTTTTATTCTTTTTTTATCTGTCTGCTGCTTTCTAAGGAGAAAGAGGAATAAATGATGAAATTGAATATGTCAATCTTGCACGAGATAGGGCAGGGGAAACAGAATCAGAATATATTCCATGAAAAAAAAATCTTTTCAATAAAAAGATTTGTGTTTTTGCACACAGAAATTACAAGAAATCTAAGTGTTTCCAATTACAGGATCAAAAACCTCACAGTAGTGCAAATCCATCAATTGTATTTAACCTACTAAGCCACACACCAGTGGCAGACATTTCTCTGCTTTCTGCATTGTTTTATTTTCAATTTTGTTTGGAATATAGAAATGTAATTATTTCCAGTTAAATTTTAAACCATAACTGCACATAGTACTAGCCTAGCTGATTTACAGTGTTGAGACATCTTTTGGTGAGGAATCACATCTACTTTATTGCCAGTTTTAGGTGTCAGTCATTTACGAATTCTTCACGAGAAAATGAGGTGCCTAGGATTTGCCTTTGTAATCTTCACAGGTCAAAAGAGAGACAAGATGAGAACACGAAGAAGGCTTTTGCAAAAATGGAGGCCAGCAGATCTGCACCTAATGTGCACACCCCTAGAGTGTTTTGTCACTTACCTATTTTCCATGTCACTCGTTGAACTCAACTGCATGAAATGGTAATCCAACTTGAGACACCATACAACCTGGGCTCCCTGCAGGTGTGCTGGTGTGGCGTTTGGCAATGCAGCTGTCTTTGAGTCATGTCTGCTCTGTAAGGAACCTCTCACCCATACTTCTGTAATAGTCCCAATAAAACTCATTGGCTCACCAAGTTGAACTCTGTTTGTGACCACCCTTCAGTGTGTTATGAGCTTCCTACATGGGGTGTGCATGTGCTTAGTGTCTTTCTAGGAAAAGTTCTATCACTCATCGTTACTCCCATAACATATGTGCCACTCTTCTGTCAGTGGGCATAGAAATTTATATTATCAAGGGGTACAAGCTCTTTTCTTGGCTATAAATGATTTCTACCCTCTCCATAAATATGTACTTCTGATACTTGGTATCAGAGTTCCAATATACATGTATATGTGTGTGTCAATGTGTATGGTGTACATGTACATATACAGGTACATGTATACGTTGACCTTTCCTTTATTTTCCCGAAAGGTAAAAATATTCATTTTGTAACAATAAATGATGTATGAATAACTCTTCTTATATTATTCAACTTATTTGACTGATGCCCAGTAGAGTAAGAACATGGAGATAGACAATAAGTGTATATTGGATCTGTACAATGAGAAATATCAGGAATAAAGGTAGACTGTTACCTTGATTTGTTTATATCTTTTTGTATACTGTATATTCTGATGTTTAAAGGAAAGAATATAGTGACTGCTTTTATGGATCTATCACTGAAACTCACTCATATAGAAAAACATGTCAATCCATATTGAAGGAAAACAGAATAAATACTTGATATTGCTGCTGCAAATAAAGTAGAAAATGTGGTCTGTAATTTTGATTACTATTAGTTATAGAACACAGCATCCATTTTTGTAATAAGAAATTATATCTTTTACAATGTTAAAATATTTATAGCTTTGGAAAAAATAATATCATCCCAAACAATTTATATTTTACAATACACTATTTGATTGAATTTGAAATTGTACAGAGAAAACAGTAATTAGATAAGACCACTGTTATTGATACATTTATATTTAATATTTAGAATCGTCATCGACTAGTGAAAGAAATGCAGTAGTTTATCTTGTAAATAATGGTAATAATTTCCATTTTAAATTAAAAATTAATGAGAAATTAAGGACTTAATAGTTTCCCTTTCATGCTGAAAGTTACTATTCTTAATTTAGAAATTGGAGACTTGAAAGTGCAAATGTTGATGGATTTATTTCCTATAATGACAATAGCATCAATAATCAAATGCACTAAAATTAACTTTTTATAATCCCTATATCTCAGGACATGTATATATCCATATGGTAGATACATAGATGATTAGATAGATAAGCCTAATTATGAATTTTTAGTTATTAACCTATGTGACAGTTTTATAAATTTGCTTCAATTATTCTCATACAAATGTGAATCAAACAATTAATATAAACTTAGGCATAAAGATTTTATATATGATTCCAAATTAAAAATAACTTTGTTCCCATTCTTATACTTCTCTAAATATATTTTCACTAATATTATAAGACTGAAAGTTGAGGTTGGTGAGAAGCTGCATCAAAAAATGGGGTGCTTGGGCTGGAGTCATAATTAATTAATTGTTAGAACACTCAAGTTACATCTAGAAGATAGAAGATTTATTTCCAGCACTGAAAAAAAATGAAAGGAAAAAGTAATTCTGCATTTATTAAATAAATTTCATGATTTTCAACAAGTGAAAATTGAATGAAATTAAATATAACTTTATACATGAGTTCAAAAGATGTATAGATCAAAGCCAAACAGCAATTTATTTTAAACATCTAAAAGAATATAAAATGTGGATAGTATAACAAAAATATTAAAATCTTGAAAAATTGTGTGACTATGATGGTTAATTTGGAGGTATCAGCTTGACTAGATTGAGAAGACTTTTTACTATAAAGAAGCTTTTCTATACTCAAGAAACTACTTAAGTGAGAAATGAATAGTCAATATTAGGATATAAATTGAATTCCAAAATAAAGTATGAGTAAAAAAAAAAACAAAAAATTACAATTAGACTCTATATATTTTCAAAGAACATACCATTTTCATACATATTAACAAAAAATTATAGCAAAATAAATTATTTGATTAGGAGACAATCTTCTATTTTGAATTTACTATTGTAAAAGATAAATTCTTAAAATAAATTTTTAGTAAAAGTGACATATCTTGATGACTTCTATCTTTACCTATTTTAAGACAGCCATTAATACTTTATCATTTTAAAACATGAATTAATTTTCATCTAGGGATTTAGCTATTAGGATACAGATATATATGAGAAGATACTTAATTTTTAAGTGCTTATGATTTATTAGGCAAAATTATAATATGATTCTGATCATTTAATGTATTGTAAAGTATAAGATGAATGAAAAACGGTCAATCTTCAATATGTGAGGCATAAAAATAATTATTTTCAAGTGATATCAAATCTAAATCTTTTTAGATTTCTATTTTTTAAACTAATATAGGTACATCATTCCTTTCCCTCACTGACATTTCCCAGGAGCCCTGCCTCTCCCTCCCTCCCATATCTAGTCTCCTCCTTTGTAATTGATGTATGTATGTGTTTTATACATAACTATAGAGATACAACTGATTAATTCCATTGAGAATTCCATTGCAGGTACTTGATTGGAGGGCTAATTATTCAGTGTAGGATAACGTATTAGGATGCTTGTCCATAGAAAGTGACTTCTATCCTCAGCACCAATTGGTTACCTATAATTTCTTAATTTATTTATTTAAATCCCAGAGGCTACTGTCTCTCCCAATCCTCATCTCCTCACAGAGTATCTCAGCCCATCCCATATGCCCTTTGCCTCTGAGAGGGTGGAAGACCCCTGGTATCCCTCCACTCTGACATGTCAAACCTCTATAGGATTAGGCTCATCTTGTCCACTAAGGCCAGACAAGACAGCACTCTGCTGCATATGTGCTGGGAACTTTGGTCCAATCCATGTATGCTCTTTGGTTGGTGGCACAGTCTTTGAGTGCTCCATGGGTGCAGGTTAGTTGACACTATTGGTTTTCCTGTGAGGCTCCTATCCCCTTCAGTTTCTTCAATTCTTTCTCTAACTGTTCCATCAGTGTCCCCCACCTTTTTGCTGTGGGTATCTGTATCTGGTTCAGTCAGCTTCTGGTTAGAGCCTTTCAGAGAATAGTCATGCTAGACTCCTCTCCACAAGCACAACGAAGTATCACTGATAAAGTCAGGAATTGGTGCTTGCCCATGCAATGAGTCTCAAGTTGGGCTGGTTATTGGTTGGTCTTTCCTTTAGTTCCTGCTCCATCTTTATCTTTACATTTCTTGTAGACAGTACAAATTTTGGCTTGAAAGTTTTGTGGAGGATTGTTGTCTTTATCCCTACACTGAGGGTTCTTCTTGGCTACAGGAGGTGACCTTTTAAGATTGTGTGACTCCATTGTTATGCATATTGGCTAAAGTCTCCAGCATTCCTGGGAACCTATTTTCTCCCAGGTCTCTGTAACTTCCCTCCACTCTACCACCCCACCATTTGTGATTGTACAAATTTGCAGCTGTAGATTTCTATTCATTCTCCTGGCCCTCTGGACCTCTCCCCACTCCCTTCCCACACCTCATCCAGCTTCTCATGCCCCTCACCCTCACCCTTACCCTCACCCAGGTCCCTCCCTCTTCCTCATGTGATTATTTTGTTCCTCCTTTTAAGTGAGTTTCACCCATCTTCCTTTAGTCCTCCCTTCTTGTTAAACTTCATACAGTCTTTGAGTTGTATCCAAGGCATTCTGTAATTTATATCCCACTTATCACTGAGTATATACCATGTATGTCATTTTGGGTCTGGGTTATCTCACTCAGGATGATATCATCTAGTTCCACTCATTTCCCTGCAAAATTTTTGATGCCCTTTTAAAAATAGCTGAATAGATAATCCACTGTGTAAATGAAACACATTTTCTGTATCCATTCTTTGGTCGCTGGACACCTGAGTTGTTTTAAGTTTCTGAATATTACATACAATCATACATGTTAGAAGAGAACCTATTAACACTGCCAGTTAACTAAACCAGCAAAATTTCTTTGTACATTGCTACATTGTAAATACTTATCACCATAAACACAGATAACTATAGCTCCCAAACCTTACCAAAAATTTCTAATCTTTGTAGCAAACAGAGACAGTTGTAAAACAAAACAGCTATTCAAACTGTGGAGAACTGATAGAGTTCCAGCTTCAGTAGGTAAATCTAAAATTAGAAGAGGTGGAAAGATGGTAAGATGCAGGTAAAACAATTTTAAATGTATAAGAACATAGGATATCAATTAAAATTTCAGAAATCACAGAAGCCTAGATGTCATAGTACTTCCATACACACTGTCAGTTCTCCTAAGAAGAGAATTGAAACAGGATAATCTCTAGAAATCTGTAGGCCAGATAGCCTGGTGGATAAAACAATAAGCAAAAAAAAAAAAAAAAAGAAAGAAAACCTCCAATTAAATGAATAATGAGTACATTGTGATTATACAAATCTGCAGATGAAGATTTCTATTCATTCTCCTGGCCCTCTAGGCCTCTCTCCTGTCTCTTAACATCCAAGTTTGTCCCCTAACCTCTACATGTCTGATGTATTATGCATGTGCATACATGATCACATGATATACATATACATATACATATACATATACATATACATATACATATATATATATATATATATATATATATATATGCATATACAAAGATTAAAAACAGAGAATTGACCTTGAGAAAAGAAGTTATTCAAAGACATTTCAGTATAATATCCAACGGAACAGACTTTTGGCAAGTCCAGTCATTATGGAGCCTTTTCTCCTAAGAGGACCTTTTGGAGGACATAATGAAGCAGAGACTGGCAAACTTGAGTTGATCTTTATAATTCACTTTGGATTTCATCTTCATGTCTATCAGCCAACAATTTTTTCAATAATGAAAGGACATAACAACAGATATGTTTTCCACTTTAGAAAACAAAACTTTGATTTTGAGAAGTATATATTGTAGAGATCCGCGGTGAGCGGTGACAGTATTCACCATTACAAGATGGCACTGTCATCCTGTGTCCTCTTGTGGTAAACACGCTTAGTGCACATGTGCAAGCAGTGAATGCGCGCCAAATCACGGCCCATCCCGGAGTGTAATATGCATTCCTGAGCAAGCAGCCAATCAGAAATGAACACGCCGCTCCAGGGTATATATAAGCAGTGCCTTTTCGGGGCCCGGGGTCTTCCTCTTCACATCGCAATAAACGCTTGCTGCAGAAGGATCCTGGTGTCCACGTGCTTTCTTGCTGGCGAGACGATTGCGAGGGTCACAGCTGGTGCTGAAATCCGGGAACTCACCATCACCGGCGCCAAGGAGACCCCCGTTCACTGGGAGGATTCAGAACTGCAGGATGAGGGTAAGCTCTGAGAGGTATGTTTGGTCTCGATCTATCTCATCTCTCTCCCCAATTACTAGGTGCTGTAGAGGCTCTCTTTGTCCTTGTGGCAGCGCTCATTCTCTTCCTTTTGGTTTCGTTTTGTTTCCACCGATTCTCTTGTTAAATTCCGCCGCCATTGGGCATGGTTAGTTGGACGTAGATAAGCCGTGGTGCCCCTCTCCGTGTGTCAGATTCTCTCGTAGATAAGAGAGCAACATGGGAGCTTCGCATTCGGTGATCACGGCGCTTCAGTCGCTCTTGCGACAGCATGAATTAAAAGTCTCTACAAAAACGTTAGAGGGGTTTGTGAAGGAGGTCGATCGCGTGGCGCCCTGGTATATATGCTCAGGGTCGCTAACGCTCCCCTCCTAGGACAAATTGGAGGGCGATTTAATTAGGGAACAACAGAAAGGAAAATTGAAGCCTGGGACTCGGCCGCTGTGGAGGCTAGTAAGATCGTGCCTACAAGATGAGAAGTGCCGCCCAACTATCGTGGCAGGTCAGGGAGTGCTAGAGGAGTTACAAGACCGCATGTCAGAAACAGAGCGGGATAAGAGGTTAGGAGCTCAGAAAGAAAAAAGAAAAGGCATGCCTAAGAAAAAAGACCCTTCCAAAGATGCTCAGTCCGCGGAAGCGAAAGAAGTCCTTTCCCTTAAAGGATGCCCTGGGAGAGAAGCGCACGAAGGGAGAAGAGGCCTCAGAAAGAAAATCTCTTTATCCAGTAAAGGAACTGGAGGCCTTGGGGCTTGATCGCTCTGAGTCAGAGGAACTAAATCCCTCCGAGGAAGAGGACTTAGATGAAGAAGCAGCCTGCTATGAGGAGGAAAGATACCACCCAGATGGGCAGCTGCCACCACCAAATAGAAAGCAAAAGAAGGCGGGGAATAGGAACCGCGTGGCTCCCCAGCCTGCTGTGATCTCCCAGGCAGCACTTCCCACCGTAGTCCCCAGTGCTCCTCCGCCCTACGCAGACGGCTGCTGTTCGGACTCCTTCCTTTCAAAGGAAGACAAAAGAAAGATGTTACAAGCCTTCCAGGTGTTTGAGGCTGCAGAGGGAGGTTGCGTCCACGCACCGGTAGAATATACCCCTATTAAAGAACTTGCTGAATCAGTTCAGAAGTATGGGTTTGATGCCAATTTCACAGTCATGCAGCTTGAAAGACTTGCCGCTATGGCAATGACTCTGGATGATTGGTAAAATAGAGTAAAAGCTGCCCTCCCTAACATGGGACAATATATGGAGTGGAAAGCCTTGTGGCATGATGATTCTCAGACACAGGCAAAAGCCAACGCTAATGCGGAAGGCAATCAACGGCAATGGACATTTGACCTGCTAACAGGGCAGGGACGGTTTGTTAATGATCAGACAAACTATCATTGGGGAGCATACGGCCATATCTCCGCTACCGCTATTAAGGCATGGAAAGCCCTCTCAAAGAAGGGGTAGACTGGGGAAAATTTAATGAAAATATTGCAAGACCCCCAAGAGCCATTCTCAGACATTGTGGCTAGAATGACAGAAGTAGCAGGCAAAATTTTTGGAGACCAGGAGTGAGTTAAACCACTGATAGAACAACTGGTGTATGAAAATGCTTTGTCAGAATGCAAGGCAGTAATTACCCTAGAAGAAGCAAAGGGTTGACAGATTGGATAAAGGTCTACCGAGGACTTGGAGGCCCACTGACCAATGCTGGCCTCGCAGCAGCTATTTTGCAAAGCCAAAACCGCTCAAGTCCTGGCGGCCATAAAGTATGCTATAACTGTGGCAAACAGAGTCATTTGAAACGAGAGTGTCGTACTTCCATGCAAAAAAGAACCCCAGAGCTTTGTACCAAATGCAGGAAAGGTTATCACTGGGCTAATGAGTGTCGCTCAGTCAGAGATATTCAAGGAAAGCTTATTCAACATGATTCCCCACCATCGGGAAGAGATGAAGGTACTCCAAAAAACGAGTTTCCGGGCCCCATTTCCCAGGGCCCCCAAAAATATGGGACACAAGCCTGCAGCCGTGGGTCACCTCTAGCTGCAGTGCTACAAGAGGCTCCACAGGATTGGACCTCTGTTCCACCTCCCAGTTCTTACTAATGCCACATGTGGGCGCTCAGCTTGTCTCAGTTGATTTCAAAGGTCCCCTGCCTGAGGGAAGTGTCGGCCTTATTCTAGGTCGGTTCTCTCTAACATTGAAAGGACTCGTGGTTCACCCTGGAGTGATAGACCAAGATTATACAGGGGAACTTCAGGTTCTCTGTTCTTGTCCACAAGGCATATTTTCTATTTCCCCTGGGGATAGGATTGCTCAATTGGTTATTCTCCCAAGTTTGCATGATTGTTTCCCATCAACCGGGGTGCCTAGAGGCACCAATGGCCTTGGTTCTTCAGGAACTGACTTTGCTCACTTGGTAGTTGATCTTAAAACTAGACTCACTTTACAATTAATGATAGAGGGAAAGAATTTTGTAGGAATTTTATACACAGGAGCTGATAAAAGTATTATTTCCTCCAACTGGTGGCCTAAGGCATGGCCTGTTACACAATCATCCCACTCCTTACAGGAGTTGGGATATGAGGCCAGCCCTTCAGTCAGTTCACACTCCTTGACTTGGCAGACACCAGAGGGTCAGACAGGAAGCTTTATACCTTATCTGCTTCCTCTCCCTGTTAACCTCTGGGAAAGAGACATTTTGCAAGACTTGGGACTGACATTGACTAATGAGTATTCACAACAAGCCATAGAAATTATGAAAAGGATGGGATATAAGGAAGGAAAAGGCCTTGGCAGAAAAGAACAAGGAAGATTAAACCCAATCTCACAAGAAAGTAATACAGGAAGACAAGGTCTGGGTTTTCCCTAGTTGCCATTGAGGACTCTACGCCCATACCCTGGCTTACAGAGGAGCCCGTGTGGGTTCCTCAATGGTCTTTATCCTCTGAGAAATTGGAGGCCGCTACCAAATTAATTGAAGAGCAAGTTAAAAATGGCCATTTAACCTTCTACTTCCCCCTTGGAATATGCCTATTTTTGTCATAAAAAAGAAATCAGGAAAATGGAGACTTCTCCATGATTTAAGAGCCATTAATGCGCAGATGCGATTGTTTGGTTCCATGCAAAGAGGTTTACCCTTGCTTTCTGCCTTACCCAGACAATGGAGGTTAATAATTATAGATATTAAAGACTGCTTCTTCTCCATTCCCCTATACCCACAAGACAGACAGAGATTTGCATTTACATTACCTGCTATTAATCACCTTGAGCCTGATAAGAGATATCATTGGAAAGTTTTGCCTCAAGGCATGGCCAATAGTCCTACTATGTGTCAACTGTATGTACAAATGGCCCTTGAACCCATTAGGAAACAATTTCCTTCCCTGCTTTTGATTCATTTTATGGATGATATTCTTATCTGCCATAAAGAGTTGACCATTTTTTAGAACTCGTACCCTTTATTAATTGCTACATTAGGACAGCGGGGTCTGCATATTGCTACAGAGAAGGTTCAAATTTCAGAAATTGGTTCCTTTTTAGAGACAGTTATTTATCCTGAGAAAATAGTTCCTCAAAAATTAGAAATTCGCAGAGATCATTTACATACCTTAAATGATTTTCAAAAATTATTAGGTGATATAAATTGGATAAGACCATTTTTGAAAATTCCCTCTGCTGAATTGAAACCTTTGTTTGACATTTTGGAAGGAGATTCTCACATTTCCTCGGCAAGGGCACTAACACCAGCTGCAAGCCATGCCCTGCGAATGGTAGAGGATGCCTTGCAGGAGGCCCAGCTAAAACGCATTGATGAAACTAAAACTTTTAATTTATGTGTCTTTAAAACCAGACATTTACCAACTGCTGTGTTATGGCAGGATGGGCCCTTATTATGGATCCATCCTAATGCATCTCCTGCAAAGATTATTGAATGGTATCCAGATGCAATTGCTCAGCTTGCCCTTCGGGGATTAAAAGCAGCTATTACCCATTTTGGAAGGGAGCCTAAGGTTCTGATAGTACCTTACACTGCACATCAGGTTCAAATATTAACTGCTACCTCCGATGTTTAGGCGGTGTTAGTCACCTCCTTTAATGGCCAAATAGATAATCATTATCCTGAACATCCTATTTTACAATTTGCCTTGAGTCAGGCTGTTGTTTTCCCATGTATTTTATCTCAAGAACCACTTCCAGATGGGGTTTTGGTATATACGGATGGGTCAAAAACAGGATTAGGCGCTTATGTGGTTGATGATAGAGTTACATCTAAACAATATAATGAAGCTTCACCTCAAATTGTGGAATGCTTGGTGGTACTGGAAGTCTTAGAAACCTTTCCAGGCCCCTTAAATATTGTATCTGATTCCCTTTATGTGGTAAATGCAGTTAAAGTCTTGGAAGTTGCTGGATTAATTAGGCCCTCTAGCAGGGTTGTAGAAGTTTTTCAAAAGATTCAATCTTGGTCAATAGAAAATATCCTGTTTTTATTACATATATTAGGGCTCACTCAGGTCTACCAGGTCCAATGTCTCATGGAAATGACCTAGCAGATCGAGCCACAAAGTTGGTTGGTATCACCCTATCCTCAAAATTGGATTTGGCCAAAGATTTTCATAAAAAATTTCATGTGACAGCAGAGACGTTACGTCGTCTGTGGGACTGCATAAGGGTATCCTGGGTCATGGTTGAGCAGGTACTTAGAACCCCGAGATTCTCTGTGGAAATCTGCGTGAGAACCGGCAGGAGTTCGGTCCCTCCCATCATCTAGGATCCTGAAAAACAGTCACATTTCCATAGAGTCACATAGGCCAGGCTATAGGCCTCAGGCCCTAGAGATTTACATACTAATGAAGGCCAGAGGGCAGAGCAAATTAAACATTCCTCTCCCAGATCCTCCCCAAATCCTCCCCCTTTCTCCCTCCTTATATAACTCGGGACTGCCCTGAGTTTTGGGGGGGTACGCCTAGATCCATCTATTATCCGCCATGACAATAAACCTTTTTTGAAACCAAGGACTTCCTCGTGTTACTGGGGCCTGCCGTCGCCAAGGCCCTCAGGCTGCTGGAATCATAGGATCTTCCTCCCTAATGTGGGACCCGCCCCGGAGGCGGAAGCCCCTCCGGGGCTTGCGCCGCCGTGGCGGCCTTCTTAAATTATCCCCACAGTCGTCGATTTGATATAACTAGAAAAAAAGCTAGAGATATAGTTACTCAATGTCAGAATT
This sequence comes from Grammomys surdaster, assembly GCF_004785775.1. Taxonomy (NCBI): domain Eukaryota; kingdom Metazoa; phylum Chordata; class Mammalia; order Rodentia; family Muridae; genus Grammomys; species Grammomys surdaster. The sequence continues at coordinate 7,574,008 of NW_021620995.1, forward strand.
GCTGTCAATTTTTACCCGTGCCTCATGTGGGAATTAATCCACGAGGAATTCGGCCGTTGCAGATTTGGCAAATGGATGTTACCCATATCCCATTTTTTGGGAGACTTCAGTATTTACATGTTTCTATTGACGCCTGTTCTGGAATCATTTTTGCCTCCCCCTTATCGGGAGAAAAGGCAGCACATGTTATCCAACATTGCCTTGAGGCCTGGAGTGCCTGGGTAAAGCCTAAAATTCTCAAAACTGATAATGGACCAGCTTATACTTCTCAAAAGTTTGGACAATTTTGTCGCCAAATGGAGGTGACCCACCTGACTGGCCTTCCATAGAATCCTCAAGGACAAGGCATCATAGAACAGGCTCATCGCACTCTAAAATCTTATCTAATAAAACAAAAAGGGGGAATCAAGGAGGCTCTACCCTTAGTGCCACGAGTAACCGTTTCTATAGCACTCTTTACTCTTATTATTTTAAATTTGGACAGTCAGGGCCATTCAGCTGCTGACCATCATTGCTTAGAGCCTGATAGGCCAAAGATGGTTAAGTGGAAGGATGTCTTGACTGGCCAATGGAAAGGCCCAGATCCTATTTTAATAAGATCCAGGGGAGCTGTTTGTGTTTTTTCCGCAGGAAGAGGACAATCCATTTTGGCTACCAGAGTGACTGATGCGACGACTCGTGGCAACTGAAGATGACCCCCCGAAAGATATTTCCAGTCCTAATTTGGATCCTCCAGATTTGGGTTCCTAGTATATGGGGGGAACAAAAATGGGCTATATTATCTGCTTTTCCTAAACGCATACCTGTTAGACATGATGCCGTGGTGTTTCCAAGATTTCTTTCAACCAACAAAACCATGGTGCTGCCCTATCTTCCCTATGATAAAACCCACGCCCCCCTGGGGGAAAATCGCTCCTTACCTGAATGGGGCTCTCTCTGCTTTCAGATTACTGAGACAGGAAACTGTATAACTCTCTCGAAGAGAGCCTTGGGGTGGTTTTATGACAAGAGAAGCTGGGTTAAATTAACAACTAAAAAGGATAATAATAAAAAGGATAATAATTATGTCACTGAGTTCTCACAGTCCTTTTTGCAACTGGCCATTTGGATAAATGGAACATTTTTATCACCCAACTTTACTGATGGGAGGCATCCCCATCAACCTAAGGTCTCTCCCTTTTGTAGTCAAGAAGATGAGGGAGTTGTTCTGCCCTGGTCTGATTGTCAATCCAGAGTAACACAATGGGCAGATACCAATGAAACCTTTTCCTTTTCACCCAATATGTTGGTGGATCCTGGAGCTGACTCGATGATGAGAGAGGGCCCTTTTCTACAGGCCCTTGATATGAATCCCTTCTACAAATGGCTACTTTGTGGGATTAATGGCAGTTGTACCGACCTCAACCCCCTAGTCTTTCTCCAGGGCGGAGTGGCAGGAAGGACATCCTTTACGGGAATTATTAATGGAACTATGGTGAAACAGGGTTCAGATCAGGCCCCTCTGTTGACAAATGGTACTCAGTTAATTGCTGGAGTTAGCAAGACTATTGTAAATCAAACAAGTTATTTATCTACCCTGGTGTGTGTTTATCCCCCCCTTCCTGTTTATTCTTTCAAATTCCTCATTTGAAAACTGCACCAATGATTCATGCATGATGTCTCAGTGTTGGGCTGTTGGACAACCTAAGCGTGCCATGGTTGCCAGGGTGCCACGATGGGTCCCTGTTCCTGTTGAAACCCCTTCTACCCTATCATTATTCAGACAAAAAAGAGATTTTGGGATAACTGCGGCTATTGTAATGGCGATTTCCATTAGCGCAGTTGCAGCTATGGCTGCTGGGATTGCTATGGCAACCTCGGTCCAGACAGGTACAGCCTTGAATCAGCTATCTGCTACAGTGGCAGAGGCGGTCAACCTCCATACTTCTATGAGTGCTCAATTGAAAGGCGGATTGATGATTGTTAATCAGCGCCTAGACTTGGTGGAAGAAAGGTTAGATATTCTCTTTCAACTGGCACAATTGGGATGTGAAAGAAAACTGGGAGCCTTCTGTATTACTAGTGTTCAATATGAAAACTTTACTCGAGCAGCTAATTTGTCCAGACAATTGTCTCGTTACCTAGCAAGAGAATGGTCAGAAGGATTTGATGAACTTCTCGAGAAGTTGCGAGCAGCAGTGGTGGCCATCAACTCAACAAGCGTGGACCTTTCACTGACTGAAGGACTCTCCTCCTGGATTTCTTTGGCCTTCTCCTCCTTTAAAGAGTGGGTGGGAGTAGGCCTGTTTGGTGCAGCCCTATGTTGCGGATTAGTGTTCATGTTATGGTTGGTCTGCAAGCTCAGAGCTCAACAAAAACGTGACAAGGTAGTAATCGCTCAAGCGTTTGCTGCAATGGAGCAAGGGTCATCTCCCGAGATTTGGTTATCCATGTTAAAGAAATAGCCAGTGTTTAGGTCCTCAGCTGATGCACCCCAAGGGCTTTGCCCATTGCACTGGGACAGTGAGGTTATCCTAGCTGGCGTGGCCTTTGGCCTCGTGCTTTGCTATGACTTCTCGGGCCAGCTGCCATTGGTCCCAACGACGGAAATAGGTTGACGCCATAAGCCAGAAGCACACCACTAGCTGTGAGTCCACCCCATGACGGGCCTTGTGAGTGGTCACAACCTGGGGCGCACATTCAGAGAATGCCAGGTGTGGGTGCACAACCCTCGCTGCCTAAGACAGGCAACTCACCTTTCATTGGTGCTGGAAATGGAGACACATCAACTAGCCTAAGACACGGGACCTTGGCCAGTGCCTGTCATTTGTCTAAATAAAACAAAAAGGGGGAGATGTACAGAGCCGCGGTGAGCGGTGACAGTATTCGCCATTACAAGATGGCACTGACATCCTGTGTCCTCTTGTGGTAAACACGCTTAGTGCACATGTGCAAGCAGTGAATGTGCACCAAATCACGACCCATCCTGGGGTGTAATATGCGTTCCTGAGCAAGCAGCCAATCAGAAATGAACACGCCGCTCCAGGGTATATATAAGCAGTGCCTTTTTGGGGCCCGGGGTCTTCCTCTTCACATCGCAAATGCAATAAACGCTTGCTGCAGAAGGATCCTGGTGCCTGAGTGCATTCTTGCTGACGAGACAATTGCGCGGGTCACAATATATATGTATATATATATATATATATATATATATATATATATATATATATATATCTTTGACATGCACAATATAAAACCCTCTCATTACAAGATTTGTCTATTTAATATTTAATTGTACTTCCTGAAAAAAAAGTTGTAATAACTTAATTCTTTCCTGAATAATTGCAGCCAGTGGTATAGAGGCCCTAAGTTTCTTGGAGAATCTTGGCCTCAGTGAGGAAGCACACATTAATTCCTGGATCATCTCAGAACAGCAGATAACTTCCAGGGGAACAAGCTATATGATTAGAGAAGTGGAATGTCTATCACTACCCTACTGAATTTTGGAAATTTTGTGTGTGTAACATGGAGAATGGTGAAGAGATTACACTGATTACAAATATGACTTCCAAAACTGAAAGATCTTTCAGTCCATGGTGGTTATGTGGGCAGAGAGTAGGACATGAGCCTTTTAACTATTTTCTATACTTTTTTTTAAGTAAGTATCTGTTTAGTGTGTTATTTTGTTGATATTCTTGACATTTACTATACCTTATAATAAGTGTCCGTGTTTCCTTCAGTTTCTTGAGCCATTCTAGCATAACAATTTGATGTCAATAGAATTCAGGCTATAATATAAGTCCTTTTTTCTAGTAGTTGCTGGACAAAGTCTGGCTTAATAAATGGTTTTGTAGGGTGCCAGAAGTTAGGAAAATCCCTTACAACATTCTTCCTTTTTTTTTTTAATGCTGTAATGACATCAACTGATAGGTATTCTTGTCCAGTGACAAAAGAACATATTGTCCTCTTGAAGATACTTAAACATAACTGCCAGTAACAGAACCACAGAACAATCCCAGTTCCTTGATGCTTCAGAGATATTCTTCTTCTACTGGTACTAGAATAGTGAGAATGAAGAGATGGCAATGGATACGTGTGCATGACTTCTGAGTCTGTCCATTAGTTATGCTTAGCTTTATCTTATGCAACTTTAATGAAACTAAGAGACTTAATTTATATCAGAGGAGTAGATACTCTAAAAAACTTTACCCTGGAAATGTTCTTCAATTAAGATCTCATAAATCCGAGTAAGATTCTGTTCATCTCAATTTGGTTCTTAATATGAGAAGCAATCCTGGTTGCTTCTTACCATATATTCCTCTTTGTGTTTTCTTTATGGCATACTGTGACAGTCTATAGTTGTTTCATATACTATACAAGCAAGCAAGCAAGCAAGCAAGCAAGCAAGAAAACAAATAAGCAAACAAACCTGGACAGAAATGTATTTGATTTTCCGAAATAATTTTCTCAATGTAAAACAGAGAAAATCTTTATGCATAAGACTCTTAAGCTTGGGAATTTGAGGTTATTAGCAAGTGGATATTACCACAAGTGAATTGAATTATAAGATGTACATTTGAGTTACTCTGAAGAAAAAAAAAAAGTATTTGGTGATAGAGAAAGTAGTCCTAAATAATCTGCCATCAAAACAGTTAAACAGTGGGTAGGAAGGAAAAAATCTCCTGGATTTCCCATTTCTATGATAAAATACATTTTGCAAATGACTGAGAATGACAAAAGAATCAATTCAAGTTAACCAAGATGCTGTCAAAGATAGAGGGCTCTCCTTTCTCCCATGATGACAGACAATAATTCAGATTCCTGGTGAGACTGACAATATATTCATGTTCTGCGTGTTCTAGCTAGAGGCACCTTGAGACCCATTACCCTTTCCCCTATGAAATAACCAAGTAGAAAATACCTCAAGGCTGAATCTACATTTCTTCTGGTCTTTGACTCCAGATTATGTTAAAATTGTGAGACTATGTTCACAGGCATCTGGCAGAAAAGGAATGGCTTCACTCTCTACTTCTGTGGCTGACCTGCCAATCATAAATCCACCTTCAATTTGTGTTATTTAACTTCTTTTGAAATATGAAATATCTGAAAGTCCACTAACACTTCAATTAGGAAGCAACATCTTATGTTTTACTTCTGCTCTTGAAGCCACTTTCAGAACACATGACTCAGTCCTATACCTTAGAAATGGCAGTTATGTGACGAGTCCTGTAATATAGAAATGGAGAAGAGAATGATACAGGGGTGTTTGGCCTACTGAGAGAATGGAATGACAGTGTTATGGTTTATTTGACATTTTAACCCCTACAATAGAACAAATCACATTACCTCTTTGTACTATGATTAATGGCTTCGAAAAAACACTAACTTTTTTTTTCTTTCTGGATGATGGAGGTGAGATTAAAAGTTTCCTTGTTGCTTTATTTAGCTATCACAAAACCAGGGACAAGCATATCAGATTCCAATCTTCTGCATGAAGGAACAGTTGAGCTGTTATCTCTGTTGATCTATAAGGGAAAAGTAAAACATTCTGAGAGTCCTTGAACAAATTTTGATAATTTTTTTTCTTCACCTCATACCTTCCCTTTTATAAAAACAAGAGTCAATTCTTTGTATTTATATTTACCTGATTCTTCTTTGTTTTTTATGCTAGGGATTATATCTGGGAACTCCCATGTACTAGGCAAAGGTTCTAACACTGGGAATCTCTACACTCCCATTCCTCTAGCTTGCTTTCAAATAATTCTTTCAAATAAAACTTTTTTTCTAGGGACAGAATTTGTTTCTATTTTAAAGGAGAAAAAGGAGATAATGTCTTCTGAGAGATAATTAAATCTACAGAAGAACTCTTACCTATTAAAAATTCCATTGACAACTTATGCTACTAGGAGTAGAAAGAAAAAACACAAGCAGTTCTAATTTTAAACAGTATAATGACCAACAATATGCTCCATTGTGAGGGATGGATGCTCACTTTAAACCCCAGCATAAGTTTCTCCATGTAAAGGATCTAAGGAAGCTATTCCTCATACACTCCCTGTTGCCCTTATTAGTTGCCTGATTCAGATTCAGATTCAAACAGTGGGAACTGATTTAACAGGGTGACAACTCTCTTCTCTTCCCTGAGGCAAAATCTATTTAACCTGGACTGACTACCTAACCAGGTGTGAATCCTCACTGAGGTGCAAATTTGTTTCTGTACAGTAGAATGGCTACCATGTCACCCCTGGGGATGGAACAGTTGTGCAACAGTGAACTAAGTTTATTCTTAAAAATACTGTTTTGGAAGTTTAAGTTTTCAAAAACAAAGGACTCTTGCAGGAATGAATTGAGAGGAATATTACCTGTGGAACATATGTGCTGTGCTATGGATTGATTTATGAAGTAGTCTGGTACAGAAATACAGATGCATGAGAAATTATGTTCTATAAAATACATGGCACTCAGCTATAATTATATCTGCTAATATATCATATGTAGTTGAGAGTAATCATCTTTACTTCTCCATAGCATAGTCTGTGCTTTAAAGTATTGCCTTCCTAAGAATTTCTTTCATATAAGGTGATTCCAAAGAATAGTCCATTATTGTACAATGTATATTTGACACTTCAAACGGGTTTCATTGGCTTGTAAGAGGGCCCATTGCCATAAAACCTGTCTTGTTTGGATTGATAAGCACTTGTGAACTTTCTGTCACTGTTTGCTACGCTAGGACTTTGCACATAATTGTCAGCATATATGATGAAGTTCTACTAGAAGAGCACAGATCTGTCAGGTTTCACCATCGAGAGTAAGAAAATGGCAACTAAAATATAGGAAGTGGTTTGTCACCATTAAAACAGGTTGATCAAATTGATGATTATATCAAAGGTAGTTAACAAAGTAAATGAATGTCAGGTATTTTTTTTATTTAACTTGCTTGGAATTTCTGAACGTGAATGGATCAAAACTGTTTAAATATGATGCATTTGCAATGACCACATATTCTAAAAGAGTTCCTACATTTAAACTTTATATATTTCCCTAATACAATAACTTCTAAATCTCTTTCTCAATAATAAAATTCCAATCATGGGAATGAAATTATATTTCAGGCTTACTAACTGATTCTCTTAGAATTTCACTTACAGGTTTTAATAGTATTTCTTTCAGAGCTAATACAAATTTTTGGAATGCCTGTAGTCACAAATTTTTATTCTTTCCTTTACTGAGCAGTTAGTTGGTTATACTGATTATAGCATTCTAAGCACCAATATACAAATTTGGTGACATAATGAGAATGATTTTAAAGTTAGGAGAGTTACTGGAGTGCAAGAGATCAATTCACCAGCCAAAGGTTCACACCCAATTTAAATGTAAATAAAACAGCTAAACAAAAATATATTAATAATAATTATAATATGGATAATATACAGTATCCACATAGTTCCTGTGGCTTGATCATTAGAAAATGTTCATTATAGACACTGTGTTCATATATTAAAATCCTTGCTATATGTAGAAAGTTAATCCTTATACTATTTGATTAAACTATTTGAATAAAAAACTGACATTGACAGTCATGATTGTGATAAAAGTTTTCAAGTTTTATACCATATTAGTATATTTTGCAATTTCTGAAGTCAAAATACAAATAGCAAACATATTTTCCAACATAATGAGGTAATTAACCTGGGAAGAGATTTTGAAAGAGTTATTGTGACTCTAATCAACTCCTCACTAGTACACCTTGTTTTTCCTTGAAAAACATGGAAATATGTAACAAGGGAATTCAACTAGCTGTCACCTGCGCACCTGCACAAACTGTTCCCCCTAATTGTAAACAATATCATTTGCTTATTGTTTTTTATGTTCAATTTGAAATGGAAATTGAGACTACAACTCCTAACCCCAGTTGTCTATATATATTCATTGGGCTTAATCCATAGAAGTCTATTGAAGGATAAACGGGAAAATTTGTCAAAATGTCAAATCCCACTGAACATTATAAATAAATGATCTAATAAATCAATATACAACATACAATATTTACTAAAACAATATAAGTAACCAAATATTGTAAGTAAATGTTTAAAAAAAAAGTAGTGTCTGTTTACTAAAATTCATTTGAGTGTCTTTGTTTGTGGTGTGTGTGTGTGTGTGTGTGTGTGTGTATAGGTATCCATGCCATTGCACATGTTTTGAGATTCAAAAGAATTGCATTTCTCCACCTACGCATTATACTTATTTGACTATTTCAGTGTTGTCAGTAAGGTTTGCTACGGGCGAATCTTACACTGGGATTTAGTTGCAATTGGAATCATTATAAGAAATGAGTTTTAAGCGATGTTTGAATCATTCTGGTGCCACTCACACAAAAAAAAATTAGTGTAGTTTCTTTGAGAGTGAGTAAGTTAAGAGGAGAGTGTTACAAATCATATGCCCTGCTGTCCTGACTTTTCTTTGCATAAGTACTTTCTATGATACCTCAAACAAAAGCCAAATAAACACTGGCATCATTACTTTAGACTTCTTGACCTTTGGACTATATTAACTCTTCTTTATATATTTAAGCCACGGGTTCTATTCTAAAAACTAGAAACTAAAATCAGTGTCAAATGCTAACTAAACATTCTTTGTTTTTAGAAACTTTTTATTTGTCAATTTCATTGTTTTCCTAAAAGGGCATTTCCCCTAGACACATTTTCATCTGTATTTTAAAGGCCAAAATCTCATAGTCTCCACATAGCTTCCCCTGCCAGTTTTTTTACTATTATCGTCACTTCTTTACCCAAGTTCATCAGCTGGTCCAATCAGCTACAACCTAACCAATTTCAAACTTGTCCTATTCTCTTTACCTATACAAGAATGATATTATCTCCTTTTGAGGTAACTGAGAAATCTCCCCACATTGGTCTCTTGTTTCATTTAAGTATCCCTTGGAGGTGAATGTGAGAAAAGACACATTATAATGGAAACTATAAAGATGGGGTTGACTTGTCACTTACCCATATCATTACAAGACAAAAGACTGACTTATTCCATCTACCCACAAATTCCCCAGTGACTCCACTGCAGTGACAAAAACTCTAAATGCACAGGAGACACTGCATCTTCTGTTCTCTTGAACTTGCCTTCTCTGTGGGCAGTGCTTTAGAAATACTTTCATATCTGCTTTGCCATTCACTCTGGTTGCCAGTAGATTTTGTATCAACATGCATATTTAGTAAGAAACATGTTGAAAGAAAATAAACCTCAAACACAAGAAAGCATTTTGCTCTTGTTAAAGACAATTTTGATGAATAGTGGACTGAGGTTAGCCAGAGTTCACAGTGGTACCAATAGAGAAAACTATAACCCAGCTGGGGAAAGGAGACAGTGATGAAGAATACCACTTTCATTTCCATTATCTTTGCAGCTGGAGTACTCAGTAAGAGGATCTTTTTGATAATCAGTTTTATAAATTTTGGTAAGAAAAGATATCTTTTTAAAAAAGATAAAATATAAGTTTTCTACAAGATCCAAATGTCATCTGGCTGAACTGTCACATGACTTGGAACTGTGTTGATTATTTTTGTTGTTGTTGTCTATTTAATTTGATTTTTTTTAACTGAAAATAGATTTGTTTTCCTTACACAATATATCCTAATTGCAGTTTCCCTTCCCTTTACTTCTCCCACTTCCTTCCAAAATCTCTTGCTGTCCATTTTATTTTCTGTATTTCACTAGAAAACAGACAGGATTCAAAGAATAATAACTAATATAATAAAACATAATATGATATAATGTGAAATAATTAATATAATATGATAAAACAAAATTGAGCATATTGAAATTGGACAAACAAACAGAAGAAAAAGACCATAAGATAAGGCATAAGATTGATTCATTCACACACTCAGAAATCTCATAAAAACATTAAAATAAAAACACAATATATAATCAAAGTATTGATGCAAACCCATGAAGCCTAACCTGCTGCTTCAGTCCCTTTAAGTTAGCAAGAAGTTTTATTATGTTGAGTTAAAGAAATTATTTTTCTTAGGTATCTTCCATTTCTTCTGGCTTCTATATTATTTTTGCCTCCCCTTCAATACAGCCCACCAAGGCAAGAGAGGGATTTGAACGAGATATCCCACTTAGAACTAAGTGTTTCTTTTTTGTTTGTTTTTGTGGCTTTTTAAAAATTGTATTTTATTGGTTATTTTATTTATTTACATTTCAAATGTTATCCCCCTTCCCAGTTAACCCTCTCTCCCCTCCTCAGCCTCCCTGCTTCTATGAAGGTGCTCCTCTACCCACCCAACTCCTCCTGTCTCAGCACCCTAGCATTACTCTATGCTGGGTCATCCAGTTTCCACAGGACCAAGGAACTCCCCTCATATTGATGCCAGATAAGGCAGTCCTCTGCAAAATATGTATCTAGAGCCATGGCTCCCTCTAAGTGTAAACTTTGGTTTGTAGTATAGTCCATGGGAACTTTGGAGGGGTGTGGTTGGTTGATCCTGTTCTTCCTTCAAACCCCTTCAAACCCCTTCAGCTCCTTGAGCTCTTCACTAAACTCCTCCATTGGGGTACCTGTGCTCAGTCCACTGGTTGGCTCCATGCATCTACATCTGTATGTATTGGTCAGGCTCTGGCACAGCCTATCAGTGGGCAGTTATACTAGGCTCCTGTCAGCAAGCGCTTCTTGGCATCAACAATATAACCTGGGTTTAATGTCTGAAGATGGGATAGATTTCCAGGTGGGGCAGTATATGGATGGCCTTTCTTTCAGTCTCTGTTCTACTCTTTTTCCTTGTGTTTCTTTTTGACAGAAACAATTCTGGATTAATATTTTTGAGATGAGTGTATTGCCACATCCCTCAACTGAAGGCTGTACCTGTAAACTGGATATGGTTGAACAGGTTTTCTCTCCTCTTGGTTGGGTATTTCAGTTGTCATTCCTGTTGGGCCCTGGGAATCTCTTGGATCCCTGGGATCTGGGCCTTTTTGGTGGCTACCCTCAGTTCTTCCTTCCCCACTACTGTACACCTCTCCTCCCACCCATGTTCCTGTCCCCCTTTTCCCTTTCCACTTCTCTCTCTCTGCTAGATCCCTCCCTCCCTCTACCTGACACAACTTGCTTCTCTTAGCTTCTGATTGAATTGTTCTGCTTTGAAAAACTGCCTCTGAGCTCCATGAACTGAACTGCACAAACTGAATGGAATGAAATGGAACCATACAATCTCAACTACATTCAAATGAACTGCTGAACTGAACAGCTCCAAATCACCTCAAACACCTCATCTTCTGGCACTGCTTTTAAGTAACCTTTCTTTGTCTGTTGACAAGTTGGGTTTATGAAAGTTGAGGTGTTGGTTTATCATATCTCTGACTCATTTGGTCAAATCTTTCTCTCGTTCATCATTTTGTCTATTTCTCAATTAGAGGTAACTTTTTTGGAATTAAAAGTGTATACCAAGGGCATGCCTCTATTCCAACTGGATCACACAACTGGTCTTTGGATGTTATCCGTTGCCAGATTAGCTATGTTGTTGGATTAAAATTGCTGTACACCCTAAAAAACCCAGTCTATACCCAAGACTATAGGCTGTTCAGCACACACTGATATGGAACTATCTTAAAGAAATGTACACACAGAGTAAGTAATGACAACTCACAGAATCTAGAAAGAACTTACACTGGCTTGAAAGCTGTAAGCTATTTCTCAATAAAAATCTAAAGTCACATTCAATGTTATTTTGGTCTAAAAAATATCCTTTTCCCATGAATAGGCAGGCAAATTAACATAACAATATAAATCAGTGTCATTCGAAATAAACATTAAGGGTAACATTTTCAAATATTCATCAAGTAGGAAACCCTCAAATTATGTTTCATACTAATATATAAATGTCTGTTAAACAGTAACTGTTATTATTAATTTCTAAAAATAGTAAAAGAACATTCATGAAGCATTTTAAAAATAAGACTAAATTTCATCATTCAGTTTAGTTTTACCTAATTAATGTATGTCTGTTCTGCTTCAGAAAAGTTGGGAAATATTCTGAAAGTTCATTAAATCATGAATATCATTTCCATCTTGCCACTGTTATACCATAGTCAGAAAACAACAACACTATTGTTTTTTTTCACTTATTATTTTACTTAATAGTCATAAAGAACTTGAATTTAAGATAAAATTCATAATGTTATTTTGCATTTCTGCTCCTAGTAATATTTATTTTTATTTTGTATTATAGAGATCCTGTTTTATACCTTATTTATATACTCTCAGTACAGAGGAGAAAGTTTAGTTTATTATTGGTGAGGTAAAAATTATGTAAAAATTTGTTTTGCATCCTCTAGATGTGATAGCCTTGGAGTTTCTCATACTATCTACCTACATCGCAGTACTATTGTATCAATGTCAACTCATACTGCTGTGTTGAACTATAGGAGGTTGTGGGCCTTTTTGGATTTTTTATTTTTATTGCAGGTTTTCACATTTGGCACTCTCAGTATGTACTTAACTCCTGTTACATCTGATGAAATTTCTCTGTTTATTTCTGATAAGTTATAATTATGCCTAGCGTTGTAGAGTGTTAAAATTTATATTTGATTATAATAATTAGAATATCTTAATCATGTATTCCTAGGATATCTATAATCATATGGAAATTGATAGATAACATATAAAGATTTGCATCTACAGAAATAAATAGAATAACCATAGTAATTTGTAGTCATATCTCTTATGCTATCATATGAAATTTATATATAGTCTAATTACTACTTTACTAAAATTCGTTAATATCTAAAACAGAATATCACCCTGTAAACTGACGCTTGTTTACTGCTGAGGCTAACCGGGAAATGATAGAAATTTTCCTGTCTCCTCTGTCTCACGATTGCTGAGATAATTAGAGATACAGGCCATGAAACTGATCATTTCTGATTTATAGAGCTAAAATCTAATCATTTTAAATTTTTTATACATAATTTATTACTTGGAGTAAAAATTGTCAACATTCCACAGTTTTTTAAAAAAATTTTGTTTCTTCTAGTACAATACAATTGGGTTTGAAAATGTGTTCTTATACCATAGCATTCAGAGAAGGGCAATACTTCAAATTCTTGAAGGAATTCTTAATGCTTCTTCATTTTATAATGCATATAATGTCACATAGAGAAATATTGATCCAGTAAAATGGCTGTACAGGCAAAGAATCACATATCTGGCTGGAATGCAGACACACCATACACTTTTGATACCTATGGCTGGAATACAGATACACCTTTAGTATACGACTTAACTGAGGGGTATGCAAAGTGATGACTTACAGAAAACTTTGACAGAATGAGTCAGAGATAATATATACCCAGCTCTCATGAGGACAGGAAAAAGAGGCTACTTAAAAGCAGTGAGGAAGAGAGTCTCTTGAGTTCATTTAATTTCAGGTCAGTTTGGAGCAATCCAGTTTGATGTAGTTGAGCCCAGTTCAGAGCAGAGCACCTGAGATCAGAGCAGATCAGTGGGTGGAGTTCAGAGACAATCTATGAAAGCAGAGAAATTCAGTCAGAGGACGAAAGAAGTCACTTTGAATCAGTCAACTTGAACTGAAGATTGAGCCGTAATAGCTTAGTTTAAGCAGCTGGCAGAGTTCACAAAGACCTAGAAAGGGTGAGTTTATTCAGCAGTAAGTCTCAGAAGCTGGAACATTTCAGCCACAGTTTAACTGAAAGAGGATGAAATCTGAAGGCTTTAAGGTCTGGGCTTGCAGAAGATTAGACTGTATGGATGCTAGTAGCTTCAGGTCTAGGCCTGGCAAGGACCAGCCTAAGTTTGGTTAGGGGACCTGAGGAAGGGTTGTTTGGAAGTGGCTAAGGAAAGACACAGAATCAATGAAGGAATCAAGCTCTGTGTGCTGCTGGAGATAGCTTTCTACTGGAGATAGCTCTCTCTTGCAGATCAAAGCCCAGTCTTTTATTTTTCATAAGCTTCTTCCTTAGCAATTGTATATCAATTCAATCATTTACCTTAGGTTCCCTTTTGAAAATCCCATGAATCAGCATTTTATGCCATTATCTCCTTGACTCTTAAAGACAGAACCACATGGCCAACACTGCCAATTTCTGCTGCTTGCTGGAGCTGGAACATTGCTCCTGAAGCTGCGATCCCTAACTCTCTTTATCTCCTTCCTTTATATCTTTCTCACAAAGCTGGCTCATTAGTGCAGCTGCCTCTGTTCTTTCAGGTCTGTGAAGCCATTCATAAAATTCGTATTGTGTCCTTATTTTTTGCATAGATGAGATATCCTGTAAAGAACAGTTCTTACATTGATTTATATATTCTTGAACTCGGTTTCAAAGTTCATTACCACAGCTTTAAGAACTGTCCTGAATGTCACAGCTTTACCGTTTTGCTGAGGAACACCTGATACATTCTCATCCTCTGGAATCCTGCTGCTTCTGATTATCATGGAGTCATTAACCTTAGCCAGGATAACATTACTCAAATAAAGGACACAAAGGAAAATATATACATTATTATACAAAGAAGCCTTATATCTACAGCAGATATCAGCATTTGAGAAGACTCTGCTTCAGGGATGGGAATAGTGTCAAATCATCCTGTCCGTGGCCATACTGGACCTGACATAGGCCTAGGAATAGTTAGATAGATACCCTCTGGGCTCAGCCCAAGCCATGTATTCGCACACCTCGAATATGGCTCTGAACTTATCCTGTCATCTGAAGAACTAAATGTGACATTTACAATACATACATACTATCATAACAATACATATCATAACAATATCATAACAATTTACTTTTCTAATTTCCAGACTATTTTTTCCAAATCTAGAAGTGTCCTTCCACCAATATTTACATTTTAGAAGTTGCAATGAGAGGAAAGAGTGATAGTGGGAGAATGCATATTTATCAGCATGTTGACTATTCTACACTATGAAAAAGCTCAAACTCATTATCCATAAGCTGAGAAGGACTTGTGTCATCAACAGACATCGTGTTCTTATGCTTCTTTTGCCATCATTTGCATTTCATGGTATTTTACAACAATGGACAGCAGTAGACAGACATATGAGAGCAACCACAGGCAGATAGCTTCAAGACGGCTGGATAGACTGTTAGTTCCATGAATCAACAGCCCTTGGATAGACATAGGGAACTAGCACTCAGCTGTATAAGTGCCAAAGCTTTTTGTATGATGAGTTAGGATCCTTTACTCCCTTAAAAGCACCTGCAATTGCACATCTGGAGAGGTCCTTACTAGGATTTCTCAGGCACTGGCCAGTGCAATGATTATAGGCCTAAGGTGTCTAAGAAACTTAGCTTAAAATGTAAGACATTAGTTTTAAACTCTTCTACTGGCAAGAAATATGAGTTCTCTCTCTGTTCTTACTGTTTTATATCTATTTCACCCTGGATTCTCTGTGGACTTTCTACTTTGCTTAGTCCATTGTTCTTTCTCAGTCACCTTCTTTCTGTCTTTTTCTTTATATTTCATTGTTTATTCACTCATATTTATGATACCTTGAATCAATAGCTTTCAATTTTTTTCCCTAAGGAAGATATATTAGCATGAGATCAAGCATTGATATGGACAATAAACCCACAGCACTCATCTTAAATGGGACTGGAGATAGTTTATTCTGGAGCTATTTGAAGTGAATCTGGCCAAAAAATAGAGATTTAGGTTAGCTTAAATTCTAACTTCCAATATGGGAGCAATTTCCACCAGGTTTTTTTTCTTTTTTATTTCTTTGTTTGTCTTACTAAACAGAGAAAGTCATGTATCAAGACAAATTAAAAATGTATCGGGAGGTACATTGGTGAGACACTGTGAATGAATGAAGGTGTTTAAGGTTTCTCAGAGCTTGTAAGAAAATTCTAAGCAAGACAAAAGTCTTGGAACCTCTGTTCCTCTGTAACATAGATCTTTGTTCTTGGAATGTGCTTTCCCATGCCCCACCCAAGTGTCATCAATAGAGTTGGTTTTGTTTCAGATTATCCACCATTTTACAGATTATTATTCAGAATGATGTTTTCAAGCAGGACTGGTTTTGAATTTAAACAGCCTAAATTCATGTGATCTTTCCCTAGTATCTTACATAAAACTTGAACTCAAGTGTATCTTGCTTATATGACCTTGCTAAATCCTCAGAAAGCCTTCAGAATTAAATTGTCTGATGTCCTGAATAAGGTTGTCTATTGCATGATACTTTATATTTTAGGCCCACTCTCTCAAATAGAGCAATGAGATTACATCACACAGGCAAGTCCATCAGAATTGGGGAAACTTTTGACGTTCTCTGATGGTAGTTTTAGCCTTTCAGTTGGTAAAAGCTAGTTCTCTGCTATGCCAATAGCTCTAAAAGATTTTATTTTTGTTTGTTTTTATCTATTGTCATAAGATGCTAGATCTGACACAGAGAAAGGCAAGGGTGACTGTTCTGGAGGGCATGTATTTAGCCAGAGATAAAATAACTAGCTTCTTCATAGCACTTGGAATCTAATCATCCAATTAGTCTCTGAAGATGTACATTGCTTTCAGGAGTTTTCATTCATTGTGAGATAGAACTTCTTTTCAAGAGTTTTCATTCACAGAAAGCTTGGGCTGTCCTGTGCCAGAATTTTAACATTTATTTATGCCCATAATTAATAGATCTTCACTATTTGAAATATGTTTGAAATCATCTGATTTTCTGAGAGAAATATACACAATTTAGGTAAAAATTTATTCTATTTGCCCAGACATTATGTAAGGAAAATTAGTGTGTGAACTGCAAAGATAACTGACTGAATGCCTATATTATCAATGAGGGGTACAGAAATAAGGCAGAATTCATTATTAGAGGAGATTTTCATTGTTTTGGAAAGAAGGGCACTCTACCCCCTATATTTAAGTTGACAGACATATCACCATAGTAGAATCACAGTTAATATTCTCATTGCTCTTTGAGCCAGTCTGTCATTCTGTGCTTTTGTCTAGATTCACATTCTTCCTCCTTAAAAACTAACCAAATACTATTTCTAACAGCAGTGATTCATTGATTTGCACACAGTTTTTATTTTGCCACCCTTCAAAGCAGTGTTCTCTGAAAATAAATTCCTCCTGACAACTTTTTCTTCTCATCTTTAAGTAATTTGTTAATAGCTCATGCCATAGTCTCCTTGCTACTGTTAAAACATCACTTTTCAGTATCATTATTGTTTTTATGAATTTAATATATTTTTCTTAGTGCATTTGCACTTTTGTTACTTTAACTACAACATTTTCTTTTTGTAATGTATGTCTAAGCTTCTCTGCCAGCCAGACTGCCTTTCTTCCTTCTCTTCCTTCCTTCCTTCCTTCCTTCCTTCCTTCCTTCCTTCCTTCCTTCCTTCCATACTTCTGTTCATTCTCCCTCCTTGTTTCTGTCCTCCCTTTCTTTCTTCTTCATTCCAGTCCACCAGCTTACCTGGGTTTCCCTGCTTCCCACTCCCATTTTATTTGCTTTCTCTATTTCTCTCTCCTAAACTCACACGCTTCTCTCTGACAGAATTATTTTTCATTATGTTTCTATTTTTGAAATACTTTATGTTAATCACATTATTTAAACTTTTTTGTTGCTGAGCAAATGCTTGATATCTTTATGTATTCATGTCACTTTGAGTTTAAACTAATAGTTCTAATTGTACTTAATAAACAAAAATAGAGGTCCTTTTTCTCTAGGTTACATTCTAATCAATCCTGGTAATGAAATATCCATGTTAATCTCATTATTTCAGTGAACCTGAATTGTTTCTCATTTACACCTGGGGATGGTCTATCTCTTGTCTCAGGACTTTCTATGGCTTACAGCCAAAACCTTGTGAGACCCTTTACCAGGTCACCTTCCATAACTAGAAATTAGAGCAGGATCAGGTTTATTTTTCAGGCATTTGTTCTGGAAATTTCTGGATTTGAAAACTCTGTCTGTGGTGTATGTTCTAGGATTGGGTGTCTCTAACCATTTCTGTTACTTATCTCTCTCCAAAATATTTGGACATTTATGTTATCTGCTTATTTTATTTTATCTCGGTATATATCCATTTTTCACACTAGCATATATCTAAGCAGCTATGTGAAAGAGAAAGAAAACCTTTACCTACCTTTCTTGATTTTAGGATTGAAAATTGCCAAGAGTTTTAACTGTATCTGTGAGAAATTATGACGTGTTTCTAAATATCCTGTCATTGCAATAGGTATACATCAGCGTGAGCATTGATTTTCATGAGTCACCATAAAAATATCTAAATCATATCCCTAACAATAGTTTCTATTTTTGTACTACATACCATGAAACTTTCATCTTTAAGTGATTACAACAATGTATGGAAAAATATTCAATCATGTCCTCCATTTTGCAGTTGAAATTATTGGCCAACCTTTCCAGCTAAGAAGAATATGGGCACAATAAATCTAGAATATGAATGATGTATCTGATATAAACCTTTTGGTGAAGATAATGAGATTATTATCGAAGTTTCAAGTAGTTAAGATCTTTGATTTATCAACGTCACTGATAGTGACTCATTGTAAAAAGAGGGTAAAGTTACTTGATTAAGCTTTAATTTTACATCATATATTTATTACAATATATAAGTAAAGGAAATGAAAGTAATGGATTTCAGTGCCAGAGCTAGTTAACTTATGACCAACTCTTCACTCAGGACAACAAAGTATATGTATAATAAGAATGATGGTTCCAGAATACAGTTGTGTTTTATTTTTAAAATGGATAGCATTTGAAGATCAAATATATATTATTAAGTGAAATCAATAGTATAACTGGAGATGTCTATACATATAGAAAAGCAAATGTTATATCAGCGCTAAAAATCAGAAAGTATTTATTTCATTGCTTGAAAAAAATATAATGCGTATGTCGGTCTCTAGGCTATTTTAGTGAAAACATCAATGTCTGTGTTTGTCATTTAGTAAATGCTACGTAAAATTTAATTATTTTAACCTGAACATTGTATCTTCTCACATTTAGTGTCCTTGTTCCACTTTATTTTGCTTTCGTTTTGTTAGAATATTGCATGGGACCAATATAGAGGAAACAATCAAGTGCTGTAAATATAAAAATAATATTTTGAGTTGGATGTGCTCAAAAAGACTTTCTATCCTTTCATAGCACGTGGAAGAGAGGCAGGACTCTGAGTTCAAGGCAGGTTTGGTCTATATAATGAGTTTCATGCTAGTTGGGGCTACATACTGTAATCCTGTCTCAAACAAACCAACAAACAACAATAGTAATAATTGACAATTTACCAAGTGGCAACTTAAAATCACTATCTTTACTCAATGACAACGTTTTTTTTGTCTGCATTGTGTCTCTAAAATTTGAAATTCAGTACTTAGAAATAAGTTGTCTAAAGGTAATATCTTTGAGAATGACAGTTTATGAAAGATTATGTTCTCACAGTTAATAACAGCTCTCATTACCCTCAAAAATGCAAACCAAAATCACAAACATTTACTTGAAATTAGGGCACTAGAGAACTCTGGGTGTCAGTGCTGCTCTTGAATTTATACATGGATTAAGCCTTAAAACAGAAAACATATACTGCCAGAGAATAGCAAAAACAACCATTAATAAACATGAACAGTTAAATAACTGTTGTCAATGATTATGTAAATTACATTTAATTTTTTCATAGTGTGAGAATATCTTATCCTCAGTACTTAGAAAGTTGTTACCAATCAAAATAGCATTCGTGACAATTTTTTCATATTTTTATAAATTTATTGATATTTTCTGAATAAAACTGAGACATTTTAAATCAGTTTTAAAGTCTTTAATTCATATTAATGTACTACAAAACACATTTATCTCTCATGTAATAAGATATAAAAGTGCTTACTTTTGGCAGTGTTTGATAAAAAAAGAATGAATATAACTAATACCCTTTCTCCACATTCCCTCTCCTTTATGGTGCTCTAACGAGCCAGCAGCTGAGCCACACAAAGGACATTTGACACATAAAGAACACAGATGCCAAAGTCAGGGATAAAATTTTTAGCATTAACATCTGTGTCCATGCAAAGCTCTTGGCTCTTCTTCATTTTGATTCAACATGGCTGTTAGATTGTTGATTCTTCTACTAACTCTGATTGCAAGCTCTGCTGACTTGCACAGGAAAACAAACCTGGAGAAACTGTGGTAAAGCCTCCTCTTAGGAACTGGTCTTCTGGGCTCTTGGTAGCCAAAGTTCATAGGATTTTTGAAATTTTCCAAATAGAAATAAGAACGAAAACAAATATATTTTCCAAGAATAGTCACGAATCTGTTCGATATCTTTCTAGATGATTTTCAATATTGTTTTAAAAAATTAATCATCATTAATGCAAATTTTCAGAGCTGGAAAGTTAATTGGTTAACTGAATCATGTTTGAATAATTTCTGAAAGAATTTGTCTTAGGAATTATAAAACCTTCCATATTAATTTTGGTGACATTAGTGACATGTTCTAAAATTTGTAGCAAATGACAAATACTGAATTGAAATGAATTATTGCTTTTTCCAATAGAAATATTTATACTATTATCATAAATATGGAAAGGTTATAACAAAAAACAATGTTACTAGTAAAGACTCGTATTTGTGTCTAATGGTAGAGTGAATATTATCTATTTTCTGATATTCTCAAAATAGACCAAAATTTCACTTATTATTTCTGTCCCTATAATTTTAATTTTATTCTACTTTTAAATATTAAACTCAGTTGTAATGCTTTCATTATGTTTAAAATGTTCATTATAAGCAATGAAAATCTAAGGAATGAAATAAAACTCAAACCTAAACTACCCAAAAGATAATTTCATGTAGAGCCAAAGCAAATAATCAGTTGTGTCTAATATAAGAGAATTACAAAAATAATTTCATATACTTTGATGAGAGAAATATAGACATCCTTCACTGTGCTAAACACAAATTTCTACCATACCAAGAGGTAAAACTCAGAAAGAAACTCTTATTCTTTGAAATAAATATAAACACATATTCAATTACTCACATGCATATGAAACACCTTAATTTATCTCCAAAGCTAATTACTCTTTAGCTTTAGAGCCATTCATATTGGGTTTTGTGTGTTGAGGTTTTGTGTGTAGAGGAATCATTTGGATGACATTGTCAGCTCTTATTGCCAAGTTGTGACATTTTCTTCCAAAGACAGCATCTGGCTCTTTGGCAAAACCCATTGGTAGTTTTTCTGCACCTCTAGGTCTGTTACATGGCTGACTGCTTCTGAAGACCATTTTTTTACACTGCTGAAATGAAGGACTATATAAATCACTGAAACATTCAGTGATGTTGATTTAAAGACTGGCTTAGAAACTAGGACTCCATACAGATAAGCATAGCACAGATTCTGTATACCACGAAGTCTCTGTAGTGCCTGTGTGTCTCATATGTATGTGATCGACAGGCATTTTATAAATTTGATGCAGAAAAAATAAAATACTTGGTGGGGTTAACAAATGTATTTTTTATACATTTCTCATTGATAAATTGAGCAGTTTAAAAAGGAAATGAGTGTTTAAAAATTTGGTGTTTTAGAAAAGCAAGAAGGCTCTCAGAAACAGAGGAGATAAATACCACCAAGAGAAGAGTTTCTTCCAGATACAACAGAACACTTACACACATAAACACAGTAATTTTGACAGTATATACCTCAAGATAGATAAAATCCTAGCATGGAGATGAGAAGGGTCATACAAAATTCTACCACTAGCCCAAGTTGGCCTCAAACTCATGATTTTCCTATTGCTGCCTTCTTCAATAAATCTTATATGCATGAGGCATCACTACCAACTGGACATCTCACATACAAAATGAAGCTTCCAGTATCAAGATTGGGTTACATCTAATTAAGCTTTTGTTCAAAGGGGTTTTATGAGAATCCTCCAAGACTATCAGGGTATTGCCAGGAATAATCCCTCCCCAAAACTGATGATTGTTACTATCTACAAAATGATAGCCTGGTTCTATTGCTGAAGACTATACTTATGCAACTCATTAAATGTGGAGACTACCTAGAGTCTTCACATCTTCTGGCTATTATTTAGAGTACTGGGAAATGCTCCTGAGGCTACCAAATGGAAATCTAAACAACAACAAAGATACAAACCCTTTAATCTAGAAGAGCAGCCTCTCTGCAAGGTATACTGGTACAACAATGGCACAAATCATGGAAGAGTAACCAAGCAATATCTGATTTATGTTAAGTTCCATTCAATGAGATAAAATCCATACTGAACACTTCTTACTAGCCAGGAACCTGAGATTTTATAGGCTATGGACTTAGGGGAAGGCCAAATATAGAAATTTTACTAAAACAACATAGCAATAAAGTGATTCCGAACTTCATTATTCTGTACTCTTGCCTTCTGCATCTGTGTCTTGCTCAGCCATCAATACAGATTCATCTTCCAGAAATAGATCGTAGTATATTCAGAAATCCACACTCAGACAATATAGAGAGTGAAAGCCCTAAGAACACTCAGACCTAAAAGGAATTTCTCCATCAAATCTCCCCTCACACAGCCCAGGGAACTTTGTAGGAGAAGTGGCAGAAAGTGTAATAGGCAGAGTGGATAAAGGACATCAAGCAATCAGGGACTTGTAGGTACAACAGGACTAGTACACCTATGAACTCACAGAGTTCACAACAGAGTGCCTGTAACAGGCACAGGGTCTGCATAAAACTGCACATGATGGGATTCTAAGGTGGAGAAAAATAGATCCATGCTAGAAACTATCTCCAATTCACAATTAATTATAAATGAAAATACCTTTTTCTCCAAATGAGTCTTACTAGAGAAACAAGCCACTCTTAAGGGAAGGATGAATGCACAGTGGTAGTTACCAATCAATCAATCAATCAATAAGTAAACAAATAAATAAAATTCAATAGTGTCATTGGAGGTTCTTTGTCTCATAATGTTAAGTAGGAGAATTTTTTTTTATAATCTTAGATATCCTTTGAATATAAATCATGGCTAGTGATTTTGGGTTTCTATACAATTCCTATGTGTCCCTGCATCTATAAGTTTCTTTGATGCTTTTCCCTTGCTAATTTTTTCTTTGTTTTTTTTTGTTCTGATTTATTTGTTTGTTTGTTCCTTGTTTTGTTTCTTATTGTTCCTTAGATGCTTGTGTGACTAAAAAGAAAAACAGAAAGCATGTGGATCAGCTAAGAGGAAAGATGAGGAGGAACTGAAAGGATTAGAAAGGAAAGTGTAAACAGAAAATACTACATGAAGAAAAAAAATACCACTAGTTCAGGTGCTATCGTTTTGTGACAGTGCTTTAAGAGGAAGTACCATGTGATCCCTGGTTGATACAGGGAAAGCCATGTTCCTAAGACTAGTTCAAAAATATAAATAAACTCCACAGATTAAAAAAAATAGAAAAAAAAGATATAGTTGTGGTGTCTGGGACTGAGGACAGAGTCATTGGACATAAGAGGAGTTGGAAGAGGCATAGTGATTACAGTTTAAACACACTTTGTATAATAATTTTAATATTGTGTTTATAGGGTCTTTCCTCATCTGGCCAAAAGTATTGACAAAAAAGAAAATAATTTCAGTAATGTAAAGTGATATTAATACTTCAAGATTATTCTGTATTGCCTCCATTTTGACAGATGTCATACGACATCGTATGGTTCATACGAATATGGAATTCATGATTATCAGAACAGTGATAAGGCAGTATTATTTTATTTCTCCTAAACTATAATTATGCAAGACACTAAGTTCTGATATAATGATGAACAAGAAACAGGAACAGATATATTTTTAATATGCATTTAATGTTGATTCATTTTGGCCCAAGTTTCAAATAAAATACAAATATTAACTTGTTTTACAAGTATTTTGAAACAATAGATTACTTCATTTGACATTTTACCTAGAATTACTAGGTTTTTTTTTACTCTATGGGAGTAATAACCCCAAGTTTCAAGAAAGCCTTATTAATCCTGCATATCTTAATAATCTTATACTTATCATAAAATATTTTGTCATCTAGGGATAAAAACTCAGGTATCTTGATGGCCCCAAGAGAGTGGCATTCACATATTCTTACATTGATTTGGTGTTTTAGCATTGAAGGAATTGCAGAGGATAGCTTCATAGATTAGTTAAAGTGAAAATGTAAAAACAACGTGAGAGTTTGACAGCTATGGGATCAACTGCAGTCATTATATTTCCCATGAGTAAACAATTATATATAAACAATTATCTGTATATATATATGTACACATAATATCACAGAGCCTGAAGGAGCAATAATAGAGTCTTCATAGGTCTTTGCTATGTTCTCTTATGCATGCAGTAGTGTTTAGCTTGAGACTTTTGTAGATCAACTAACAGTGGAAGAGAGGGTATCTCTAACTCATTTGCCTGCTTGTGGAATCACTTATTCCCCTACTAGGTTGTCACATTCAGCCTTGATATGAGGGTATGTTTTTAGTCTTACTGCTATGCAGTGTTCAGCTGATATCACTAGAACGGCTGCCTTCTTTTTTTTTTTTTTGAAGAGAATCAGAGGAGCAGTGGAACTGGAGGAAGAGGGAAGGAAGGTGAGAGCTGGCAGAAATCAGGGAGAGGAGTCTGCAGTTGGAATGTATTGTATGAACGAAGAATAAAGAAAAAGAAAATGGGGACAATGTGGCAAAGCAAAATATTGAAAGAACATTTTCAAGGTTCTATTTAAATGTTTGCAAAGCTTGGAATGATGGGAAAATGCTACTGTTTACATGTTGTAGAATGGAAGACCTGTAGAGACAAAGCCTAGAGCTGACACCCTTCCAGTGGCAGCCAACCTGACCTGCTGAGAGGCTCACTAACAACACAAGCTGGCCCAGCTGAGAGGAGAAAATCTGTTCAACAGATTGTGTCCAATGATAGTAATTACTTAATGAAGTATTATTGTGCGCTTGAAGTTGGTCATGAAACATTGCACTGTAGGTACTGATCTCAGAAATGTTATGCCAAAATATGAAGTGTGTTGGTCAGAAAGAGTGGGCATGGCAACATACATAGAGATGATTTTGAAGAAGTAGGAGAAAGTCTTAAACAGACTATCACA
Source organism: Grammomys surdaster (assembly GCF_004785775.1). Classification (NCBI taxonomy): domain Eukaryota; kingdom Metazoa; phylum Chordata; class Mammalia; order Rodentia; family Muridae; genus Grammomys; species Grammomys surdaster. The sequence goes on from NW_021620995.1 coordinate 7,599,117, forward strand.
TAGGAGGCCTGGAAAAATGATTAATCACACTGATATTTAAAGAAGGAAAACAATGTTCTATCTCATACACTTCTCAGTGAAACTCACTGATATTGAAATGGTGCATAAGAAAAGGGACATACAAAAGTCATTATATCCAGTTTAGAAATCATTTTCCTGATAACACAGAGATCTATATTGCTATCTAAACCTTAATAATATATTCTTATACTAAGAGACTAACAAGTGTTTCCAATAGTGAAAAATGGCACTTTCAGTAGCTGATGTTGTGTAATTTACATGAAACCATGATAATGAAGTGCTTTTATCTAGTATCCCATTTTTTTGCACCAGAATGTTTGCCAAAGTAGAAACCTAACAGCAGAAAACTGTTCTTAGTATTCATAAACCGTGGGGATCTAATTCTTTTCATTTAGCCTCCTACATCATTTATTCATATATATAAGAATTTGATTCATTATAATAAATACAATTTACATTTTTATTAATTGAATTTCCAATAATAGAGAAATATTGTAAATAATTATATATGTATCTATTTAATTTGAGCTACTAAATCACTACATAATTTATTACATAAGCCACTATATAACTCTAAGCCACCTGTTTATTATTTGAGAGAGTTATAATTTTAAAATGAGAATAATCTATTTTTATAGATTTTTGAATTTTTATATAATAAATATGGGCATAAATTATATCTAGTGTCTAATATTTTAGAAATATGCAGGATTTATTCTCTCTTATATAATATTTGATATCTGTTAGTATTTCTACATATGTGATAACTACATGTAAAAAGGAAAAAAAATATGAATTTGTGTATTAATAGGTAAACATTAGATTTTTCTGCGTAGAAACGGCATGTATGAGATTATATTATTATTTCCATGCCTGCTAGTGTCTTACGATAAATTATCCATGAATAAATTCCAAGAAAAGTGAGAGGATTTTAATGGGTTTTCTTAAAATTGAACATATAGGTAGTTCAATCTAAGTTTTCAAGCAATATGGTATTATAGTTTCATTTGTGTCAGAAAAGTCTTCAAAATGCAGATGATAGGCAATTATGAATGAAGCAGCTATAATTCAAATACATTAATCTAGTTCATGCATAATGTGGAATTATATAATGACTTGATTATTAAATGAATATATAAACAGCTATCAAGAATTATGTAGCAATTCATTTGTTTGAAAAATATTATTTGAAAAGACATTTTAGCTAAAAAATAAATAAGAAAAGTAAATCTATCAAATATCCCTGAAATAATTATTTGCTTTGGGGAGAAAATATTGTTATGTTTAGTTATTGTTAATTGCATGGAATTCTAAGTAAATAAATGCTAATAAGTATGTTCATTGTTTATATGCCCTTGTATAAATAATGCATATGCCTTTGTTCATAGTTTGAATAATTTTAGCAATTAAATTATGTTATTTTACTTGAGGAAATCTCAAGAGAAATTGACAGAGCCAAAAGAAAGCAAGAATTTTGTTTTTAGATACTAGTATATTCATTGATTCTTCATGGTACTATCTAAACAATTTTCCAACATTCTAACTTTTCCTTAAGTATTTTCTTCCATCCAAATTATGACTAAACATGTTGGCAGATGAAAATAAATGTTATTATTTGGCAATGTAGACATAAATATGAAGATCACATTACATACTATAATTATATATTATTTTAATTTGGAAGTTATACCTTAGTTAGAAAAAAAGAATATTTGAGAGGTAAAGCCTCAGATGGCTAACATTTTACAGTATTCAGTAACATCTACATTAACAATCATTATATTTTGTTATTTTAAATTCTTGATCTTACTGGATCCTGTAATATGGAGAGGTACAGTTATTAGGTGAACAAGAATTTCAATTACATTTATTTTTATATCTTGCAATTGGGATGGTTAGATGTTCTTTTAAAATACTTATACATTATCTTTATTCTATGTATATTAATGTCCTGGTGCATGCATATATTTATGTATGTATGTTTGTTGTTCTATGTGTATTAATATCCTGGTGCATGTATGGTGTATGTATGTACGTTTGTATGTATGTGTGTACATGCACTGTTTTTATGCCTTGTTCCAACAAAAAAATGGAAGCTCCTCTTGGAAATGAAGCTAATAATGGTTGTAAGCCTGTATGTGGATTCTGGGAACTGAGTTTTGGTACATCTCAAAAGCAGCAAGTGTTCTTAATTGCTGAACCATCTCTTCAACCTGAGGGTTTAAATATTCTTCATGAAATGTATAAGACACCAAATTCCTTTTTTGACATTTACCAATTGAAACCTCATTTTACCTCAAGGATAATCAATGAAGTGAGTACAATTATTTAATGAAAATGGTGTAGAAAATAAAACTGAGACAGAAAATTTATATGTCTTATTGAAATGTATAAACCTAAAAGAAACAGAAATAATATCCTGTGAGTCTCATAATGATCACACTTTCTGTAGTGTCAGATTAGTCCTAACTGATGGGTTGTAAATAAACATACTTAACATTATACTTACAATAAAACTTATGCAGAAAATGTTTCATTTGGTAAGAATATTTAGTCTTCTAGGTTTTCAGATTTCATATTTGAAACAAACACGTGCAGAAATTACCAATAAATGTGACTCTTAAATAAATGATTAGACTTAAATATTTAGTCCTATTACCCATTTCGTGTTTTCACTTACCCATTTATTTTATTATATGCTTCCTAGATCCCATGAAAGACTGATGATGTCTAATCCTGATGCAATCACTGATTTGGAAAATATAAAGTGATTGACCTGGAAAATTATTTAAAACATAAAGCAGTTTATATTAGTTTTCTTAGTGATTTTTTGGCTCATATTTTCATCTATAAACTTCACTACCAAGATGTGACAATAAGTCCATATTTAAAATAACTTAGAATATTTACAGTTCTCTTCAAGAAATCAGTGCTCAAAGATGAGCCAATGTGAAATGACACTAACATTTCATAGTTTTTAGGTGTTTTTTTTGCTTTGTTTGTTTTAGTTTTCTGTTGCTATAACGTCACAGCATAGGATACATTAATAGAAGGAAACAATGTGTCATACTTCCATAAGTTGGGGCTTCTAAGATCCTGGTGTGTTTACTGTAAGTCTTCATGCTTTCTCATCTCCTGGAGAAAACATAGGTGCATAAGTATTTTCAGAAGAGAATGAGGGACAGACTGGATTCATGTGATCAAAATCTGATGCCACTGTTAATCTCACAATCGGTATAATACAATTTTAAATTATTTTTATCATCTCTATGATGTAATCACTTCTTACATCAAATCTGACTTAGAGAACAAATCCTCAAACCTGAATACTATTTTACTAAGTAAATAATCCTTGTTTTTAATATCCTGTGGAAATGATCAGCCCTTTTTATGTATATAAATCATTACAATATGGTTTATATTAATTCTCCCACAGGTCTGTAAGCTACAGTATTGGTTTCCAGACTAATTTTGGAAGGTCAGAAGCTTTAGCATTTGGAGCTACTTGGAAATTCCTCAGGCTACAAGGAATATGGCCTTGAAGATGGTTCTGGAATTCTAGTCTCATTGTCTCAATTTGTTTTCTGGGAGATGCAATGATTCATTAATTTCACACATGCTCCCTCTGTGATGTGTTGTACATTTTAGGATTCTAAAAGAAATGAGGAAGTCTTTTGACCTTGGGCTGACAACTCGAGACTTATATTGAAGAACAAACCTTTATTTAATTTTTTTTAATTTGTCTCAATTACTTCATTATAGAGATGGAAACCAAACTAATATAAGTCACTATCTAAATAAAAGTTAAAATTTTGTGAGGAATTTAAGCTTTACCAAATCTTTACAAATATGTAATAATTCTCATTTGTACATATTTTAATTACCAAATATTGAGAGTATTTTCAAAGATATCTTACTGTTTTGTAGCTTGGTGGCTATTAGTATTACATTTGTTACAAAACAAAGAATATTTTACTTATTTGGACAAGTGTTAACCATGTAGTTAAAACTGTTATAAATTGTATTATGCAAAGCTATTAATTTTTAGATTATAGAAAAGTACTTTACAATAACATTTTATGACATAATGTTGATAATTTTTCTAACATATATCTATTAATTACCCTCAATATTGTCAGAGCAAACATCATTTCCAGTGTATGTACATAAAACTGTACACTAATGGTACCTCAATTTGTCTCGCACAACGCTTAAAGAATTAAGTTTGACAGTAGCAATTGGCAGAATTAGCACCCTCATTTTTAAAGCACTGTTTTGCTGCATTTATTTAGAAGGACTCTGAGTAGACAGAAGACTTCATAAACAGATTAAAATAATATCCTTTTTACTTGATTACATTTGTAATTATTGATTTTGTTTTGAAATGAAAGAATGAACACTAATGAGAGTGGCTATTTTTGAAGCATGAAGTTCTTAAATCTGAATATGTCAAGAAATTTTCATTGCTTCCTGCCATTCTGACATGCAAAATCATTTTGTCTTATTTAAAATAGTCCTTAGATTAAGGCGTTTATACTGTTAAAATATGTAGTAGTTCACAAATAAATTTAAATATATTATTTTTCCTCAATTAGAATAATTTAAAATTGAGGTGAGCACTTAAGTAATATTGTGAAACTAAACAAATCCTGTATTCATCATAAGGTGTTATAGTTATTTATATAAGAGAATCAGTGTCAAGCAATTCCATGTTTAAGAATGTAGAAATGTATTCTTTACTTATCTCAAATTATGAAATTTCTTCAAGTATAGTACCAATACAGACGTGATCTTTGGACCTTTGTAGTTAGTCCTTCTGAAGTATCAGTAATGGAGATTGTCTGATACCAAGGTCGTCAGATGCTCAAGTTGTATATATATAATTCCATAGTATTTTATTTAACATTTGCATATTGATGTAGTTTAAATAGCTCCCAGATTATTTATAATTAACAGCATATAGGCAATGTTGAGTAGATGTTATGTTACTTTTAGAGAATCAGTGGTAGAAAATAATTAATATACCATAGAGATGCAAATTATTTTGACACAAAGTGTAATCTGTAGAGGTTTAATCGGTGACTAAAGAGGGCCAACTCAGCACACACAACATAGACACACACACACACACACACGCGCCACACCTCATCTCTTAATCTTCTTTTCTCTCACACACACATACACTCACAGTGTGTAGAAATACAAGCAAATGAGAGTATATAAACTTTGCTTATTAGATGATACACCTGACAAATATGTACTTCAGAAGGTTTATTAAACTGAGCCATGTAGAAAATCTAAGATCAACCAAAGCTAATTTCAGTTGAGTAAAGTTGAAAAACTCATGTAATAATGTGTAGAACTGAAAACCTTATGGATTAGATTGCCAGATTATTTGAAATGACTCTATAAACCTAGTACTCCTGATCAAGTTTGTAAAGAAAGCTACAATCTTAAGAATGTTGATACTAAAATTTATTAAGTTCATCCATTTAAATAAAGATGTACTAGAAACTTATTTTTCTATATTAAAACTATTTTGACATGATTAATAAAACAATAAAATAAGAGGGAGTGATATAATATTATGAGATTAAAATAATTTATTAAAATTAGTAAATCTTTTAAGGAATGTATGTATTGTTTAATACCTACTTCTTAAAATGTTTAGGTACATGATTTTATGCACTTTTCAGTATTTATAAAAATTATGATATTTGAATTTTATATATCTGTACAAAGAGATATATTGGTGGTTTAAAAATTACTCATGTGTACACATAGACACATATACATACATATGGACCCATAGAAACACCCTAAAAATACCTAAACAGAGATATTATTTAAAAACCCAGGTATTTCTGTAATGTAGATGCCAATACAAAGTTATCAAATCACTTCTTGAACATCATATTTATTAAATAATATAATAATTCCAATGAAAATAAAGCCATACATAAATCATTATAGTACTTGTTGAACTAAATATTCTTGTTTCTCTTCTATAAATATTGACTTCCTTTTGATTCTGCTAGGTACTGGTTATTACCGGTAAATACCAAGTGTACCTAGGCAAGTTTGTTGTATACTATACATGACTATGGATTACATCTTGTTTAATGAAATGTCAGAAATTTATATGCAATATTTTACTTTATGGTGCTTCCATGTGATGTCTTTGAATTATTTTTTACATTATTTTATTAATTTACTTTCCTGCCTTTGACCCACCCCAGTATTCCCTCCCACAGTTCTTCATCCCATTACTCTACATCATTCTCTCTGAGAGGATGCTCCTCCCTCCCACCAGACACACCTCCTTCTCTCTGACCTCATGTCTCTCAAGCATTAGGAGCATTTTCTCATACTGTGGCCAGACCAGGCAGTCCTCTGTTATATATATGCTGACTGGGACCAGCTCCTGTATGCTTCCTGTTTGGTAGCTCAGTCTCTGGAAGCTCACTGACATCTGGGTTAGTTGAGACTACTCCCCTTTCTATGTGATCATCCTCCCCTTCAGCGTTTTTAATCATTCCCCTAATTCAACCATAGGGGTACCCAATTTCAGTCCAATGGTAGCCATCCTTTGTACAAATGATCAACAAGCTGAGAAAGAAATTATGGAAACAACACCCTTCACAATAGCCACAACTAGTATAAAGTATCTTGGTGTAACTCTTGCCAACCAAGTGAGAGAACTGTATGACAATCCCTTCAAATCCCTAAAGAAAGACATTGACGACATCAGAAGATGGAAATATCTCCCAAGCTCACTGATTGGTAGGATTAACATAGTGAAAATTACCATCTTACCAAAAGCAAACTACAGATATAATGCAATATCCATCAAAATTAAAACACAGTTTTTCATAGATATGGAAAGAGTAATTCTCAGCGTCATGAAACAAAAAACCCAGGATAGTCAAAATCAATTCTGAACAATAAAAGAATTTCTGAAGGAATCACCATTCCTGATGGCAACCTGTACTACAGAACAATAGTGATAAAAAAAACTGCATGGTATTGGTACAGACAGACAGGTAGATCAATGCAATATAATTGAAGAGCCAGAAATAAATCTACATACCCATGGATGCTTGATCTTTGAAACTGAAGCAAAAAAATATAGGGGAAAAAGAAAGCATCTTCTATAAATGGTGCTGGTCTAACTGATGGTCTGTATGTAGATGAAGGCAAATTGATCCATATTTATGACCTTGAACAAAGCTCAAGTTCAAGTCAATCAAGAATCTCAACATAAAACCAGATATGCTGAATTGAAGAGAAAGTGGGAAAAAGCCTTGAATTCATTGGCACAGGGGAAAATTTCCTGAACAGAATACCACTGGCTCAGGCTCTAAGATCAACAATTGATAAAGGGAACCTCATTAAACTGAAAAGCTTCTGTAAGGCAAGAGACATCAACAACAGGATAAATAGGCAACCTACAGATTGAGAAAATATCTTCACTAACCCTACATCTGACAGAGGACTAATATCCCAAATATATAAAGAACTCAAGAAGTTAACTTTCAAAAAAGAAAAATACAACAACAACAACAACAAAACAAAAATAATTTTAAACTCGGGTATAGGACTAAGCATAGAATTCACAACAGAAGGACCTCAAATGGCCAAGAAGCACTTAAAGAAATATTCAAAGTCCTTAGTCATTAGAAAAATGTAAATCAAAATGACCCTCAGAGTCTTCCTTATATCAATCAGAATGGCTATGACCAACAACCCAAGTGACAACACATGTTGGTGAGGATGTAGAGAAAAAAAGAGTGCTTTTCCATTGCTGGTGGGATTGCAAACTGGTACAACCACTCTGGAAATCAGTCTGATGTTTCCTCAGAAAATTGTAAGTAGTTTTACCTGAAGACCCAGCTATATCACTCTTTGGATTCTTATTAAGATAAATTATGTTGATGAATTTTCTAATGGAAACTTGTTGGTTTTAATAAGAGAGAGAATAAGCAGAAATATATGTTTATACTTAAAAATATATTGTCATCTCCTTAGGAAAGGAAAAAATATTTCCTAGTAAAAAATAAGAAAGGCTTATGAAATATATCAAAAAAACAGTGTATCGAAGAATGAAAACTTTAGGGGAATACTATCACACAAAAAACAATATTTCCCTTATCACATACAATCCCCTTATAGTTGCACATTATAAAAAATATAGAATGTAGTATATTTGTGTGAGTCCCACTTCCGGAGGGCATCCCACAATGATCTCCAGCCCAGCCTGGTGCTAGGGTCTGGGCCAAGGGGACAGAGTGCAAGCAGGGAGGGGTAATTGGTTCCACTGCCTCCACTGCTGCCTCTGCCTATGTCTCAGTCTCTGCTGTCACTACCCAGTTACCCCAACGTGCTGCACCTGTCTCTCAGTGCTGAGACAGTACAGGCTGTGCTAAGCTAGCAGGGAGTAGAGGGTTCTGAAGGTGCTTCAGAAGAGTAGATCTCTTTTCAAGTGTTGCAGCTCTTGTGATGGAAACTCTCAGGCACCAGGATGATTCTCCCACAGCTGTACTTCTCTCAAATAGAGCCCTTATAGTCACCTTTGGGGTGACTTAGGGTCTGGCAGCAGGTAACGCCTATTGGCTTAGTCTGAGAGCTTGGAGATACCTCATCTATATGTGGAAAAGCCTGAGTCACTGTTCCTCTTGAATGATGAGTATAGACCTCTCTGTTGGAGGGGCTGTGGAGGGCTGAAGCTAAATGAAAAGAACCAGGGCCCAGGAGTAGAGCCAAGCACCTGCTGTCCGATTAGGGTCCAGGGTTTGAGACTTGTGCTCTACCTGGCGTCCAGCTGCTTATCACGGCCCACCATCCAACATACTTGATGTCCTAAAATCTTATTAATTGTTGAATAATTTTATAAATTTGTTTTAACATTTGAGTATAAATTGTTCACAAAATAATAAGTATTCATTTCTTCAATTCCATATTACTACCTTTAAATTTTAATTTGGTGTATATTTAAATTGGAAATAAAGACTAATAATGCTATGAGTATGTAGGACTTCCGAAAGAAAAACACAGCTTTATTCCATTATTTACAAAAATAAAATGCTCTAAGAAAACTCTAAGATATTATTGAAGAACAATCTTAAAGGAAAATGTGTGTATATACACGCAATAATAACATGCACACATGTAATACACATGGCTACATGGCTTTGTTTACTAATGTCTAAAGTAACAAACATAAATCTCCAAAACTAACATCAAAATAATAGAACAAATTATTTTAAATTTCAATAGACATAAAATTTAAAACATTTTAAATAATTCCTCTATTTGTACAAAAATATGTATAATAGTTTTGCTGAAATAGTCTACCTTCTTAATACATGTTCTTTCATATGCTGATAACTGTTTTTCACACCTTTAATGGTAAAAAATCATCCTTAATATAATAGAATTTGTTAGGTATAAGTTTTTTAATGTAGATGTATTTTACTATAATTGTACATGAATGCAAAACATTCAAGCTGATGACAGAAAATTCACAAAACAACAGAAATATTTGCTGAGCCTATCATTTACTCTTTCAACATAGTCTGAAAAATTTTAGGCTCAAATGAATTTTAATTATTTGTCCTTTTTTAAAAATATCCATGTGCCTTGAAGTTATTTCATGTTGGTAATTGCAATGGTAGTATTGGAGCCTAAGTAAACATGTTACCTTGAAGCTAAAATCAATGTACTCTAGACTAATAATAGCAAGAACTTTCAGTTTTCAATGTGCTTTTATTCACATGTTCTCAATTTAATCTCAATTCCTAAGCTTTAAAGACATTTTATGCGCCTCCGGGCTGGAGCAGACACAGAGTCAGTCTGCTCCCGTCCTGTGGAGAAACTGAATCCTGAGTCATCCAGAAGCCACTGCACTCAGAGCAGCTGGTAAGAACTCCATCTCACTCCCTA
>NW_021620995.1:7609089-7612079 GCF_004785775.1 Grammomys surdaster
CCGCCCCTCCGGAATTCCACTTCCCTTCTGCCCCTGCCTGCTCCTCCGAGCTGGAGCAGACACAGAGTCAGTCTGCTCCTGTCCTGTGGAGAAACTGAATCCTGAGTCATCCAGGAGCCACTGCACTCAGAGCAGGTGACACAGAGTCGGTCTGCTCCTGTCCTGTTGAGAAACTGAATCCTGAGTCATCCAGGAGCCACTGCACTCAGAGCAGCTGGAGCCACTGCACTCAGAGCAGCTGAAACTGAATCCTGAGTCATCGAGGACCCACTGCACTCAGAGCAGAAGGATTTCCAGATCCAAGAGGTGGCCTGAGTCCCAGGAGTTATTCCACCCAGGAGATTAGGAGCATAAGACCACAGAGACCTCTGGACTCTGAGGAGCTCTGCAATAAGCAAGATAACTGGAAATACAGACTCCAGTTTTACACAGTGAGGGCAGGTACCACTAGAGTTAACCAGATGGCGAAAGGCAAGCGCAAGAACATAAGCAACGGAAACCAAAGTTTCTTGGCATCATCAGTGCCCAATTCTCCCAATATAGCAAGCCCTGAACACCCCATCACACCTGAAAAGCAGGATTCAGAATTAAAATCACTTCTCATGATGATGATAGAGGATTATAAGAAGGAATTAAGTAACTCCCTTAAAGAAATACAGGAGAGTACAAGTAAACAGATAGAAGCCCTTAAAGAGGAATCACAGAAATCCCTTAAAGAAATGGAAGAAAACACAAAGAAGGAATTAAACAAAAACATTCAGGACCTGAAACTAGAAATAGAAACAATAAAGAAAGTTCAAAGGGAGACAACCATGGAGATAGAAAACCTAAGAAAGAGATCAGGAGTCACAGACGCAAGCATCACCAACCGAATACAAGAGATAGAAGAGAGAATCTCAAATGCAGAAGATACGGTGGAAAATATTGACACAGTTGTCAAAGAAAATGCAAAACGCAAAAAACTCCTAACTCAAAACATCCAGGAAATCCAGGACACAATGAGAAAACCAAACCTAAGGATAATAGGTATAGATGAGAATGAAGATTCCCAACTTAAAGGGCCAGTAAATATCTTCAACAAAATTATTGAGGAAAACTTCCCTAACCTAAAGAACAAGATGCCCATAAACATACAAGAAGCCTACAGAACACCAAATAGACTAGACCAGAAAAGAAATACCTCCCGTCACATAATAATCAAAACATCAGATGCACAAAACAAAGAAAAAATACTAAAAGCAGTAAGGGAAAAAGGTCAAGTAACATATAAAGGCAGACCTATAAGAATTACACCAGACTTCTCACCAGAGACTATAAAAGCCAGAAGAGCCTGGACGGACATCATACAGACACTAAGAGAACACAATTGCCAGCCCAGATTACTATACCCAGCAAAACTCTCAATCACTATAGATGGTGAAACCAAGATATTCCATGACAAAACCAAATTTGCACAATATCTTCCCACAAACCCAGCACTTCAAAGGATAATTGATGGAAAATGCCAACACAAGGAGGGAAACTACAACCTAGGAAAAGCAAGTAAGTAATCTTCCAACAACCCCCAAAAAAGATACAAACATAACTTTACCTCTAATAAAAAAAATAACAGGAAGCAACAATCATTTTTCCTTAATATCTCTTAACATCAATGGTCTCAATTCCCCAATAAAAAGACGCAGACTATCAGACTGGATACACAAACAAGACCCAGAATTTTGCTGCATACAAGAAACGCACCTCAGTGACAAAGACAGACACTACCTCAGAATAAAAGGGTGGAAAACAATTTTTCAAGCCAATGGTCCCAAGAAACAAGCTGGAGTAGCCATTCTAATATCAAATAAAATCGACTTTCATCCAAAATTAATCAAAAAAGATAAGGAAGGACACTTCATACTCATCAAAGGAAAAATCTACCAAGGTGAACTCTCAATTCTGAACATCTATGCTCCAAATGCAAGGGCACCTACATACATAAAAGAAACTTTACTAAAGCTCAAAACACACATTACACCTCACACAATAATAGTGGGGGATTTCAACACCCCACTCTCAGCAATGGACAGATCATGGAAACAGAAACTAAACAGAGACACTTTGAAATTAACAGAAGTTATGAACCAAATGGACTTAACAGACATCTATAGAACATTTCATCCTAAAACAAAAGAATATACCTTTTTCTCAGCACCTCATGGTACCTTCTCCAAAATAGACCATATAATTGGTCACAAAACAAGCCTCTACAGATACAAAAAGATTGAAATAATCCCTTGCATCTTATCAGATCACCACGGACTAAGACTGGTCTTTAATAATGACAAAAACAATGGAAAACCCACGTACACATGGAAACTGAACAACTCTCTACTCAATGATGACTTGGTCAAGGAAGAAATAAAGAAAGAAATAAAAGACTTTTTAGAATTCAATGAAAATGAGGACACATCATACCAAAACTTGTGGGACTCCATGAAGGCAGTGCTAAGAGGAAAGCTCATAGCTCTAAGTGCCTACAAAAAGAAACTGGAAAGAGCACACACTAACAAGTTGACTGCACAACTAAAAGCTCTAGAACAAAAAGAAGCAAATACACCCAGGAGGAGTAGAAGGCAGGAAATAATCAAACTCAGGGCTGAAATCAACCAAATAGAAACAGAAAGAACAATACAAAATATCAATAAAACCAGGAGTTGGTTCTTTGAGAAAATCAACAAGATAGATAAACCCTTAGCCAGATTAACCAGAGGGCACAGAGATAATATCCAAATTAATAAAATCAGAACTGAAAAGGGAGACATAACAACAGAAACTGAAGAAATTCAAAAAATCATCAGATCCTACTACAAAGGCCTATACTCAACAAAACTGGAAAACCTGGATGAAATGGACAATTTCCTAGACAGATACCAGGTACCGAAGTTAAACCAGGAGCAGATAAACCATCTAAATAGTCCCATAACCCCTCAGGAAATAGCAGCAGTCAT
>NW_021620996.1:0-6505 GCF_004785775.1 Grammomys surdaster
AGCTCACACATGCTGAGCATGTAAGAAGCCCTTGTCAGTCTCTAGAGCCTATCAGCACATATGTGCACACCTGCTTGCATGTACATGAACACACAGGGAGAGACAAGGAAGCATGTGTGAGTAAATTCTATGACTTTCAAGGCAAGAGCAAGGGAGACAATTTGGAGAAGGGAGCTGCTTCAGAGTCTGGAGGAGTTCCTGGATAGCATGACATGTCACCTCATCTGGAGCAGAGTTGGTCTCAGAATAGAAAACAAAGAGCAAATGGTAGGATCTGTGCTCTTGTTTCATAGTGTTCTCAGAGGCAAAAAAGTTCAAGGAACACAGAGAAAGAAATCCTCAGCTCAGAGCCCTCCCCCCACAAACACATCTGTGAAGTGTGCAATTGCATATGCTAGGGCAGGGATGAGGAGCTGTACTGTCCTGAGGTGAGAGCCTGAGGAAGAGGGGCTGTGAATCATCAGAAGGCTTTTCTTTGGTGTTGGTGATGAAATGCAAGGCCTTGTTATTCTGCTTCTGAGACACACACACACAGCTAAATCTGATGTTTGTCTAAAGACACACTGCCCAAGCTGATCTTGAAATTCTAGGCTCAGAAATCCTCATGCTTTATCCTCCTGACTAGTAGGAACCACAGGTAAGTGGCACATTTCATGTCATGGGAACAGTAGGAAGACCTTACTTGAGCCACTGGGGCTGGTCTTTGTGCCTGGGGCTTGTGAGAAAGGGGTGGGGCCTACTGAGTGGCACCTATCTGATCAACTCAGGCTTGGCTTCTGAGCCAGGGTGAGTTCACATGTATAGAAGGTGGTAGGGGCAAGAGTTGTTTGCCAGGACCAGGGCTCAGACAGATGTAGACATGCCTGGGGCTGGGTGGGACAATCAAGTGAAGCCTCAAAACTAAAGAAGAATTGAAACCCATCTGCCTCTCTTGCCCTGTCCAAGTATCAGTTCAAAATAGACAGATGTCCAGAACTTAAACCCTGAATGCTGAAACTCTTGGAGGGGGAAGAAGGAAAATGCTACCTACACAGGCATAGGCAGGACTGACTGGAACACCTATAGCCCAGGAGAGCCCATGTGTTGAAAAATGAGATGATATGAAATTAAAATGCCTATACACAAAAAGATGTTATCATTAGGGGATCAGACCTCCTAGAGCATGGGATAAGATCATCACTGTGGGATGTTAACATCTAGAATGTACAAAGAGTTGCAAATATTAAACTCTGAAGACAAGTGGTCAATAAATGGACTAATGAGTGGAACACTTTTCAAAAAGAAACACAGCACAACCATGTGCACTGGAAATGGTGGGTGTCATGCAGCTAGCATAACTGCTTGTCACAGTTGAGCAGGGCTGAGCCACAAGCTGCAACTGCTGTCACTCTGTCTCTCGCTTTGGGGTTTGGTCTCTGTGTGCTGCATCCCTTGGGAATTTCTGTATTACAATTCAGTTCATGTCTTTTCATGAGACACAATATGTCTGAGCCTCTTTAGGAAAATCCTAGAATTAAATTTATCTGGCCATGATTTCAAAGTCTTCCTTATGCCCTGGAGATCATTAAGAACAGACAAACACATATCTAGATAGGCCATTACTCCAGGAACCTTATGAGCTTCTACCCTTGAGCAAATGCAAACTGTATAAATCATGCTGGGTAAACAAAGACAATTGACAAACTCTGACTGGACAAGAGATTAGGTTACAGATTCAAGGATTCCCTTTGCAATAGCTTACACTTCTTCAAAACTAGTTTATAGTTAGGGAGTCATACAGGATACACCTCTGGAGGAACAGTAGTAAATTAGATTGATTAAAATAAACTTCCTAGTTTATGTCTTACATCATGAAACATATAGTAAAAGGAGTTAGATTTCACGATTTGCATTCATAAAAAGACCAGTTCAGATATTTTCTGTTTGTCTGGAGTGCTTTCAATATGAAACACTGCCAGCCTAAAAGCAGGCTGTTGTAGCAGGTGAATTAAAAAAAAAAAACTGCATGCAAATCAGCTACTTTCTGAGCTGTCACCATGTTGGTGCTCTGTGTGCCTGCTCCTACAAGGTATTAGTCAGGATCACAGGCCTGAAACCCACGAAAAGCTGTTGTGTCCAATGCCTTCAGTGGCCAGCTCCGTGGACTCTAAAGCTCTAAGCACGGCCCCTGGTTCAGCTCTGCCACCCTCAAAGTTCTTGGCTCAGAGCAGACAATGGCCACCAACTTCGTGAGCCCTGGTAGAAAGAAGACTCTTAATGCTTACAGATTATTCAATGGATTTATATATTTGGAAAGGAAATGCTCGATACACAAGATGCTCACACAATTAGAATTGATACCCAATATAGAACCTTTGATATGAATTGTTGCCCAAGCCTGCTAGAGACCCACACATATTCCTCCATGTTGCTAGCCTCTCCTTCCCTTCAATTTCCTCTTCCTTTCTCCTCCTTTTCCTTTCTCCTTCTCTCTCCTCACTCCCTCTCCCTGTTCTAATGCCCAATCACTGAACTCTACTGCAAATACAATGTAGCAGGAAAATATCCTGCTATATATCACCCTTCCTGTTAGAATAAAAAACCTCCTTTTTCAAAATATAAATAGAGCACAATTATTACCAATTTTGAATAGAAATGTGAAAGATAGCCCTAACACCCAGTCCATCATTGTCAATAAAAGACCATTGTCATCTATCTTAACTTAAAAGACTATAGCTCTGTATGTGGCTTATATCCTGGCTTTAGAATGAATGCCATCTGAAAATCACCCTCTCAAGTCTGTTATATCAAAAAAAAAAAAAAAGGCCTAAGTTCGATATGAGTTTTCAACCCCACCAGAAATTCCAGAATGAGTGAATTAACTGAAACTATGGGAAGCACAATGCATAGCTTCAAACACTTAGCCAATTTAGATAGACCGCTGATTACCCGGACAGTCCCTTATACTTTAAAATGTTGAAGCATCCAATTTTCAGCCTTCTGGCCCAGGATAATATGACAGACATTTAATGCAGAATATTTAAGGGCTGATCACTCTGTCTTGGCAGATATAATCAGTCAACTCTTCCCCAAGTGTCTCCTTTTTCTGGACAGTATTTTGTCTGTAGATGAAAAAAAGGATATTTTTTTTTTTTTTTTTTGCCTAGTGGCTGTCTCACCACTGGTGGAGTAACTCCAAAGATGCTCAATTTCTTCTTAGAATCTAAGACAGAGGAGATGTCAGGAGCAGACAGGGCTCTAGTCAAATGGTCTTAATTAAGATATGTCTATAACATCAATTCTTTGGAATTCTAAAGTTTTTGAAAACCAGCTATCTATGTAAAGCAATCTGGACTGTTGTCTGTTTATTAATCTCAGCTATTTCTAATTAAAATCTAGAAAGCACACTAACAATAAACTCAGAGCCATGAATTTGATCTAGGCCCTTAACGCACAAGCTACTCATTTCAGATCAATAAAAAAGGTTAAAGAAGGCCTGGGTCTAAGTCTTATACACACAAAATTGTGAACTAATAGAGTAAGTTATACAAATGACACCCTTGAATTTGTATCAAAATAAATTTTGTACTTCCTAAGAAATTATGAGGTCAGCTTAGTAACAATTACACACATTTCTACCAATAGATTATGCCTATATAACTAATTCTAGCTATGTCCCCCTGTTTCAATATAAAACCCTTACTAAAGTCTCTAGAAACACAACCTAATAATAACCACCCCAGGCCCCCCAAGCTCAGGGAATTGGGATGCCAACTCTTCATTAACTTCTTCAAGCTGAATTTGGGTGTTGTGATATTTGAAGGAGGGTGGGGTGGGGGGAAGGGTAAATAGGGGAGTTAGTTGGCCTTAAGAAGACCACATCAACAAACTATAAGCCTCTGATGTGCCTAAACTGGATCCAACTGGAAGTCCAGGACATCAGGAGTTAAACCATGTCAGTTCAGCTTGCTTGACCAGGAGATTCATTCACCATGGCTGTATATTCTGTAATATACAAATCTCAAAACAAATTTTAATAACATCAAGACAATTTTTGTTTGATTCTCTGGAATCTTGTCTTCAGAAGGCCTACCTCTGTCATGTCTAATTCATATAATTCACATCTTTTCTGAAAACACAAAGACAGAAACTTTTTCCCAAATCAGTATGTCCTTGAGCCAGTAACCAGAAAAACCTTTATATTGACCTCTTTTTCCAGAAGAAAAATATAACAACAAAACTGAAAATCACACCCATTTTCATATGTAAAACAATCTAAAACAAATGAAGTAACTAAAGTATTGTATGTGCCTATTCTAGGCCTCTCTTATTTTGGCAAGCAGGATTTAAACCCACAATTCCTGTGGAGTCCACCTTAGACAGAAACCAAGTATCCTGTGAGGCATATCAAAGCAATATAACTTTATACCATCTTTTACACAACTGATTCATACATCTATCTATCCCTACTTATAAGACAGCAGCTAGTCAAAGCAGGATTCAAACCCAGAATTCCCGTGGAGCCCATGTTAGACAGAACCCGAGTATCCTGTAAGACAAATGAGAGTAACATATCTTCACACCATCATACTGTGCGGCTCTCTCCCTAGAGCAGCCGTCTAATTACACACTGTACTCTCTAGTCCGGAGTCAGTGACATCTTCCCTATCTTACTTCTGAACTGCGGGCTAGATTCCCCATGTGAGTCAGAAGAATCTGTTTATAAATCTTTCCTAAAAGCAAATAATTTCTATATTATAAATTCCCAGCTGAATCGGTATCTGCTGCAAGACAGAGGAATTTTCATTTGGCTCTCTGACTCAGAGCAGCCAACTATGTTATACCTGTCTGTCTGTAGGCCTCTTCTTAGAGCCACGGACACATTGTCCCTACCAATCTTTTTCCAAACCGAGGGCTAGATACCCCATGTGAATCGGACAAAACTGTTTCTAAATCTTTCCTAAAAACAAATAATGTCAATTTTCATTTCCAGCACAAATCTCTCTGCCCTAAAAGAAGGTTACTTTATTCTTTTTGTAACATAAAATAAGCCTGCAATTTCACAAGGCAGGGGACCTCAACCTGCAAGCAGGTTTTTTTGTTTCAGAGTTCCCCCCTACCCTAATCCCACCCCCAAAACACCCCTTCCCACACCCCACCCCGACACTGGAGTCATGTGACTTGTCCCAGCTCTACTCACTCTCTTTTTAAAGAAAGAAATAAAAATACATCTATAGCTATCAGGTAAATAATCTTACTAAGTTTTTACATGAAGTTGGTGTGTCACCTGATAAGGTAGATATGTATTAAGCAGCAGTGTGGTCTGACTAGTTACCTGGACCTCCCACCATGTTCCCCCATTAGAAGAGGCCACTGATCAAGTGTGGAGCAGATAGACCCCCGAGACATTAATGTGGCACCTAGTTCTGCAGAACAACTCCAAGGACACAAGGCTACAGACTGTAATATAATAATTGTGTAATACAATACAGATATGCCCACACAGAGGAGTACTGGAGCTCAGGGATGAGGAACAAGGCATGGACCAAATCTACTGGTGAGTGATTTCAGCAGCAGAATTGGAAGGAGGGAGACAGAAAGGTCACAGCAGGGGACACTGAGCTGGCGGCTGGGGAGGGGCTGTGGTACCCACTCTCCTGCAGGATCTCTTAGTGATGAGGAGGCCACACCTGTGTGATGTGGCCTGAGCCTTCCTGACACACCTCACACTGCACTCCAGGACTCAGTAGCCTGAAAATAAATTCTTTTATTTTAATCAAAGGGGCTGCTTCAAATCGTCCACAGCAGATCAGTATGACTTCCTCATGTCCAAGCCGGGGCATGATTTTGCCAGCAACTGATAATTTCTCTGTTCCTGTGACTTTTGGAATTCTGGGGACTTTTCAGAGAATACATAAATGCTAGGTCCTAGGGAGACATGTTGGGTTGTTCTATGTTGTTGGTTGCTGTCACTTGCTGGTGTTTGTGGTTTGTTCACTACTCATGTACAGAGAAGAGGAAGAAAAAGAAATTTGGTGTCTTGACAGTAAAGATGAAGTTTCCCCAAGAACTCAACCCTCCAATCATCAGAAAGGACTCTAAGAATGACGTCTCTCCCTTTCCCATCTGTCCTTTTATTCTTTTCTATCAAGTGATAAGGGACAGAATGGGTGGAAGAAAAAGGCTGGAGAAGATTGGAAGAAAGACAAACCTACAAATTAGCTAATATCTAGCTACACACAAGTAAGGGGAAATATCCACCAAGAATCTGCAGGGTCTGACAGGCAGGGGAGAAGTGAGACTGGCCCTGAGGAGTTTGCCCGAATCTCTCAGGCCATCTGTACAAGGAGGCAGAGAGGCCAGTAAGGATGAATGCGGATCCATGGACAGACTGCATTTCTAAGTTGGTGGGAACACAGGACAAGCTCAGAGAAAGCTCATCTGTCCTCTGTTCCGGTGCTTGACTTTGTTGGGGTTGAGCTGATGAAAAGTAGGTGATGTGTCCAAGGGCAACAGATCAGGGCTT
>NW_021620996.1:6515-7666 GCF_004785775.1 Grammomys surdaster
ACTTTCTCTGCCACTGGAGTCCTAGTGAAACCTTAACCTTAGATACAGCAGGCCAGTTACCAACTGTCTCAGCCACCTGACACCAACTGTAAATCCTGGTCTATGACCTCATTGGTCACATGGCCAGAATTTGACCAATCAGACTGGCTAGCCAATCAGGACTCTCTTGACTGGTTATGTTGAGGTCATGTGACTCCTGCTTTCTAGAAAGAAGAATCACGTCTAGACTACAGGTGGACAATCCTGATACTGCACAGTTAAGGAAAGAGGCTTTGCATGCTCTCTGCTTCCTTTCCAGAGCTATGTCAACTAGGGTGCACCTCCCCACCCCACTGCCTATGTCCATAGGAGAAGGGTGATTGCACTTCCTTTCTGAGGTCCTGAAATAGACTTGTTTCTGAAGGTCAGATTTTGGGTTTACTCCCAGCTGTGGGTCCTCCCTGAGTACAAGGGACTTCAGTTAGGTATCCAGTCAAATATCATTCCCTTTTCACTAGGGATCACCTACTGGGTGCAGAGGTCAACAAAACTGAATGAATATTCCTGTCTTCAGGAAACTCGCAGTCTAAAAGAAAATGTGAGTCTCTTTCAAGCGGAGTCTATGTCTATAGTCTGTACTGTACTTTCCCTCAGAGAGGGGCTCTTCCTTAATGCTTGTACTTCCGTGTGTGTTTATACCATTAACTAGTGAACTCCAAAGGTGCATCATAAAATAGTCATGGCTGGTGATACTTGATTTTGCTCTCGAAATAACTTAAAATTAGATGGTGTTTTCTACTATTTTTTTCCAACATTTCTTTCACTGCTTTAGTGACGGACCATTTTAAACCAGAATATTTTTTCTCAGCTTTCGCAACTTCCCCAAAAGTTTCATGATTTCTCTGTTTCTTTTGGAAATAAATTTCAACCACTTGCTAACTAGCCCTCACAGTTCCTGTCCACTTTCTAGGTTTCCTTCAAAACTTCAATTTTAGGTTTTGTCTAACTTAATGATTTCATATATTTTTGAGAACACCAAATAGGAGAACTGTGTCTACTTCAGTCATGATCCTGCCCCTCAGGTTCTCCCATTCCCCACACAACTCATGACTTCTTTATTGCTACGTGTGTGTGTGTGTGTGTGTGTGTGTGTGTGTGTGTGTGTGTGTGTG
>NW_021620996.1:7676-16430 GCF_004785775.1 Grammomys surdaster
GTGTGTGTGTGTGTGTGTGTGTGTGTGTGTGTGTGTGTGTGTGTGTGTGTAATAATTACAGTGTCTGATGTTGAAGTTCTGGGAGATAGCACAGAGCAACAGTGACAGCCTCTCTTGTTTGGGGAGACTTGTGAGCTTGGATCTATCACACAAAGGGAGCTTTCATGGGCATCAGGATTGTTTTAACTATGGCTCTTGGGATAATCATCAACTGAAGTGTGATAACTCTTTTTAAATCAGGTATACACTTGGGCACATAAATGTGTCTTTGGGGTTCTGCGATACCAGGCCCCACTGTCTGTCAGGAAAATGATTCTTAGTCCACACACCAATCTAGACTCAGCAGAAGGGCAACCTCTCACCCTTGGAAGATCCAAATCCAGAAATGGAGCTGCTATTGTTGGCTGCAGAGAGAATACTGGCAAAGGCATTCTTCCCCAGATTCTCCAGTTGCTGGAACTTTCCTTTGATGAACTTACCAGTAATGAAGTTGTGGAAAGCTCTCCAGGGAAGCAGTACTCAGCTTCCACAGGAACCAGTCATGCTTACCGTGGCATTGTCAAAATGTGGAAGTGCCACAGTGAGGATGACATCATGGGAGAGCTTGCACGTATACTCACCCAACACAGTTACACTTGGGAAGGAGAGTAAACTTTGGGCAGAGCAGCAAGTTGGCCATATTTGTTCTTTCCACTCAGTCTGAGGCTTCTACTTATTTTTTTCTAAACCTTCCTCTTTCCATGGGAAACCCACTGTAGGTTGGCTCTCTGCAAGGTTCCTACCATCAAACCAGAGAATCCTCTTAAGACATCCCTGAAATGCTTAATGCAGATGAGGAAATTGCAGTTGAGCATGCATGGAAGGCCAGGAGAAAAGAAGGGCCCTGACCTGTCATGGAGCCACACCAGGAGGCAGAGAATCCTGGTGTCAATCAGGGTTACTTGCCTCTGCACAGGGAAAGTCCTCAACAGATATGAGTGACCAGCAGCCCTAGGATTCCCCTCAGCACCTTCTCTGCAACATCAGCGCACTGTATATTGTGCATGATGCTCAAGGTGACAACACCCAGGTGCTTGCTCGAGAAATGATGTCACTATTGCCAAAGCTCACTCACTACACAGCCAAGCTGCTGCCTCTGCCTGTAGCTCCACATTGCTCAGGTAAAAGGAATGGCATTGCTCTCAATCCTACACAGTTCATCTTCACCCATAAATGCTGGAACCCTATGCTCAGGGAGTTTGCTCACAAACTCAGGGCTTCTGTTAGATTAGCCAAAGTAGAAGGAGGATGCTGTGGAGAACACATGGCCTGAGACCTGCTCCACTGAGCACGAATAAAGACTGTGAAATCTGGGAGTTTTCAGAATATGTATAGAGTGGGCACAGGGTTGGGGGTGCTGTCTTTGCTTCCACATAGTTCTTTATGGGTCTTTACATAAACAGGAAATAACGTTTCTCTGGCTTTTTCTATCATTCTTGGTGGTGTCCTCTCTAAGTGTTTCCCTCCATCCCGCCCTCATCCTCAGAGATTGTCATAATCACTTCCATATTTCTTGCAGTTCCCCTGTTTATGGCACCTGTTCCCTACTATCCCCTTCTCCACAAACCCTCTCTTCCCAGTCCCTTTGTACTTTCCTTTCTAGGTTTTCTCTACTTGAGAGGGAGGAGGGGACAGTGCAATCAGCAAGGCAATGTTCTGGGAAGTAGGGTGCCCATTCCTTTGGTAGTAAATCAATGGGTGGTATGGCTTTGTCATATCTGCATTTATTGTTACCTTTTTGTGAGTTCTCTTCACTGATCTGCTGAGTAGTTACAACTTGCTACCTATTTCATTTCATCAAAGAAAGCGTTCATGTAGCACAAGCTTGCCTCTAGTGTGCTATGTGGCTGAAGCAAGCCTTGACCTCTTGAACGTCTTGCATCCACCTCTCCTATGGTAGGATTTTAGGAGGCGGGAAGAATTATTATTAACAGCTGCCACTTGCAAACAAATGGGAGCTTTTCAGTTATTCCAGAGATGAGGAACTCAGCAGGCACATGACTGAAGATAAAAAGATACTTGATTACAGCCCCCAACAGGATGAAGCAAGAGTTCCCAGCCACTGTGTTCCATTCTGTACACCACATACGCCATGCTTGGTGGAACATGTCTGTATCCCAGCACTCAGAGGAGACAGGAGGAGCAGAGGCACAAGGTTTCATGGTCATCTTCCAATATTTAAGAGAATTTAGGCCAACCTGTGACACATAGAGCACTGTCTTTAAATGAATGCCCTTACTCAAGAATATGAAATCATTGAGGATGACTAAGTCAGATCAGTCTCAACACTCTTATCTGAGGTATTGAGGATGACTCAGTGGTACAGCTCTTTTCTGTAACCCATGGGATGCCAGCTTAGATTTCCCAAAATCTAAGAAAGAGGGCATGGTGGATAGTGACCCATAAAATAGGGCCTTCATGTGGTGATTGCTGTGAGTATATTCAGTACCATCCATAAAATATTCATTTAATACATTTATATATTAGACAAAGGGTATCATCAAGCAATGCTTATCTTTTACAGTAAACTAGCAAAGTCCCTGCATATTTAATAACCATTAGTTATAGGTTGGTTACATTTTCATACTAAGGAAATATAGCATTGGCTTCCATACCTGACACTCTATTTTAATTTTACTACTGAGGCTGGGGCTATGGCTTGTGGTAGAGCAATGCTTAGCATGCATTGAAACCAGATCAAACCCCATGTACTAAAGTAAAACAAACCAAACAGGATTCTTGTATTCATGATTTAACAGGCCAGCAAACCCTAGTTCCTTGTGGATGCACATCTTCTCTCCTTTCAGTGGAAGCTCCTTTCTTCCCACCTCTCTGGGCAGTTGTTACCTTTTCACCTGAGTTCACAGAATGTAAATAACATGGTCACATGATCCTCAGGAAAGTAAAATTCTGTGCATCCTTTGAGAAACACCCCTAGTACCTGGAATCCATCTCATCACAGATCCCAGACTCTTCAGTTTTAAATACTGTGTTGTGGGGACTCTCTCCTTGCTGCACCTCAGTGTTTGAAAGGAGTAAAGTTGTCCTTACAGAAGACTTTTCAGGTGCCTGCCTTACCCTCCTCATGCCCCAGAATGCTTAGAATTTACCCTGAATCTCCTTCTTTCCTTTTTTTCCTTTCTTGCATCTTTCTTTTGAAAATGCCAGGTCTAAACCTCACTGACGTCTTTGGCTACTATCTCTCTTAGCACCCCATCTTGGTTGGTAGGATGTACTGCTCGTTCAACGAAGGTGAAGGAGAAGGAGAAAGAGGAGGAGGAGGAGGAGGAGGAGGAGGAGGAGGAGGAGGAGGAGGAAGAGGAGGAAAAGTAGGAAGAGTAGGAGAAGAAAAAGAAGAGGAGGAGGAGGAGGAGGAGGAGGACAAGAACACAACAAAACAAAACAAAGTAAAACAAAGCTTAGTGGGAGCAAGCTGTACAGAAAGCCTTAACACCAGGCACACTGAAGGTGGAAGACACATTGTCCTTTTAGAAGAGTATTATATAGGAGCAAAAGTGCTACACACACACTCTGTCACACATACACTCACAAACACACACTTGCTCTCTGTCTCTCACACACACACTCATACACATACACACACATTCACACTCACACATATACAAAGCAAACAAACACACCATGTATTTCAAAATCCAAGATGCACTGACAATAGCCAGGAAAGAGCAATAAGCATGTCCCATTGTAGGATGCACCTGGAGCTCACTTCAGGGTGGCATATCTTTCTGCATGACCCTTGGGCCTGGGTACACAGTAGAGTTAATGGGTATCCATTTTCAAAAGCAGCAGGAACTGTGACTATGTCCCCTGGATTTTCAAATACCTTCTTTTAATCCTGGGGTCACACATGACATCCAAGTCTGCTTTCAGTACACATACCCTTCAGCTTTAGGAACCCAGCAAGGTCCATAAATAGAATTCCTTCCCAGGCAAAGTGGAGCCAATTGACTCCGAGGAAAGACTCTCTAATAGGTCTGGAGCAGAGCCAGGGCCTCTGAGTGTGGGATCTTCAAACCATCACAGACTCAGCCTGTTTGTGCCACAGCATCTCCCAGGGCAGCTAAGAGCAGGGTCTAGTGGCTTCCCTTCATACATCCTCAAGTAGAAAACCTCTCTGTAGTCCCCTCTCCATGCCTTGCTCCAGGAGAAAGCACCCATCCAATGTCAAAGAGCCCCTGATAGATACTAGCCAACAACCTAGTCATGGGAATGCTATTTCCCAAGTCACATTGATTCCACAATGATCCAGCCAGGACAACTCTCACCTCCCAACCTCCCCTTTGCCTATATCCAGACTCACAATTAGCAGGCAGATACTTGAGCCTGGGAGACAAAGCACGTGAGTTAGGAGTTATGGAGAGGGCTCCGGTTCTGCCTGCACTCCCCAAAAGCTGTGTTGATTATTGTGTTCCTGAAATGGAAGGGTTCAAAATGGAACGTCT
Source organism: Grammomys surdaster (assembly GCF_004785775.1). Lineage (NCBI taxonomy): Eukaryota > Metazoa > Chordata > Mammalia > Rodentia > Muridae > Grammomys > Grammomys surdaster. The sequence continues at coordinate 12,179 of NW_021620996.1, forward strand.
CAGAAAACCAAGCACTACAAATTAATGAGTCAAAGCAAGGAAAACAGAATTCAGTGTGTAGGAAACAAGCAAGCTTCTCAGTTTACATTCCTATCTCTCCTGTCCCTGCCATCCCTGCCCTGTCCCTCGCTCAGCATGGGCACACCCAGGACAGAGGTGTGTGTCTCAGAGAAACCCATTTTACCCTAAACTTAGTCTATTGTGACAGACAAGGTGTAAGAATATGCATAGGGGTACAAGCATTCTGTAAACCTTACAGGCTGCTAGAGGAAAACATGGCAGCATTCTTCATGTGGTCCCCTGGCCAGGAACGCTCTGAAGACTTCTGCTTCAGACATCTACCCATGGCACTTACTCTTCTTTAGGTCCTGTTTTATGCACCACCCAAACAAAAGCCTTTGTATTCTGATTTCAGGGTGGAGTGAACCACTACCTAGTTTATATTCTGACTATTAGTAAACCTCCAGCATTACCTTTCAATCCTGTTTCAGGGCCCTGAGCAGGCCCATGTTCTGATCTGCAAGCCCTGTTTTAGGGACAGTTTGTCAGTCACTCCAGGAGCTAGCCTCCTACCTAATTCAAGGATGATATCCTGAAATAAAGCACAAGGATCCTGGGACTCAACCCTCTGCTTAGTGCCATCTGTGCTCTCTGAGTGTGGAGGTTCAACACAGAGAAATAAAGCCACATGTGGTTCAGAACAAGTGTTCGCCATGAAACTTCAGCAGAGCCTTTGCCTATTACAGAGGGTTAGGGTTCAGGAAGTCATGTGTCCATGGGATGGACCCCAGGGTTTGGGAAAGGACATGGTTAAACAGGTGCAATCTTTACCTACAGAAAGAGTTGGAGGAAAGTGGAATAGCTATAATTGCAGAAGGACACCCCAGGGCCACATCAATGTTGTCTACAATTGCACAGGAAAAGAAGACCAGATCTGAAGGCCAGAGGAGTCACAAACAAATATGTTACATTCATCTCATGCAGTGCTCCCACTCATCTCATGCAGTGCTCTCACTCGTCTCATGCAGTGCTCCCTGGCATGCCATAGCTGTGTTCACTCCTTCCAGTGAGTGGACACCGCTCACTGTAGTTTTCAGTGTGAAGAATAGTAAAAGTGTCTGTCCATGCTCTACTAGATCCCTGTGGCCCTGTGCCTAAAAGGTGACAACAGGAACCCCAGTGTCCACTATAGTGGATTCAGCCTGAAAGCAAAGCTGTTGCCTTCCAAGGCAAAATGTTCTCTCAATATCCTAAAAAATATTGTCAATGGTTTCCAGCTTCACTATTAATAGTGAACTGGGCGTGCTTACAGCACTTTTTTCCATAACATAAATATCTTTGAGAAATACATTTTGTGTGTGTGTGTGTGTGTGTGTGTGTGTGTGTGTGTGTGTGTATTTCTATGTATGTGTTTCTGTGGACAATAGTTTGACTGTTTAGACAACTTGAGGTATCACTGGTCTTCTTCCTTCGTTTTGTTCTTTGGCCTAATCAAGGTGCCAGGTTATAGATTCAGTGCTTTTACCTGCTGAGACAATTTGACATCTGCCCCATAGTTTAAAGTTCTGGAGCTGTGGTTCCTTGGACTTAAGCTGAGCAAACTCAGGATGGTACAGCCTTCCTTCACTGAGCATGTTCAAGATCACACTCTTCCATCTACCACTGGATAAAATCCACATGCATCCTGTGTTCAGGGAAGATGCTGCCATACAAACGATGTACATACACTCCATACCTGTGATAGATGATGCGTCTTCACTCTCTATGCCCAGTCTTTGTTATTCTGCTTTTATACTCACTAACACAAGAGCCACTGTTGTTCAGTTACACCATCTCTAAACAGAGTAGCAGCAGGCAGCACCACTGGCAGGATTGTGTGCTCATGTGATCATCCACATTCCTAAAAGAAACTTTACTTTAGCCCAAAACACACTTTGAACCTCACACAATAATAGTGGGAGACTTCAAAACTCCACTCTCACCAGTGGACAGTTCTTTGAAACAGACACAACAGAGACACAGTATCTCTTACAGAAGTTACAAACCGACAGAAAGACCACACACTCATGGCAATGGCAAAATATTCCAAGTTAACTTGGTCAGGAAGAAATAAAAAAACAAATTAAAGACTTTCTAATACTCAATAAAAATGAAGGCACTGGATACCCAAATTTATGGTGCACAATGAAAGCAGTGCTAAGAGAGAAAATTCAGAGTAGCAAGTGCCTTCATGAAAAAATTAGAGAGAACTACGCTAGCAACTTAACAACATTTCTGAAAGCTCTAGAAAAAAGAAAGCAAACATGCCAGGAGGGGTAGACTGTAGGAGATGATCAAACTCATGGCTGAAATCAACCAATTAGAAGCAAAGAACATGAGACAGGGAATCAACAAAACCTAGGACTACTACTTTGATAAAATCAACACAATAGATAAAGCACTTGGAAAACCGAGTAAAGTGCATAGAGACAATATCCAAATTTACAAATTCAGAAATGAAAAGGGATACAAAGAACAGTAATAGAAGAAATGAAAAACTCATCAGTGCTTACTATTAAAGCTTGCACTCAACAAAACTGGGAAATAAAGATGAAACGGATGATTTTTGGAATGTGTGACAGTTATCACGTAACAAAGTTAAGTCAAGATCAGGTAAACTATCTAAACATTCAAATAACATCTAAGGAAATACAAGCAATCATTAAAATTTCTCAACAAAAAAATCCCTGGGCCAGATGCTTTTAGCACTGAATTCGACCAGACATTCAAAGAAGATCTAAACCAATACTCCTCAAACTGGTTCATGAAATAGAAAGAGAAGGAACCCAACCTAACTCATTCTATGAAGCCACAGTTACTCTGATACATAAATCACATAAAGACTCAACAAAGAAAGAGAACTTCAGACCAATTTCACTTATGAATATCAATGCAAAAATACCCAATAAAATTCTAGCAAAATAAGTTTAAGAATACATGAAAACCATCATTCCCCTACATATCTGTAGCAGTTGTACAGCTCAGGCTGCATGTGGGTACTACAAAATTGCAGCAGGAGCTGGCTCTGACTCAGTTGCCTGCCTTTGGATTCCCTTACCCCAGCTGGACTGCATGGATAGAGCTCCATGGGACAGTATGTACTTAGTCCTGCTTCCAGTTGATTGTTGGGGCTTTTTGGTATCAATGTGGGGTGCCTCCTTGAAGGAGAAGGAAAGGAGTATTGTGGGAGGGATTTCTGAGGGTAGGACAGGAAGGAGGGACGATCATCAGGATGTAAAGTCAATAAAAAAAATGGAAAAAAGAACAACAATAACATAAAGGAGCCCTATAAATTGGAAATGAGATTACATGAAATTAAAAGGCTTTGTGCAGATAAAGATGCTTGCATTACAGGTCTAGAGGATGGAAAGCCATCCTAACTGTGAAATTCCAATGCCAGGCCTTAACATTTAGAATGTACAAACAATTGCTATTTAAATATTTAAAAATCAAAAATAGACTAACAGTTTATAAAATGAAACACACAGAGTATAATAATGATTTTGTCATTTGTTCAATATTCTTAGCTTTGAGAAAAATTCAAGTTAGGAATATATGAACTCAAGAAAATAGACACAGTCAAACAAAATAACCCAACAAATAATGAGGTACAGAGCACAACAGAGAATTCACAACAACGGATTCTTCCATGTTCTTAGGCATCATATAAATTAAAATTAGGGTAATATCGAGATTCCATTTGACCTTACAGCACTGACTGAGATCAATGCAAACGAGAAATTCTAGCAAAGATGAGGGAAGGAACCTTCAGGAGCTGGCATAGGCAGTTAATCTGGAGAGCTCAGTGGAAATTGGTACAGAGGTTTCTGAAAATTAGAACTACCATGGTTCCAGGTGTACCAATTCTGAGCATGAACTCAAAGGATGCTCTATATTCCTGCCAAGGAGATACCTACACATCCATGTTGGTTGTGGTAATACTCCCAATAGCAAGACAATTACGTATTTTAAAATACCTAAATAAATTCTAATTGAGTTTGCTAATTTTAAACAGTGAACATGTAAAGAAATGAAGCAAAGCAATACCAAGCTTTCCAATTATCATAGAAGGTTTAGTCAACAATTAGCCACAAGCTTTCTTATGCTTAAGAAATGAATTTCATTTTCCTTACCATTCTATACCTGAAGGCAAAAAAGTACATTGTTTTAGATTATATTGAATAATGACACAGCTAAATAAATAAGAAAGATA
>NW_021620997.1:0-2729 GCF_004785775.1 Grammomys surdaster
AGACACTAGGATGCTGCCTCACATCCTTACCTGCCCCAGCTTCCTCACAGCCACTAACATTGGACCTCCACCTTGCTACTACACCACCTCCTCCATAGCTGCCAGGACTGGTCCCGCACATTACTACAATCCCCAAGTCCTTATTGCTGCAAGCATTGGTCTCTACCTTCCTACCATCCCCAGCTTCTTATAGCTGCTAGGACTGGTCCCCTACACCCACTGACACCTGACCAAGCTTCCCATAGCTGCTAGGACTGGTAGCTCATACTTCCAATGGCTCCAGCTCAACCACAGTATCTAGGACTGGTATCGCTCATTCTTACCACACCCAGCTCTCCCATAGCAGCTAGGACTGGTCCCCCACATTCCTACTATCCCCAGCTCCCCCATAGCTGCTCAGAATTATCCCCTAAGTCCCTAGGGAAGCTCTGACAACTAAACTGTGACAACTGCCACAGTATCCTTACAGATGCTCAGCCAATCTTCCCAAATCCTTCCTGCTCTAGAACTCCTGTAAAGCTGTTGCCAGTTCCTGGGGTGCCCTGAACCCGTATTAACCTTCCGTGCACCAGACCTTCCCCGTCTATAGCTCCTTAGCTTGTTTCCCTTGCCTCCACCAGTCCCCGGTTACCTGCAGCTGTACTGCCTGGTCCCCACCTGCATCTGTACTGCCTGGTCCCCACTGTTCCTCTGGTAGACTTTCTCTTGAGATATTCACCTTTTTTCAGCTTCATTTCTGGAATCCGCTCTCCAAGGCCGGTCCTGATCTCTGAGTGCCAGGGCATCCACTCTTACTCTAGGTCTCTCTAGGTGGTGTATCAGCCTTCCCAGATGAATCTTCCCCGTTCCCTCTTTACCCACTCTCTCAGTTCTGTAGGCCTCTGCCCTCCGTGTGCTCCTCTGGAGTTTCTTTTTGCCTGCTGGTTGGGCTTTTATGGGTGCATGAGCTGCTATACTAGGCCAGACCCTTAGGCTTCTGGGTCTATCTCATGCACTTCTTGAGGCTTACTCTGGTTGTCCGTTGGTGGGCGCAGTTTTAGCGATCTGTAGTTCTATCCATGGATATTCCGGAGTCTGCCTGGTTGGCTCCAGGCTGCAGGTAGGAATCTTTTCTCTGCAACAGTCAGACCCCTCCGTTGGGGCTGAACTGTCAGCTCCTTCACATGTTCCTGTGATCTGCTGTCTGTTAAGTCTGGAAAGACTCACTGCTCTCCCTAGGCTGTGGCTTTCTCCAGCTTCTCTGCTGACCACACTCACAAGTGGAGAAGACCTGCTCTTTTTGCTTTGGCACTGGGCTTCTAACAGCTCATCTCTGAGCTCTGTTTCATCCTTCCAGGACTCACAGTCTTTGCCCCAGAGGTGTGAACACCAACCTTCTCCCAACCCAGTGCAGACTAAGAACAGGATTGAAACTGGGCGACACGGGACACTTCCTGAAGTTCCTCTTTCTTATGTTGGTTTCAGTGATTGGGGTAGGGGGAGTCCAGACTTGGTCTATGTTACCTGATGTAGGGCTGGGTGAAGTGGTCCTCTTGAGACCCATAGAAGAAGATGTGAAGCCTATCTGACACAACCCATTGTTCCTGGGTTGCCTGGTGCTGAGTAATTATGTTCATTCTCTTGATCACCTATGTGGAGAAGACTTTCTCTCAGGTCTGACCTACCCCCAGCCTGGGTGGCAACCTCTGCCATTCCCGCTCCAGCATTTCTATCTCTCTAGACCCCAGAAGTGTCTGTGGCTCAAGGAGGAAAGTGAATTCCGGTATGAGTGTGCAGAGTGGAATTCAGGTCTAGAGTGGATAGGCACCTGACTTCTGGCTGTGCTTAAAAACAGTGGGTCATATGACTGCAGAGAGAAGCTGGGCAGGGCTCCAGAAGTGGCACTTTGCTAAACTGAGAGAGGCTATGCACAGGAATGGTCTCTGGGGGCTGGAATTACATGGGTTTCATTCACGGGTCATGGTTGACAATTCGGATGCTGGGGTCTCGCAGGAACAGGGAAAAGTGGGAACATTCAGAATAGTTAACCTTACAGATTGGAATTAAAGAACCCTTTGGGACCAGATCAGATGCTGGCAGGGCAAGGATAGGGTGTAAAGCAAGGTTGTGGGACTAGAGTTGGGACTATGGTTGGAGGGAATAGAGACTGCTAAGTTCATGAAATCTAGGCGTACATCCATTCCTAGAAGTCTCAGGGCTACGGGGAGAAAAGGACTTCTCTAGGCTGGACAGTATGCTCACATCCCCCTTTTGCAGCCAGAACCATGGACCTGTCCATGTATCCCCCTGTTTCAATGGCCACTGGGTTGTTTGGTCAAGGGCTACTTCCCTGAGGCAGTAACCATGTCTTGGAAGTCCGGAGCTTTGAACAGTGGCAAGTGCAACTCAACATCTGTCTCGTAGGTCAAGCTGCACTCTCCTCTGTGCCTGTCTCCTGCCCCTTCCTCCTGGCAGCCATGGCCTAGGTGGACTGAATCCTATCTCAGAACAAACTCCACACAGTCTGATCCTTACTTAGCCAGCAGACCTTTGGAGGAGACTTGGGATAGAGCTGAATGTTGGAAAGGTGAAACTTTGGGATGTTGGCATGGTGGGGAAGGGCATTGTATGTACGAAGGTTATGAACTTCTAGAGACCCCAGGAAGAACTAATGTGGACTAAATTCTGTCCCCAGAAGACACATCAATTGACATTGAAGCCACTAGGACCTCAGATTGTGCCTATTTGTG
>NW_021620998.1:0-1400 GCF_004785775.1 Grammomys surdaster
TAAAAACTAGTGCATCAAGCTGCCAAAACCAAAACCAAACAAACAAAACATTAGGAGGAAAATGGCTTGAGAACCTTACCTGGCACAGAATTTGAAACGGAAGAAGCGAATCCCTCTGCAATAGTCTTCCCAATCAGGGATGCTGGGGGAAGCTCCAGTCCTTTCTGCCTGCATAAAAAGGCACAGAGTATAAGCTTGTGGTGTCCATGTGTACAACATCATTGCAGGTTGCACTAAACTACCAGTCTGGCTTTCAGAATCAGGCAGCACTCAGATTTTCTGGCTGAGAACCTTCAAAGTCCTGTGAGAGGTGCTTGCTTTGCTCACTGATCCTCTGTGGGGAAGCTTCCCACCGAATGCAGAATGGATGAAGCTGAATATAAAGAGTCAGTACTAGCACTCCAGGGCTGATTTTGCCTTTAGGTTTGTATCTAACAAATTCCTAAATATTTTGTTTATGTCTGAATTATTCATATAAGTTCCGGGATCCTGAGCAGTGGACAGATTTTCTGTTCAGTAGATTCAGCAGGCACTGAACAGGAACATCTTCATGGCTGAATCTCAAGGACCAGAGATTGTGAGATCCTGCAATTACCACACTCCCCTCTTCAAAAACCTTCTAAAAACTGAAGACACACAGAAGAAGCAGAAAGTCCAGATCCAGGCTAGCACTTTCCACAGCTGCTGCTACAGTGATTTTAACTTCAATAGGTTCATATCTTATTCATGTAAAACTATTATATTATTTTAGGTCTGAATTATTTGTAAAAGTTGCAGGAGTCTGAACAGTGGACTCAATCTCCTCTCAACAGGTTTAGCAGGAGCTCCCACAAACAACAGCCTGTGATAAAACTCCAGGATCAGAGAGTGCTGGAGCCTGCAGAGACACTCCCCAAATAGCCTGCTCCCAAAACCTTCCTGTTCCTCAACCCAAGAGGCTTTTTCCAATGGCCACCAACAAATCTTCTAGTGGCCACAAGTGGAAATCCAGTCTCTAGGAAGCTCTAGCCATGCTGTCTAGTTCATAATTCTCTGGTGCCTGCAAATGAAGTCCCTGCTGGACCCAGGAAGTCCCTTTTAGAAGGGAAGTTATCCAAGAGCACATGGAATCTGAATGTTCCTTGCTGTGGCAGCAATACCACCAAATTGTCTGGTTATAAAGCTCAGTGATTGCAAATGAAGACTCTGTGGACCCTCGGCTGCCTTTTAGAAGGGAACTTCACCAAGAGGAAAGGAATCCTTGCCACAGCAGCTATACTGACCAGTCCTATCTCTTTTGAGGAAAAGAACTGCCTGCCAGGAAAGTGCTGCAGCAACTTGGTGCAATCTGAGGGACCCCAAGACGTCCTGCAGTAAAAACTAGTGCATCAAGCTGCCAAAACCAAAACCAAACAAACAAA
>NW_021620999.1:0-1485 GCF_004785775.1 Grammomys surdaster
CACACCCTCTTGTGGTATGGAGGAAAGAAGCTTATGCTTCTTACTCGCTAGCCTTGACTCTAAATGACAAGTTTATATATTTTGTTGGGTCACTTCTTGACTGGAATTAGAAACTACTTCTTTGGAATTCTGACAAATAATGAAGACCAGCTAATTTATCCAGCCCCATGGATTGAACAACTATTGAGCTCTATTTTTTGTTGTTGGTTTTGTTGTGGTTTTCATTTTTTTAGTGTGTGAATATAATCATTGATAGACATGTTTGACCTCAGCTTATAAGCCACTGTAAAAATTTGATATATATAATATAGATATTATATAAAAACCGTTTTCAACCAACAAATACATGCATCTTAATCAGTTCTATCCCTCTAGAGAACAACTAACCAACATGGATTCTTTTTTCACTAATTGTGTGTGTGTGTGTCTGTGTGTGTGTGTGCGTGTGCGTGTGTGTGTGTGTCTGTGTCTGTGTCTGTGTCTCTGTGTAATGCCCAGGCATTTCTGTCTTCTCAGAGAAGAGGAGAGATAATGGGGTGAGGGAGATAATGGGGTGAGGATCTGTGTTAGGGTGGACTGTAAGGACGGTGGCCGATATTGAAATATAAAATGAATAAATAAGAGACAAAAATTATTAGGAAAGAAATAAAATATATATGTGATATTGGGGAACAAAGAAAGGTTTGCAGTCACCTTATCATTCTGCATGAGAGACAGACATTTCGGCTCACCAGCATTTTCTTCAATAGCAACAGGTAAAATTACTGGATACATGTGGTTGTACATGATCTCTTGTCTTGCCCTCAATCCATTCACTAAAGATGGATGTTAACATTACTTGAATGACTGTGGTCATGCTGTTTCAAAGAATTCCACAGCCTGGCAGGGGTAATATTTTTCTAAGTGTTTCACTAACTTAAAAAATATCCATGCATAAAATCTAATTTTTTTCTGTTTATTAACCTTGTAAATGAGGATTATTTTGCAGTGATTAAATATTACCTTATTATGCTGTATGGATTTCAAGCACTGGTAAATTATCAAATATTCACTCTAAAATTTTGTGGTTTACTTGGATGTCTAATTACAGGGTTTTTAGAAAGATATTCTTTTGAATATATGAACTCTTCAACCTTCCAGTTGTGACCTGAAGATATTTTACAGGCACAGTTATTATATATGTGTATCACATACTCTATATATGTGTATAAACATGTTGGTTAGTATTTCTGTTCATATTCCAAGTAAAAATCAAAAGAATGGGAGAAAAATGTCAAATCAATCATGTATGGTTGATTATTTTAAACATCATATATTTTGATTATTTGCAATGCAGAGTCATAAAGGGAAGTTTAAAAGACCCATCAATCTCCAGTGGATACCTCCAAACTCATGATCATACACCTCATAAACATAGTAGTTCAAAATGCAAAAGAACAGAGAGAGAGAGAGAGAGAGAGAGAGAGAGAGAGAGAGAGAGAGAGA
>NW_021620999.1:1585-6785 GCF_004785775.1 Grammomys surdaster
AGGGAGGGAGGGAGGGAGGGAGGGAGGGAGGGAGGGAGGGAGAAATGCAAGGAGGTCATGGGTAAGAATAGTCAATATAAGGACAAATTCAACTGAAATGCACAGCTAAACACTAAGAAAACATCTGAACTAGTTCTGGGTTCAATTCATTCTCATGATTAACAATTCCACACCACCTGGAGTCACCATCCCCATGAAATAGCAAAACAATCCTCAAAAGTGTTTTCCTCTATTTTTCCTATTTGGACTTTTTTTAATCTTACAAAACTAACAAGTAAACAAAACAAAACAAGTTTAATTAATAGAAGTAAAATTTAAGAAGGCTTCTCCATAGAATTATCAGCCACTGACATCTACTGGAAGTGAAAATTCATGGCTATAAATGAGTTTAAATAAGCCTGTAGCCTAAGTGTAAGCTAACTCCAGATGCAAAGGCAGAAAAGTACATAGATGTGTATATTTTATTTACATGACCATTTACACTTCTACATGTATCAAAGTGTTGATATCTAGAAAAAATGTGAAAAAATGTGTTGAAATAAACATTCTTATGACTTGGTACACAATATGAACTGTGAAGAGCTGAAGAACTGAGGAAAATCCACGTTTCCTCTGTCTTGATTTCAGTCTGTCCTTCCTTCCTTCCTTCCTTCCTTCCTTCCTTCCTCCCTCCCTCCCTCCCTTCCTTCCTTCTTTCCTTTTTTCCTTCCTTCTTTTGTTCCTTCTTCTCTCTCTCTCTCTCTCTCTCTCTCTCTCTCTCTCTCTCTCTCTCTCTTTCTTCCGTTATTTTTTTCACATCTGTGGATTGTAATATGTAATTTATGGCTAATACCCATTTATAAGTGATTCCATGGAATGTATATTCTTTTGAGTCTGGGTCACCTCACATATTATTATATTTTTCAGTTATATACAGTTGCCTCCAAGTTTCATAATGACTTGTTTTTGATAGCTGGGTAATATTCCATTGTGTAAGTAAACCACATTTTCTTGATTCAGTCTTCAGTTTTGGGTCATCTGGGTTTTTTTTTCCCAATTTCTGACTTTATGAATAATGCTGCTTTGTAAATAGTAAAGCACGTGTCCTTTCAGTATGGTAAAGAAACTTTTGAATATATCGCCAGAATGTTATAGTTGGATCATGAACCAGAATTTTCCAATTTTCCTGAAAATCTATCAAACTGATTTTAGGAATGGTTGTATAAGTTGGCACTCCCATCAGCAGTAAAATAGTGTTCCCCTTCTCCATATCCCTGCCAACATGAGCTGTCACTTGCGTTTTTGACCATAGCCATTCTGACGGGTATAAGATAGAATGTCAAAGTCTTTTTGATTTGCATTTCCATGAAGACTAAGGATGTTGAAAATTTCTTTGAGTACTTCTCCAGCATTAGAAATTCCACTGTTGTGAGTTCTGTTGGTTTTTAAAATAATGTATATTTTATTCACATTTGCTTCCGAAATCAGCTCTATTCCCTTCTCTCCTCAGTGTCAGCATTAACGAATTTTTATATGCAGCAGAATGATGGATCCTGTTTACACAACTAAACTGTTAGCCTTTTTCCTTTTAACAGGGAATTCAATTCATGGATATTCAGAAATAATAATGACCAATGATTGTTAATTCTTGTTATTTTGATGTTTGTGGTAGTGTGTGCATGTGTGTGTGTGTGTCTGTTTCTCTTCTTTTGATTTTACTTGTATGAAATTATTTACTTATGTTTTTTTAGGTATAGCTATCTTCATTGGGTTGTATTTTTCCTTCTAGTATACTCAGTAAGGCTGCTAAGGCTGGATTAGTAGAAAGATATTTATACTAATTTATACAATTGTAAATTTGCTTTTGTCATGTTTTTGTCATGGTTTTCTCCATCTCTGGTGATTGTGGCCTCTTAGGATCAGCAAGACATATGACCAGGGCCTCTTGCTTTAAGATCCTGTGGAGAAGTCATGTGTACTATTGAGTGGTCAGCCTTTATATATTACTTGAAATTTTTCCCTTGTAACTTTTTAATATTCTATATTTATTCTGTATATATAGTATTTTGATTATTATGTAGCACTATAATTTCTATTCTGGTCCAATCTCCTTGGTATAATGTCTGACTCTTGTACATTTATAGGCATTTATTTCTTTAAGGAAATTTTCTTGTATGATTTTATTGAAGATATTGTTGGGTCTTCTACTTCTTCTATTACTATTATTCTTAGGTTTGTTATTTACAGAGTCCCCAAATTGCTGGGTGTTTTGCCTCATGAACTTTTTATATTTACCATTTTGTTTGACTGCTGTATCTAATTCTTCTACCATAATTTCTATGCCTGAGATTTTCTATTCCAACTCGTATTCTGTTGGTGATACTTGCATCTTTAATTTTTGTTCTCTTTTTTAGGTTTTCAATCTCTAGCAATGGCTCACTTTTTGTTTTCTAGAATGCTTCTATTCCCATTCTTATTTCTTAGGCAATTGTATTCACTTTATTCATTTCATTCATGTGTTTGATTATATAGTATAATTCCTGTTTTTCTTTAAGAGATTTATTCATTTCCTCTTTAAAATCCCCTATCAGATTTATGAGACTATTTTTATAGTTGTCCTTTTGTGCTTCACATGGCTTGCTTTAATTTGATAGGTTAACTTTGACGATACAATATTGCCATGGCTCTTTCTGTATGTTTTCTTTTGTTGTCCTTTAGCCATCTGGTTGTTCTTGGTGTGGGCTAGATGATCCTGATGTGAATGGAACTTTTGTGTTGGCTGTGTCCAGGCTGACCCAACTGGCAAAGTAATGGTGAGGGATGGTTTCAAGCTGGTTACTTCTAGGATACCCTGCAGTCCCCCTCAGGGAAGCAGGATGCTCCTGAGGTCCCAAAGCCCACAGCCAGAACCAGTTTGTACTTTTTAAAAAAGGTTTGCATGCTGTCAGATGCATTTAACTTCACATTCTTTTTCTTGTTTCTTAATTACTCTTTTATTCCTCTCTCCCAATTCCTTCTTTTCTTTTTTTATTTACTCACACCTCCCTCTTTTTTTTTTTTTACTATACCCTTATACTTGGAGCAAAGAATTTTCTTCTTTCCATTTCTCCACAAATTATTGAAATTTATCTTTTATGAATATTGTATCTTATTATGGAAAGATTATTGCTTTGAACACTTCGTTATTTTATTCCAATTATGTATTCTTGCCTCGATCTCTTTTGAACATCATCAAATTTCTTTTCAAATAGCCCTCTAAGTATAAATCCCTTTGCTTCTGGGATTTACAGTAATTTTTCTAGGACACTACTCAGAGAAGACCTCTGTGGCAAGAGAATTGCAAAGTAATAATAGCCTGGCAACTTTGAGTTGTGTCAAGAAAGAGCTCTTAAAAAAATTCAGAACTGTGGGAAAAAAGGAAAGAATAAAAATATATTCTAACTCTCATTGTAATAAACAACCCCTACAAAACCAGTTAGAGTAGGTTAGAGGAATGCTTGGTAAAACATTAAACAAGCTTTGGCATTGGTAGAAAAGTTCCTGCAGGAGAAGTGCAGAGCTTCTTTAAAGGAGATTCACCTCATCTCTGATTTCTCTTTCTTCTTATGTATACTATGTTCCAATACTTCCAGAAGATGAAATATTTTTGCAAATCTCAAAGTCATTATTTTTGTATTTCTTCATAGATTACATTCCTAGCAGTTTTCCCTCATTCCCACAGAGACCTCCCAGACCTCCCAGGATTAACAACCAGACACAGCAGAGCAAGTTTCAACAAAATTATGTACCTTCCCTCATATTAATGCTGGATAGAGCAACTTGTTAGGAGAATAAGGGTCCTAAAAGTAGGAAAAAGCTTCAGAAATACCCCAGTTTCCCATCTTTGGCATCCCATAAAACACCAACTAATAACCGTAACATATATGGAATGGGCCTAAATTAGACACATGCAAGCTCTGTGATTGTTTGTTCAGACTTAGTGAGTCCCTGTGAGTTCAGCTTTGCTGACTCCTACAGGCTTTCTTCCAGTATCTTTGACCCCTTGGAATCCTATAATTATTCATTCTTCTCTTCTGCACGATTGCCTGAGCTCTTTCTAATATTTGGTCTTTGTATCTGATTCTATCTGCTGCTGAATGAAGCCTTGCTGATGGCAGTTGGGTTAGGCACACATCGTGTTTGTCATTTTGAGTATGAGTTACCTCACTCAGAATCATTTTTCTAGTTCCATAGTGTACTGGATGGTTTTATGTGTCGAGCTGATTCTACCTGGCATTATCACAGAGAAAGAAGCTTCCCTTGAGGAAACACCTCCATGAGATCCAGCTGTAAACCATTTTCTCTTAGTGATCAATGGAGGAGTGCACAGACTCTTGTGGGTGATGCCAACCCTAGGCTGGTAGTTCTGTATTCTATAACAATGTAAACTGAGCAAACAAGGAGTAGCAAGTCAGTAAACAGCACCCCTCTATGGCCTCTGCATCAGATCCTGCCTCCAAGTTCCTGCCCTGTGTGATTTCTTTCCTGATTTTCTTTGGTGATAAACTGCAATGTGAAAGTATAAGTTGAATAAACCCTGTCCTCTCCAATTTGCTTCTTAGTCATGATGTTTTTTGCAGGAATACAAACTGTGAGGAAGACTCAGACCTATCTCAAGATCTGTCTATACCATTCCTAGGCATATATCACAAAGACACACTGTTCTATCACAAAGACACTTGCTCAACTACATTCATATCATGCACAGTTTTGACTTTTAAATGTGAGGCCTCAAAAATTATCCAAAATCACTAATTGAGTCACCAGATGAGCACTAGCATGGACTGTGTGTGTCCTAGAGTCTGTGTGGTATCTTGGGAGACCTGCATCTTTCTTTCTTTCTTTTTTGTTTTTCTTTATGAACATTGGCTTATTGAGGTGACCCTCATTTGTCCCAGAGCAATTGGGAAGATCATTTATTTTCAGCATATCTGTTAGCACATGAATGTATTATTTTTATATCTCTAATATAGAATCCTGAGTATTTTTCCTGTGTGATACCTCAACTTATTGTAATGCTGCTCGTTTTAATTTACTACCTTTAGTTTAGATTATAAAAATAATACAAAATGAATTTGAGAACATCAAATGTTCCCAAGTTTCTTAGAACTTGCAAGCTCAATTGCTGTAACTTTCAGACATAAAACCAGCTAGAGTGCCAAATGAAAGCTGTTCTCAAAAA
>NW_021621000.1:0-2421 GCF_004785775.1 Grammomys surdaster
TCTATTTTTTATGAATTTTAAATGCAATATTCTCCTTTTTCATATTAGTCTTTGATTTCTCTTCTGTTTAATTATAGTTTACTATTGACTGTGTAATTTTTCTTCAAGGTTTCACTATTTTTCCTGCATTTTTCACTAGTTTTTTCTACACTGTTTCCAGGTCTACGTATTGTTTGCAAAGTAAATATTCAATTTTATCTGGAAAAACTGTTTAAAATCACACTCCTTTACAAATCAAATGTTCTCCTTATCAATTTTCTATTTTTTTTGAAATTTCAATACAATTTTCTCCTTTTCCGTACTTTGCTTTGATTTCAGAAATAAATGAACATGAATAATAAACAGTCATAAGGCCTAGTTAATAGGAAATCAGAAATAAATAAAGTTCAAATATAAATAGGCATCAGACCTACATAAGACAACGTCAGAAATAAATGAACAGAAATAATCAATATTCACCATTCATGGATAATAGAAAATCAGAAATAAATTTACATGAATAATCAATAGTCATCATTCATAATTTATACTAAATCAGAAACATATAAAGCTGAAACATCAATAGTCGTCAGTCATAGAATATAGTAAGTCCGAAATAAATGTTCATGAATAACCAATAGACATCAGTCATAGCTAATAGGGTATCAGAAATAAAGCTGAAATATAAATAGTCATCAGACATAGATAATAGTAAGTCAGAAATAAATCAACCGAAATAATCCATATTCAACAATCGTTGATAATAGTAAATCAGAAAAATATGAACATGAATAATCAATATTTACCATTCGTGGATAATGGTAAATCTGAAAAAAAAGAATATGAGTAATGAACATTCCTCTGTCATAATTTATAAAAAATCAGAAATAAATAAAGCTGAAATATCAATAGTCATCAGTCATGGATAATAGTAAGGCAGAATAAATGAACAGGAATAATCAATATTAACCATACATGGATAATAGCTAACCAGAAATAAATGAACATGAATAATCAATAGTAATCAGTAATAGTTCTAGGGAAATCAGAAATAAATAAAGGTGAAGTATCAATAGTCATCAGTCATAGATAATAGTAGGTCAGAAATAAATTAACATGAATAATAAATATTCAGCATTGTTGGATAAAATTAAATCAGAAAAAATTAAACTTGAATAATCAATAGTCATCAGTCATAGACAATAATAAACCAGAAATATATAAAGCTGAAATATTAATTGTCATCAGTCATAGATAATAGTAAGGGAGAAATAAAAGAACAGGAATAATCAAAATTCCCCATTTGTGGATAATAATAAATCAGAAATAAGTGAACATGAATAATCAATAGTCATCAGTCATAGTTCATGGGAAGTCAGAAATAAATAAACCTGAATTATCAATAGTCATCTGTCATAGATAATAGTAAGGGAGAAATAAAAGAACAGGAATAATCAATATTCACGATTCATGGATGATAGTAAATCAGAAATAAATGAAGATGAAAAACCACTAGTCATCAGTCATAGTTAATAGAAAAACAGAAATAAAGATGAAATATCAATAGTCATCAGTCATAGATAATAGTAAGTCAGAAATTAAGGAACATCAATAATCAGTATTCAATATTCATTGATAATAGTAAGTCAGAAATAAATGAACATGAATAACCAATATTCAACATTCGTGGATAACAGTAAATCAGAAATAAATGAACATGAATAATCAAGTCTCACCATTCGTATATAATGGTAAATCTGAAAAAAATGAACATGAATAATCAATAGTCATTATTCATAGTTAATAGGTAATCAGAAAGGAATAAAGCTGAAATATCAATAGTCATTAGTCATAGATAATATTAACCAGAAATAAATGCTCAGGAATAATCAATATTCATGATTCGTGGTTTATGGTAAATCAGAAATAAATGATCATGAATAACCAATAATCATCAGTCATAGCTAATAGAAAATCAGAAATAAAGCTGAAATATCAATAGCCATCAGTCATAGATAATAGTAAGACAGAAATAAATGAACAGGAATAATCAATATTCAAAAACCGTTCATAATAGTGAATCAGAAAAAAATGAACATGAATAATCAATATTCACCATTCGTGGATAATGGTAAATCTGAAAAAAAAATGAATATGAATAATCAGTAGTCATCAGTCATAGTTCATGGAAGTCAGAAATGAATAAATCTGAAGTATCAAGAGTCATCAGTAATAGATAATAGTAAGTAAGATATAAATGATCAGGAATAATCAATATTCACGATTTGTGGTTAATAGTAAATCAGAAATAAATGATCATGAATAACCGATAGTCATCAGTCATAGTTAATAGGAAATCAGAAATAAATAAAGCTGAAATATCAATTGTCATCAGTCATAGATGATAGTAAGTCAGAAATAAATGAAGAGGAATAATCAGTA
>NW_021621001.1:0-2012 GCF_004785775.1 Grammomys surdaster
TGGATGCAGAGCTGACTCCCGGGATCTGCTGTGTGCTCAGGCCCAGACTGGAAGGAACCCGCGCTCCAGGTAAGGAGTGAATTCCTGAGTCCCAGTGGGTCCAGGTTACCCCCTGTTTGGGGCAAGTGTTGCTGTTTCCTTACCTGGGATGCTGCCTGAGTTAAAGCTCCTGGGAGGCCCTCTTTCTCTCAGTTTTCTGAGGTTGGGTACAGAGCTGCTGCCTAAGAACTGCTCTATGCTCCGGCCCAGACTGGACATTTTTTTTTCTTTGACTGTTGTGTCAATGTTTTCTATGGTATCTTCTGCACCTGAGATTCTTTCTTCTATCTCTTGTATTCTGTTGGTGATGCTTGCATCCATGACTCTTGATCCCTTTCTTAGGTTTTCTATCTCCAGGGTTGTCTCCCTTTGTGATTTCTTTATAGTTTCCATTTTAGATACTGCATGATTTTGTTCAATTCCTTCACCTGTTTGTTTGTGTTTTCCTGTATTACTTTAAGGGATTTTTGTGTTTCCTCTTTAATGGCTTCTACCTGTTTCCCCGAGTTCTCCTGTATTTCTTTATGGGAGTTATTTATGTCCTTCTTATAGTCCTCTATCATCATCATGAGATGTGATTTTAAATCGAAATCTAGCTTTTCAGGTGTGTTGGGGTATCCAGGGCTTGCTGTAGTGGGAGAACTGTGTTCTGATGATGCCAAGTAGCCTTGGTTTCCTTTGCTTATGTTCTTGTGTTTCCCTCTTGCCATCTGGTTATCTGTGGTGTTAGCTGGTCTTGCTGTCCCTGACTGTAGCTTGTCTCTCCTGTGAGCCTGTGAGCCTGTACTCTTAGATGTGTCAGCACTTCCTGGGAGACAAGCTCTCTCTGGGAGGGATTGGGGTGCAGAGAGCTTCCGCATAGGGTCAGCTCCAGTGCACAGATGGAATCCAGAAGGACATCACTGGCTGCTTTGCTGTTCCTGTGGCCTGTGGGCTCTGGGTGGGTCCTACTTGGGCCAGGTATTGGGAGCAGTAGTGGTGGTCCCACCTGTGATCTAAGGTTTGTCAGGGCTCCTGGGAAACCAGATCTCTCCAGGTATTTCCAGGCGGGATTGGGGTACAGAGAACTGTGGGATAGGGTTAGCTCCGGGGCACAGATGGAAACCAGAAGAATCTTGTCCTCTAGCATTTCTTATAGGACAGGTCTGATGACCCTAAATTTGCTTGACCCTTACTGTCTAAGAAATTTTATTTCTTTTTCATTTGTAGAGAAAAACTTCACTGGATGCTAGAATTTTGAATTGACATTTTTATTTTGTTTTGTTTTTATTTGTTTGGTACAGTGAAAATCTTTATTTACTGTGTCCTTTCTTTAGTTTCTGCCAAGAAATCTAATTTTAGGTGAATTAGATACGTTTGTGAATAAAGAACCTTCTAATGTTATTTTTCTTTATTCATTTTTAGCTCATTTATAACCATTCACCTTTGGAACTAGATTATAAAATGAAATGCCTTGGGATAGATTTAGTTGAGTTGAACCTAACTGGTGATCCACCTGAGTCTGCCACCTGAGTGAAGGTATTAAAGGCAAGAGGCACTACTGCCCAGCTCAGTCACAACTTTTTAATCAATGGGCCCTTATTGTAGATAGGGCTGTAATACTGTTTAGTAATGTTCTTTCATAAAATGTCTAATCTTTTGTAAGGGTTTCAATCAAGTATAAGGAATCAAGTAGAATGCATGTGGAACTGGATTTATTGAAGTTGTAAGTTTGGACCAACAGTTATTGGCTTAGTGCAAATCAAGTGGTAGTTGTCCCATGATGCCAACACAGTGCTTATAGAGAATCAAGCCTGAGGAGTGGAGAGATGGTTCAGCCATTAAAAGCTAGGCTCACAACCAAAAATATAAGAAAAGGAAGAGTGACCCAATGTATATCAAAATGTGGTGGCACTTGTATAATATCACTCTTCCTCTCTTCTTTCTCAGGAGACAGTCAGTGTTGGACAATCCAGACCAAAAACACTCTCAGG
>NW_021621002.1:0-987 GCF_004785775.1 Grammomys surdaster
TTTTTTTTTTTTTTTTCTGGACATTTTTTTTTTAATTTCTTTTTTTTTTTTGAACATGAAATGCTTTTTTATAGCGTGTTTTACAAGGGGAGGGGGTAAGAGGGTCCAGGTGGTGGAAAAGTACAAAATCTTCTTGGCCTGTGCCTTGAAACATGTCATGGTCTATATGGTACACTGCCTTGAATTATGATCTACCTGCAGTTCTTCAGAAGATATGGTACACTGCTTGAGTTATGGTCTCCCTGCTATTCTTAAGAAGACATGGTACTCTGCTTTGAGTCTATCTGCAGTTGCTAAGCAGGATCTTGCAGCTGCCAAGCTTCAGAGGACATTGTGCAGGTGGGGAAAGGTAGGGGGTAAGGGTAAGGGCGAGGGTCCTGGCTTCTGGCATCTCCCCCTTCTCTGTTTAGTTAGAGAAGGCTTCTTATGTTCAATCCCAACTATGTGAGTTTTGAATTTGGATGTCTAATTATGGGGGGTCTTAGACAAGTTCACAACCCCAAAACACTGATGTGAGACAAGTCACATCGATGGTCGAAGGCTTTAGGCTGTCGACGATGGGCAACGTCAAGGGACTCTGATGTGGGTGAAAGGAGGGTGAGAGCCCTGTCTTAGGCCATGTAGGCTGCACCCACTCCCAGCACCACGCACTCCTTTTCGGCTGCATTGGGTGGGCCCCTGGGAAGTGGACCTACAATAATCCCGTCATTGGGCTAACTCACAGCCATCCTAGTCTCTTGTAAATGTTCAAGTTACCAACCATTTGTCAGTTTGGGGTGTAATATTGTCATAAAGGAAGGCTCCCCAATGTTAGCGGCCATATCAAGGGTGGCCTTGGTTTAGGAAAAAGCCAATTTTTGTTGTGGTGATCAAGAGGCCAAGCTCTCTAGCGAGAGAAATGAGGGCAAAGCCAGGCATACCAGGAACCCTTCTGGAGGGCGTGGAAGTCTAGGGGTCGACCGTAGGGGGAGGCAGGGGAGCTGACAG
>NW_021621002.1:3987-82226 GCF_004785775.1 Grammomys surdaster
TCTCTCTCTCTCTCTCTCTCTCTCTCTCTCTCTCTGCCTCTCTTTGTCTCTGTGTCTTTTTCTGTCTCTCTCTGTCTCTCTGTCTCTCTCTGTCTCTCTGTCTTTCTCTCTGTGTGTGTGTGTGTGTGTATGTGTGTGTGCATAATTTGTGTACATAATTCTCTTCTCTTGGATTTGCTGGGATGGAATTATCTAGTCCTTATGTCATCATGGTTATAGTATCCACCTTGCATTGGACTTTTTCTCATAGGATCCTTTGTAGGGCTAGATTAGTGAAAATATACTGTTTAAATTTGTTTTTTTTTCCATGCTATATCTTGTTTTCTCCATCTATGGTGATTGATTTTTGAGGCGATCTTGGGCACATTTTGAGACAAATTTTGCCAAATATAGAAGCCTGGACTAGCATCTGTGATCTCTCAGAGCCTCAAAAACATCTGTCTTTGTTGAAATGTCTGGTTTAATTCTAATATGTCTCATTTTATATATTATTTGGCCTTCATCTCTCATGACATTTAGTGTTCTTTTATTGTTTTGTATATTTATGGTTTCATTATTATATGCAAGAACATCTCTATTTTTTGGTCCACTCTATTTGGTGCCCTGTAAGTTTTTGTACATTTATTCTTTCTTTGGTTAATGAAAATTCCATCTACAATTTGGTTGAAGACATTTTCTGGGCCTTTGTGTTTGGAGACTTCTTCTAATTTTATCATTCTTAGGTTTGGTTTTTTCATATAGTTTCAAATTTTCTAGATATTTTGTGTTAGATACTTTTTAGCTTTAGCATTTCCTTTGACTGAAATATTAATTTCTTATGTTGTATCTTCTCCAGCAGGAATTTTTCTTTCATCTCTTGTATTCTGTTGGTGATGCCTGTGGCTGTAGTTTCTGTTCTCTTCCTCATCCTCAGAATTACCTCAAGTTGTGGTTTCTTTATTTATCCCATTTCATTTTTTAAGGATTTATTTATTTTATCTATAGGAGTATGATGTCTTCATGTATAACAAAGAGGGCATTAGATTACATTGCAGGTGGTTTTGAACCATCACACAGTTGCTAGGAATTTAACTCAGGACCTCTTGAACAAGAGACAGTGGTTTTAACTTTTGAGCCATTCTTCAGCACTCAGAGATCTCTTTCTTAATTAAATCAATTAAAATAGAAAGGTCTAGCTCTAATCAGTATCCTTTATGTAGGAAGATCTACCTTTATTCTGGACTGCTACTTCTATTGGCAGCTCACTTAAAAAAATGGAAAGACAGTGGATATTTTCTCTCTTTTTGCCTGCTTGACCCTGGAATTTCTAATAACAACATTCTTTCACTAGCCTTGGAGCCAGTCTCTTCAGGAATCTGCAATATACTGAAGACCAGCTAAGACATACAGCCTCATGAGCTGAATAACTAATGAGTTCTTGGACTTTCCATTGGTAGACAGTCATTGTTGATTTCTCTGGACCATAACATGTGAGCCTTTCTAATCTAACTCATGTCTATACATTCTATGGATTCTATATCTCTATAGAATCCTTAATAACAGAGATAGTATACTATGTGGCTTTAAAACATTGTTTCTCAATATTAGTTATGCCATGATTTTTAATAGAATTCTGCAAGTTTTGTTGACACTCAATTTTGAATCTTTTGTTGCTACTTCATAACTGTAATTTTGCTAGTTATAAATGGCTATGTAAATATCTGATATTTCAGATAATCTAAGGTGACTGCTATGAAAGAGTCATGCAATATCCCAAAGGATTAAGAACACACAGATTGAGCACATGTACTCTAACACTTCCACCAGAAAAATTGTACAGCTGAAAAACATATCCAGCAAGCTCCCTAGATACAAAATTATCAAACAAAAATAAGCAGTCTTTATATACAATATAAATGGACTGTGAAAGATATTAGGGAAACAAAACCTTTAATAACAGCCTCCAAAATAAAAAATACTTTTGGAAAATTCTAATACAGCAAGAGAAAGACTTGTATCATAAAAACTTTCAGATATTGAAGAAAAAATTAAAGAAGATATCAAAGGATGGAAGGAATCCCTTGCCCAGTGAACAGGAGGATATAGTAAAAATTAGAATTTGGAAAAATGCAATCTGCAAATTCAATCTAATCTTCATGAAAATTCCAACAAATCTTCATAGAACTTGAAAGCATAATTCTTAAGTTCACATGAATATACAACAAACAAACAAGCAACAGTAACAAAAAAACTCAAGAATGATCAAAAAGTTGAGGTAGCTAAAACACCCCTGAGTAATAATAATAATAATAAATATGAAGGTATTGTTAATCATAAAAGTGAGAGAAGAAAGGCCACTGAACCCAAATTGTTATAGCCAAATTAGTTAAAGCAAGGAGTTAAACTAAGCTTTCTTATTCATGTACACTGGCTGTCTCTCCATAAATGGGCTCCTGAAGTCAGTATTTGATGAAAAGAAGAAAAGGCTTGTATAGCTCAGCAGTAGGGGGTTTCGAAGTAGGGGAATTGTTGGGCAAAATAGACAGGGTTACAGAAGCAGAACATAAATGTAACAAGATCACCACTCCTGAAAGATATGGATGCAAGTTTCTCATAACACAGTAGTCATAGGTAGTCATATAGAGTTTTGAAACAAAGATAGGGTTTGAAAGATGGTTATAAACAACTTTTTCAAACAAAGACATGATTGTCTTTTCTGGAAAAGACAGTATTGAAATGAACGATTTTTAGTTATGGTTACAGGTGAGGTATTACCCATCCTTGAGAAACAGAGGTTTATTCATAAACAGGAATTAATCTAGTGACCCGACCTGTGGGTCCTAGTTATTTGTGGGGGCGAGGAGGACCGCAACCTGAAAGAAGAACAGGCAAGAGAGAAGAAATGAATCAAGGAAGCATTTGCTTGTCAAGAGTCGTGTATTTAAACGTGAAATGCTTTTTTATAGTATGCTTTACAAGGGGAGGGGGTAAGAGAGGCCAAGTGGTGGAAAAGTACAGAATCTTCTTGGCCTGTGCCTTGAAACATGTCATGGTCTATACGGTACACTGCCTTGAATTATGATCTACCTGCTATTCTTCAGAAGATATGGTACACTGCTTTGAGTTATGGTCTCCCTGCTATTCTTCAGAAGATATGGTACACTGCTTTGAGTCTATCTGCAGCTGCCAGGCAGGATCTTGCAGTTGCCAAGCAGCAGGGGACATTGTGCAGGTAGGGAAAGGTAGGGGGTGAGGGTAAGGGTGAGAGTCCTGGCTTCTGGCAACCTAGCTTTTTTTTTTTTTTTTTTTTTTACTATAAGATGGCTTTTAAGCCTAAGATGGACACAGGCTGGTTCTTCGTATCCAATTTCAACAGCATGGTAATAGCACAAAAACAAATACATTGATTGATAGGATAGCTTTCAAGACCATGACATATGTCCATGCAGCAATGGACACATGATTTTTTATGAAGAAGGCACAAATGCACAGTAGAAAAAAGATAGTATCTTCAACAAATGGTATTAATCATAGCAAATGTTGGAATATAGAAGAATTCAATTAGATATATACTTAAGAGACTTCACAAAGCTAAAATCCAACTGGATAATATCCTCAATAGAAGGGGAGATACCCTGAACAACACATAAAAAATAGTTGAGAATAGTGTTGAAGTCACTATTACAGGAAGACAATTTTTTTAATAGAGCACTGAGTGCACAGGTATTAAGAACATGAATTGTTAAATGGGATCTTGTGAACTAAAACTCATCTACCCAACAAAAGGTACCACCATTTACACAAATTCCAAAGCTACAGACTTGAAAAATATTTTTTTCTTATTCTTTAAACTTTTTTTTGTGTTTTTAAAAAACTATCGTTATCTCCCTCCTGGTCTGTTCTCTAACTGTCCCTCTTCACATACCTCCTCCCCTGTCTCCAAAGGGTGTTCCCACTCCCATAGCCCCACCCTACCAAACTGCCCCACTTCCTGGGGCCTCAAGTCTCTAAAGGGTTAGGTGCATCTTCTGTCACTGCAGGCACACCTGTCAGTCCTCTGCTATACATGTATCAGGGGCCTCATATCATTTGGTGTGTTCTGTCTTGTTGGTGGCTCAGCATCTGAGAGATCTTGAGTGATCAAGTTAGTGAGACTGCTAGTCTTATGATGGGATCGACCTCCTCCTCAGCTTCTTACAGCTTTTCTATAATCTAACCACAAGGGTCCCAGGCTTCTGTCCATTGGTTGGGTTTACTTATTCACATCTGACTCTTTCAGATGGTTGTGGGGCATCTCAGAGGGCAGACATGCTATGTTCCTATCTGTAAGTACACCATAGCATCAGAAATAGTGTCAGGCCTTGGAGCATCCCCTTAAGCTGGATCCAAATGTGTGCTATCACTTACTTTCAGCTCTACTTCATTTTTGTTCTTTTTGTCCGTGCAGTTCTTTTAGACAGGATCAATTGTGGGTCAGAGATTTTGACTGTGGGATGGCAACCCCATTTTTAACAATTAAACTTCTAGTGGAGAGCTTGTTTTGTTTAGGGTTTCTATAGCAGTGACACTATGAATATAAAATTGGGGAAGGAATGGTTTATTCTACTTGTACCTAAACATTGCTGTTCGTTCATCAACAAAGAAATAAGGACAAAAATGCAAACTGGGCAGAATCCTTGAGGCAGGAGCTAATGCGGAAGCCATAAAGGGATGATACTTAGTGGCTTGCTTCATCTAGGTTGCTTAGCCTGCTTTCCTATACAACCCAGAACAACAAACCTGGAAATGGTACAACATGCAGTGGGTGGATCCCTCCCTCATTGATCAATAATTGAGAAAATGCTTTACTCACTGTGAAGGATCTAATAGAGGCAGTTCCTCAACTGAGGCTCCATCCTCTTTGATAATTCTAGTTTGTGTCAAGTTGAAAGAATAAGTCACTACAGGGCTATTATCCAAAATATGTAAAGTACTCAAAAAACCTTGTCATCCAGAAAACAAATAACACAGTTTAATAGTGGGGCACAGACTTAAACAGAGAAGTCTGAAAAAAAGAAACTTATAAGGCTGAGAAACCTGTAAAAACCAGGCAACATCTCTTATAATGAGTGTACTGCAAATTAAGGCTATTTTGAGATTTAAGCTTATGCCAGACAGAATGGCCAAGATAATACAAATGACACATAGTGCTAACAAGGATGTTGAGTAAGAAGAACACTCATGCATTGCTATTGGTAGCACAAACTTTTACATCCACAATGGAATCAGTGTGGTAGTTACTCAGGGAGTTGGGAGTAGATTTACTTGAAGCACATGTAGACCACTTTTAGACACATAACCAGAGGACAATCATCCTACTACAGAGAAACTGTTTATTCATAATATCCAGAATTTGAAAAAAAACTACATATCCGTCAACAGATGAATCAGTAAAGAAAGTGTAATTCATTTATATAATAAGACATTATTCTGCTATTAAAACTAATTAAATTTTCAGATAAAGTAATAAATCTAGAAAACATAATCCTGAATGAGGTAAAACAACTGATTATATATATATATATATATATATATATATATATATGTATGTATATGTATATATATATATATATATATATATGTATTATGTGATTGTTTATATGTGGATTTTAGTTATTATGTCATTTATAAGCAACTATAATTCACATAGCCACAGAGGTTAGTTATAGAGTAAGTATAGATGGGGAAGGAAGGCTCTCCCTAGGAAAGGAAAATAGGTTAGACAGGTATGGATGTTTGCACTAAGCTGAAATGAGAGTATGAATCAGGGATGGGGAAGATGGGTAAGAAAGTGAAAGTGGGAAGGAACAGCTAAAAATAAGAAACATGTAAGGGATCATACATAAACTTAATACTGTAGAAGCATCCTAAAATATAAAGGCAATCTAAATGAAATAACAAAATAACAGTAGAGATGGAGCCCCAAATGAAATCTGTGATCAAACAATGACGCTCCCATTACCGAGAATTGCTTACATCCAATTGAATTTTCTCAAAAGATGCTACATGGGAACCTCCAAACAACATGGTGAATTGTCAAGGCTATTGTTTGTTCCCCACAAATTGATGGTAAGGCTATATTCCTGAGGACATCACTTACACACCTCATTGAACATGGAGGAATTGAGGTTGTAACTATCTAGATGATTTACCCTAACTGTCCAGAGTTCATGATACTGGAAAGTACCATGCATACTACATGAAGAGAAAGTTAAACATTATCCATGCTAAAACATCCCTCAGACTATAATAGTGACTAACCATTAAGATATGGTTGTGCAATAGTGGCATAAAGCCTGGGAAAGTAACCAACCAGTATCAGGTTTGATTTACATCGTGCATGAGATGAGCCATAGCCAACACTGATAGGATGGTCAAGAGCATGAGACTAGATAGGTCAGGGACCAAGGAGAAAATCAACACTACTGTTTTTGTAATAGAATGTAGCAATTAAATGACTCCTAATGACACTCTACAGGGCTCATATATCTTAGCATTGATAAATCATCATAGAAACTTCCTCAATCAGCAGATGTGAACGGATACAAAGACTTACAGCAGGAAAATATGAAAAGAGTGAGAGACTTTGGATCACTTAGTTCTTTATTAGATGTCTCCATTAAATTCTTTTGATCAGGGCCCAGTGAACTTGGCAGAAGAGATGGTAGAAAGGCTAGAAGAACCAGAGTGGATGTAGAACATGAAGGAAACAAAGCCAACTAAATACCACACAATGGACACATATAAACTCAGAGTCTGTGTCAGCATGCAAAGGGACTACATAGAGTGCACCTGGTAGTATCCTAGAGTAGAAGTGGATAAAGCCTTTTCCTAACCCCCAAACTATCTTAATCTGATACCCAGTTGCAAATGAAACATTAGTTTTCTACAAGGTTATCTCACTTGGGGAAATAAATCTCTTTTCCCTGCAGAAGATTACCAACACAAAATGAACTCAATGCAATATTTACAACTTCTTTGAATATATGACTTTTGGCTTCATATTTTATAAGATCCCTGTGTTGAAATTGTGTGCTTCTATGTCTGTATAGGTTTATTGCTTTTTTTTTTCTTCTACTCTTTTATAACTGATTGTTTTGTTCTACTGTAGTATGTCTATTTTTGTTTTTAATTATTGTTGTTTATTTTATTATTATTTCTGAGAAGCCTTTTTGTTTCATAAGGAGAGAGAAAAAGTGTTGCTCTAGATGGAAGAAAAAAATGATGAAGACCTGGAAGGACTAGGAGAACAGGAAAACCTAAGGAGACTATACTGTATGAAAGAAACTTTTTCCTATAAAAGAACATAATTATTAAATAGTAGAGTATGGTTGAATCCCTGTGATCTGCGAATCAGAGAGCCAGAGATGGTACAATCCTTATATGATGAACTCCTATTTGGTAACATGTTCCGCGCGTGCACTCGCCAGCGAGGTCACACACAGACACCAAAGTTCTTCTGCAGATCTTTATTAGAATGTTATAGAGAAAGACCCGCTGGAAGAAGGCCGGCTGGTGGAAACCGGCTGGGAGAAGGCCCCGAGCCCTGATAAGGTCCTGGTTAAATACCCGCTGGAGCGGTGTGTACATATCTGGTTGGTTAATTGCCCATAAAATCCTATATGCCCCGGGATGGGCTGTGACTTCCCGTGCTTTCCCCTTACACAAAGGCAGTAAATTATAGAACTTGTGAGAGCATCGGATTGCCAGCGCTGTCTCTGCCTTCCACGGGTCTCTACATCTCCCCCTTTTTGTTTTAAATGAGAATCACAGGCACTGGCCATTTCCCGTGTCTTAGGCTAGTTGACATTCTTCCATAGCCAGCACCAAAGAATGGTGAGATCCCTGTCTTAGGTTACGAGGGTTGCGCATCCACACCTGGCATTCTCTGAATGTGCGCCCCAGGTTGTGGCCACTCGTAATGCCCGTCATGGGGTAAACTCACACCTCATGGTGTACCTCTGGCATATGGCATCAACCTATTCCCGTCGTTGGGACCAATGGCAGCTGGCCTGGAGACGAAAAGATAGAGCTGCCCTTGGTCTGTCTGGCACAGTACCAATCATAACTCAAACTCAAGCCCGATCAAGCAAATTCCATTATGGGGGAATAAGCGATCAAGGACTAATAGTTTGATACAGTCTCCCCTACCTTACCAGGTGCAATGGAAACAAGTCCTCTGGGTGCAAAGACTAGGGGAAACTGAGAGAGATGCAAACACCCATCCCTGTGCAATGGAGTCACCTCCTAGGGGTGCAAGGGCTGTTTGTCTCAAAATTCAGGTACCAGAGCTACACAGACAAGGACCAGTCAGGATAAAACTCCTCACTGACCCAGTGCAATGGGCTGAGCCCTTGGGGTGCAGTAGCTGAGGATCTGTTTGCTGGCTATTTCTTTAGCATAGACAACCAGATTTCGGGAGATGAACCTTGTTCTAAGGCTGCAAGTGCTTGGGTAATCACGACTTTGTCACGTTTCTGTTGAGCTCTGAGCTTGTAAACCAACCAGAGTATGAACACTAATCTGCAACACAGGGTTGTACCAAACAGGCCTACTCCCACCCACTCCTTAAAGAAAGAGAAGACCAAAGAGATCCAGGAGGAGAGTCCTTCAGTCAGCGAAATGTCCACACGTGTCGAGTTGATGGCCATCACCGCTACTCATAACTTCTCAAGGAGTTCATCAAATCCTTCTGACCATTCTCCTGCTAGGTAACGAGACAATTGTCTGGATAAATTAGCTGCTCGAGTAAAGTTTTCATATTGAACACTAGTAATACAGAGTGCTCCCAGTTTTCTTTCACATCCCAATTGTGCCAATTGAAAAAGAATATCTATCCTTTCTTCTACCAAGTCTAGGCGCTGATTAACAATCATCAATCCGCCTTTCAATTCAGCACTCGTAGAAGTATGGATGTTGACTGCCTCTGCCACTGTAGCGGACAGTTGATTTAAGGTTGCTGCTGTTTGGACTTTGGTTGTCATAGCAATCTCAGCAGCTGTAGCTGCAATGGCACTAACTGATATCGCTGTTGTTATGGCTGCAGTTATGCCAAAGTCTCTTTTTTGTCTGAATAATGATAGAGTAGAGGGGGTATCAACAGGAACAGGAACCCATCGTGGCACCCTGGCAACCATGGCATGTTTAGCTTGGAAACACCATGGCATCATGTCTAACAGGTATAGGTTTAGGAAAAGCAGATAATATAGCCCATCGTTGTTCTCCCCATATACTAGGAACCCAAATCTGGAGGATCCAAATTAGGACTGGAAGTGTCTGCAGACGAATTCTTTGGAGGGTCATCTTCAGTTGTCACGAGCCTTCGCATTAGTTGCTCTGGTAGCCAGAATGGATTGTCTTCTTCCTGTGGAAAAACACAAACTGCTCCCCTGGATCTTATTAAAATAGGATCTGGGCCTTTCCATTGTCCGTTCAAGGCGTCCTTCCACTTGACCATCTCCTTTGGTCTATCAGGCTCTAAGCAGTGACAGTCAGCAGCCGAATGGCCCTGACTGTCCAAATTTAAAAAATTGAGGGTAAAGAGTGCTATAGAAATGGTGACTCGTGGCACTGAGGGTAGAGCTTCTTCGACTCCCCCTTTTTGTTTTAAAAAATAAGATTTAAGAGTACGATGAGCCCGTTCTATAATGTCTTGTCCTTGAGGATTGTACGGTAGACCTGTCAGGTGGGTCACCTCCATTTGGCGACAAAATTGTTCAAACTTCTGAGAAGTATACGTTGGTCCATTATCGGTCTTGAGAATTTTAGGCTTTCCCCAGGCATTCCAGGCCTCAAGGCAATGCTGGATAACATGTGCTGCCTTTTCTCCCGATAACGGGGAGGCAAAAATGATTCTAGAACAGGTGTCAATAGAAACATGTAAATATTGAAGTCTCCCAAAGGATGGGATATGGGTAACATCCATTTGCCAAATCTGTAACAGTCGGATTCCTCGTGGATTATTCCCACATGAGGCACTGGTAAAAATTGACAGCAATTCTGACATTGAGTAACTATATCTCTAGCTTCCTTTCTAGATATATCAAACCGACGACGTAATGTCTCTGCTGTCACATGAAATTTTTTATGAAAATCTTTGGCTGAGTCTAATTTTGAGGATAAGGCAATAGCAATCAACTTTGTGGCTCGATCTGCCAGGTCATTTCCATGAGACATTGGACCTGGTAGACCTGAGTGAGCCCTAATATGTGTAATAAATACAGGATGTCTCCTATTAACCAGGATAGATTGAATCTTTTGAAAAACTTCTGCAAGCCTGCTAGATGGTTTAAGTAATCCAGCAACTTCCAAGACTTTAACTGCATTTACCACATAAAGAGAATCAGATACAATATTTAAGGGGCCTGGAAAGGTTTCTAAGACTTCTAGTACCACCAAGCATTCTACAATTTGAGGTGAAGTTTCATGGTATTGTTTGGCAGTGACTTTATTATCAACTACATAGGCACCTATTCCTGTTTTTGACCCATCTGTATATACCACTACCCCATCTGGGAGTGGTTCTTGAGATATGATATGTGGAAATACAATGGCTTGAGTTAAGGCAAATTGTAAAATAGGATGTTTAGGATAGTGATTATCTATTTGGCCATTAAAGGAAGTGACTAACACTGCCCAAACATCAGAGGTAGCAGTTAATATTTGAACCTGATGTGCAGTATAAGGCACTATTAAAACCTTAGGCTCCCTTCTAAAATGAGTGACAGTTGCTTTTAATCCTCGAAGGGCAAGCTGAGCGACTGCATCTGGGTACCATTCAATAATTTTTGCAGGAGATGCATTGGGATGGATCCATAACAAGGGCCCATCCTGCCATAACACAGCAGTTGGTAAACGTCTGGTTTTAAGGACACACAAATTAAAAGTTTTGGTCTCATCAATGTGTTTTAGCTGAGCTTCTTGTAAGGCATCCTCCACCAATCACAGGGCATGTTTTGCAGCCAGTGTTAGTGTTCTTGGTGAGGAAATATGAGAATCTCCTTCCAAAATATCAAACAAAGGTTTCAATTCAGCAGAAGGAATTTTCAAGAATGGTCTTAACCAATTTATATCACCTAATAATTTTTGAAAATCATTTAAGGTGTGTAAATGATCTCTGAGAATTTCTAGTTTTTGAGGAACTATTTTCTCAGGATAAATAATTGTCCCTAAAAAGGAACCAACTTCTGAAAGTTGAACCTTCTCTGTGGCAATATGTAGACCTCTCTGTTCTAATGCAGCAATTAATAAAGGATATGATCTCTGTAAAATGGCCAACTCCTTGTGGCATATTAAAATATCATCCATAAAATGAATCCAAAGTAGGGTAGGAAATTGTTTCTTAACAGGTTCAAGGGCCATTTGTATATATAGCTGGCACATAGTAGGACTATTGGCCATGCCTTGAGGCAGAACTTTCCACTGATATCTCTTATCAGGTTCAAGGTGATTAATAGCAGGTAATGTAAACGCAAATCTTTGTCTGTCTTGTGGGTGTAGGGGAATGGAGAAGAAGCAGTCTTTAATATCTATAATTATTATTCTCCATTGTCTGGGTAAGGCAGAGAGCAAGGGTAAACCTCTTTGGACTGAGCCAAACAATTGCATCTGTGCATTAATTGCTCTTAAATTGTGGAGAAGTCTCCATTTTCCTGATTTCTTTTTTATAACAAAAATAGGTGTATTCCAAGGAGAAGTAGAAGGTTCTAAATGACCATTTTTAACTTGTTCTTCAATTAATTTAGTAGCAGCCTCTAATTTCTCAGAGGATAATGGCCACTGAGGTACCCACACGGCCTCCTCTGTAAGCTTCAAACACTGGAAAAGTTTGAAACATCTTTCTCTTATCTTCTCCTGAAAGGAAGGAGCTTGAACAGCACTTGTCTGCATAAGGCGGCAGTGTGCTGGGAATTACAGCAGGGAGTGCTGCCTGGGAATTCCAGGGGGGTGGGGGAGCTGTAAGCACACGCTTTCTAATCCCTGCCTCCCTTTGTTTTCTATTCTGCAGCGGCAGCCGCCCACGTGAGTGGTATCCTTCCGCCTCAAAGCGGACTATTTCTTCATCTCCTTCTGCCTCATAGCGGACTATTTTTCTATCTAAATCCTGTTCTCACTTGGAGGACCCAGGCTCCCCTGACTCAACTTCATATAATTTCAAACTTTACAATTCCTCAACTGGCTATAGAGGCTTTTTCAGCTCAGCTCAACTCTTAGCTACAGGTGTAGGTAGCTTATCAGCCTCTGTTATGTATATTAAGACTGCCTTTAAAACAAAGTTAAACTAGCCCAAGAGTTGTATATGTAACAGTTCTTGTCTTTTGAACATGTAACATAGAACATACACTTAGACAAGGAAACAAAAAGCAAACAATCGACACACGTGGACATTGGCGCGCCAAGGACAGACAACAAAGAAGGACATTTAAGAGCTCCTTTTGTTGACACAGCTCAGAGAGAGGACAACTGTTTTTCTAAAACCCTTTCTCTCTCTGTCATATTCTTTACTGGATAAAGAGATTTTCTTCCTAAGGCCTTTTCTCCTTTTCTACGTTTCTCTCCCAGGGAATTAAAATTTCCCTCATCTTTACTCCTTTTCTCCTTTTCTCTCCCAGGGAAAATTTTCCCTCTGTTATCCCTGCAGATCGAATGTCTTTGGGGGAATTCGTAGACAGTCTACCCGAGCTTCCATTTGAGCTCGTAAGCGCTTCCCCAGAATCAGTTTCTGGCAGGCTGATACCCTGAATCTCTCTCAATATTCCCTGACTCACCACAATAGCTGAGCTACACTTTTGATCTTGTAATTTCTACAATGGGCGTGTGCCTGGCCTCAACTTTCCATTCTGCTGTTCCCTAATTAGATCTCCTTCTAGCCTGTCCCAGGAGGCGAGTGTCAGCGTTCCCGTGTAGGCAAACCAGGGTACTGCATGATCTCTCTCCCTAACAAAGTTTTCTCTGCAGAGCTGTCACAATTGACTGCGAGGCCACATGCTGTTTGTTCCCTTATCTCCGGGAGAATCTGACTCTCAGGGGGAAGGGCTTTGCAGCTCACTCGAGTTTGATTAATTGTGCTAAGCCTCTGTCTGCTCGTAAAACCGCTGGCTCAAAGCAGCTAGAGCCAAACTTTTTCCTGCCTTGTAAAAACCCCAGAAAAGAGTTGGAAGAGGAGGCAGGGCCGGCTCAAGCGGCGGCAAGATTTAAACAGGCAAACCAGTGAAAGCAATACAACAGCAGGAGAAATAGGATGAAAGCTGGCACTAGAATGACAAGGCTTCTACTGTGGCTTGTGATTTGTGAAAAAATTCAGGGTTAACCATACCTCTCTGATTCTGCTCTTTGCTGCAGCCTTTGACTTTTACTCCATGATGGGAGGGCTTCCTCCACACGGCACCTTTTGTTGAATTTTCCTTTTTCTTTTTCCCGGGATTCCGGCACCACTATGTCGTGCGCAATTATCTTGCCAGCAAGAATGTACACAGACACCAGAGTTCCTCTGCAGATCTTTGTTAGAATGTTATAGAGAAAGACCCACTGGAAGAAGGCCGGCTGGTGGACAACCAGCTGGGAGAAGGCCCCGAGCCCCGAGAAGGTCCTGGTTAAATACCCGCTGGAGCGGTGTGTACATATCTGGTTGGTTACTTGCCCATAAAATCCTATATGCCCCGGGATGGGCTGTAACTTCCCGTGCTTTCCCCTTACACAAAGGCAGTAAATTATAGAACTTGTGAGAGCATCGGATTGCCAGCGCTGTCTCTGCCTTCCACGGCTCTCTACAGTAACAGCCTATTTGGTAACCTCCAGGTACAGAAAAGACACACTCTGTTAGAGCCCAAGGTGAATTGCTTCTGAAAAATGACAGCCAATGTTGTCCCCTGGCTGCAAAGTGTACATGAACACACATTCTTTGTCAGACATAGACACAAGAATACAGACATTCACAAAAACCACATTGGACATATGTATCTGTGTGCATACAATATTTGTGGGGCCGTGAAGGGATAGTCTGGTTCTTGGATGGTCATGGGCCTCAAACCCCAACCCCAGTGGGGCAACGGTAAGGGTAGGTGCTCGGCAATGCCCCCAGAACCCAGGCTCCTAACACACGGTCTAAGATCTCCATTTAACCTGCACCATTCAGTGACATAGGACAAAGCAGCCCCTCCCAGAGAGGTTTGTGTCACCATTCACAGGTAGAGGGCGTGACTACAGGCTTCAACCTCAAGACATCTCCATATTAATGAGTTACCTAAAGGCCAGAGGGTGTAGCTAATTAAGTCATTCCCTCCCAGATCCTCCCTTCTCCTCCTTCCTATTTAAGTCAGCTCCCCCCCACCAGCTTAAGGGTGGGGTACCCATTCAGACCATCTATCATCCACTATGTCAATAAAGCTTTTGGAACCCTGGACTTTCTCATGTTATTGGGGCTTGCTGTCATGCTGCCTTCATGCAGGACCTCTTTGTGTTCCAGCCATGGGGACTTCCTCTTCAACCAAGCCAGCTGTGATCAAGCCAAGTGAGTATGACAAGTGAGCACTTCCCTCGGGGTGGCACCAGGGCCTGCTTTTTCCCCCTCGCCTCTCTCAGCACACTGGCCTGTTGCCATCTCCATTCTGGTGCAGTCCCCAGCAACACCTGGAGGCCCCAAGATGGCAGCCAGTCGGTCCCTGGCCACCTCTTGGCCCCAGGGATTGCCACTCGAGAGTCCTGCCTGCTTCATAGAACCTCTGGCTGAGTGGGGACTCCCCCTGCTGGGCGGGACCCTTTAGCACCAGCCTGATGCTGTGTGTGGAACTTACTCAGCTAAACTTCTACGCATGCTTCTGTTTCTCTCCAGAGGCTTGCCTCCTTGAGGCACCAGCAAAGAACAGAAGATGCACGGGGACTTGTAACTCACCCCAACAGAGATCCATGCCCACGTGACATGAAGGCCCTTCAGCTTTTTCCCATGACTATTAATTTATGATATTTCAATAAATACAGATTAAATGATGTGCAAAGAAAGAGACATAATAAAGTTTAATATAGGACTAATTGAGTAACAGTGGTAAAAAACAATAGAATACATAAATTCCCATTAACTTGTGATCTAGAAAAATTTGAATTAATAAACAGAATTAGAGCTATAATTTTAACTAAACTTTATGAATGGACATAGATTAAAATGGTTTCAAAAAAGCCTTACAAAGTTAGCAAGGAGTTTCTTTTGAATAACCTCAACATCAAGGATACTTTTAGGATAAAGCAAAAATAAGAGAGAAGAGAATTCATGTGAAAAGAGAAACTTACGGCATACAATGAACTTAAGAAGTTTATAGTACTTGGCATCAGTAACATCAAAAGAATATATGAATGTAATATCAGAAACTATTTGAATTATATGAAAAATATCACTTTGCTACTTGAACAACTGAAGTTTAAGGAGTTTAGAAAAAAAAAACCACAATTACTAGAGCTACACCAGCCTGGCACCTGCAATTATGTGAAACTGTAGTTCCAGGGGGAACACAAGACCTCTTCTGACCTCTGTGAATATCAGGAATGCAGTCAGGCATACATGCTGGTACAACACTTGTACATATAAATGAAAATAAATGAATCATTTTGAAAGTAAGAGAAAAAAGATTTTTTTAGAGAATCTAGTGGCACTTTGACTGCAAGTTTTTCAGCACATTGATTATTCTCTTATCAGAAATGATTTGTACCAAAGGAGTAATTGTGGGATAGGCATACATTACAAAATTCTGAGCAGTCAGGACGACTGGATCATATGTCCATAACAGGACTGAGGTAGTTGAGATGATGAAGTCCACCCAATACATGACCACAAAGAAAACTACCAGCAGCAAGATGGTCTGGGTGGCCTTTTTCTCAGGAGATGCTCTCAGTTTGCTGATGCTATGAAGATGCTTGCATTGCCTCTGATGTCTCTGCAAGATATTCACCATGTACACACTTGTGGTCAGCATGATTGCTACAAGAAACACATCTCTGGAGAGTGACAGTATAAAAGTTAATCCCCTGATGATATAGTTCATGGGCAAGAGTGAGCAGTATTTAATAACTTTCATCTGCTTGGTCTCACTCAGATTAGTAAAACCACCAACATAGAACAGCTTGTCACTACTGACAGACAAATTGAAAAACCAAATATAAAATAAAGCATTGATGATGTATTTGTTAAGTTTTTGTTTAAATTTTGCCAGGAAAGAGGTACTGGGACTGATTGTGATAGCCTGGAACACAGTGAGGAGGCAGGTGGTACAGATAGATTGACCTCTCATCACTCTGCTTAAGTAAAAAATTGCCTTACATTTGATGTCATTCTTAATGTTTAGTGGCTCAAATATGTCTGCAATGAAAATATTTCCTCCAGTGAGAAACAACATTATGTGAACAAAGGTCAACTGACAGGAGATCAGGTCCATGGGCTTAGATCTGTGACCTAGGATTATGAAAATACAGAAAAGAAGGAGAAACATATTGGCTAAGACTCCAAGTCCAGCTTGGAAATAAAGGACATTCTCTAATGAGGACATAAATGCAGAGTGTACTTGTCTTAAGAACATAGTAGAAGTGTGTTTCATATTTCTGGAAGAAAAACAGAGTATATGTAAAACTTGTGATTCATTGGATGTTGTGTCTATATCATCATTCTATTTTCTATATTAATTCTTCATTAATCTATCTCTTTAACTTCTTGTTTTCAGATTTTACATCATAGCCTACATGTGTATATACCATCCATGTATCTCATGGATATAAAATATTATAGATAACAAGTACCTTTATATTCATATCTATACAGTATGAACACATTGTCTCATGAAACTGAGTCTAATGCCTTAGAAATCTAATCTTATTGATTTCAATTATCTCATTTTATAGTTAACACCTAAAATAGTAGTAATGATTACAGAATATTTCTCACATCCACGAACTGCATAAAATGTATGTTGGTTTGAGAAAAATATCAGGATATTCTACCTCATATTCTATAATTTTACTGTGCTCTTTCACAACTATGCTACTTTTGACTCATAATTCTGGTGGAATGACATTGATAATTCATTATTATCTCACTATTTTAAACACCAAAAAGCCTATCTCAATTAATCTTTTTAATGTTTTTTTTTCCTCCATGAAATTTTATATCCTCTGAATTTAGAATTAAAGACACAGATACATTGGGAGAACATTAGTGTACTTTCCACAGCCTGTCAATTATGTAACTATTTTAGTTATAAATGGTCCTAGATAGATTCCTGTTCACTTCCCATCACATTAAAACCCTTTGTGAACTCCAATTAAGGATTAAAGAACTACTCCAAACTATTAAGACAAACAGTATTTTTCTTCCATTTTTGTAGGGGAGAAAAGTAAACACTAACTATGTTTTGTTATGGCTTTTTCTAGCCATCCATGATGTTATTTTACTTAATCCACTTTTTGTATTTGTCTCCCCCACATTTACCTAAGAACCCATCCATTTTTCTATTTTCCTCTTTGATAAATTGTGTCCTGTTATTTCCCTTTGCCATTTCTCAATTTCTTCTGTATGTACCCATCTCCTCCCCACTAAGTATCACTGTCTTTCTCATTTCCTAAATCAGATAATGGTATCCTTATATTCTGCTGTCTATTGCTCCCACACTTACCCCTACCCTGGTAATAATCCAGTTTTGCTTTCCTGGTTTCCATAGTTTCTAAAGGTTATAAAATCACACCTGCTGATATGGAGCTAGGAGCCTCCAAGAAGAGAAAACATGTGATATTAAGACACTCTTTTCCATACATTTTGACAAATATGTAATGGTGAAGTTGATCAAATTGATATTCTGTTTGGAAATTCCTGTTTGAGATTCCTTTCCATATGTTTGAAAACAAGGTGCCAAGTGCTGTCATGTATCACCAGGGCCCAGAAAATTTTACATTTTCACTCAATATTCTTAAACTTTAGTGCTTATGTAAGTTACTTGATCAGGTTATCATGAGCAATTTATTATTGAATTGATTTCTTTTAATACTTTAAAATCAGCTTTGTGATAAATAGAAAATGACCACACTGACCCAGAATCTTGTGAGAAAAAGAATGCCTAATTATATTTTCAGCTTCACTAGTGTATATTCCATACAAAGAGGCACATTCATGCATGCATGTATATATAGAAATAATACACAAGTTAGTAGAACTGACCATATTACGTCCCATGAATATGACAAAATAAATCACTCACTTTATTTTTATATAATTTTTGGTCCTAAAATGCTTAATCTAGTAAAGGAATGGATTCATGTCAATTGTCAGAGAGAAACATGTAATTCTCTCATCAACATGCATTTTCAGTTACTGCACACTGATATTCTGTGTGCAGAAATCTTTGAGATTAAGATTATGGAGGTGTATTAGTGATTAAGAGCACTTTTAAGTCTTGCAAATGGCTAAAGTTAGAGTACCAGCAATGACATGATGGCTCATGATCACCTGTGACTCTAATGTGGTGGAATCCATTACCTGTGGCATGGAATGTTGAAAGTACACATAACTGCATGCAAGGAAAACATTTAAACATGTAAATAAAAGAAATGAATATTATATAAAAACTCCAGAATAATACTTAACTAAAGCCCTGCTCTCCAAATTGAAAGAACAGTAGCCATTTACCAATTTTAAAATTTCAACTTACCAAAAAAGTATGTATAATAATTTTTATTGCTTTAATGTTTACAATTTGTTAATATAGTAATGTAATATGAGTAATATAAAAATATGATAATATAAGTGAAAAGATAGTAATCTGAAGTGTTTTATCTTTTCCCAAAGATATGTTCTTCAAAGATTCTCTTCACATCATTTCCTTTGTAAATGTTTGTTACATACAGAAAATGACACATGTTCTAACTGATGAAGTGGTATCATTCTCTGGCACTCACTGAAGCTGAGACTGAACAAGAAAAGACTATAGCTCCTATGACTACAGAGTTGTTAACATGTGCATCCACTGAGAAAAGTCATTTGTTGTATTTTAAGAAACAATTGCACTGGAGGCTTTCACAATACTTTAAATTATAATGTTTAGTTGTAAGTACTAAAACTCAAAGTGTGTCCATAAAGATGAATAAAAATGGAAAAGGCATAGTTCAGAAAACAAAAGAGTGTGCAGACAGGTATCTCAAAAGATGTGAAATAAAAGATCAAGTGCTGCTGTCTCCTTAGGTCTACATTTTAAAAGAAAGATCACTTTACCTCTTCATTATCACAATATTTGATTTTAGGACACTCGTGTTTTATAAATTTATGGTGATCTTTGCCTTCTTCTTTGTGGAGATTTAGTAATCTAAGGAACATACAAACATAATAGATGACAAGTATCATTTAATTTTAAGCTTCACCACATTTAATGAGTAATGACCTAAAAGCTGTACGACTGCTCACAAAGAACATAAAGTGAGTATGTGACTTTCAGGTGACAAGATACGTGGTGTTGGCTGATGTACTGTCCACTGTCAGCAACAAGACTAAGTCTTTAGAAATCTCAGGAGATGAAGACCCAAGCTGGATACCCAAGCTAGTTCCACGGAATCTTTATGAACTAGATAATGACAACAGAAATAAACACTGATCAGTTATAACTAAGGTAGTAATTCATAGCTATTACTGGATATTCTTAACTAATTTAAATGGGTTATTTTTCTTTGGAAATTAAGTTTAGCACATGTGTAACAGTAAGCACACAGATGCTTCCTAGAATATTACAACCTAATAGTTGTGAGCAAGTCCCCCTGAGATGAAGTAGAAGCAGCAGAGATGTCACTGCAGAGGCTTTGTGGAAGCAATCACCCCCAGATCTTCATCACAAGCTGATAATTTGGGGAAAGATAAGACAATGTTTACTTGGAGTGTATATGTGAGCACTGGTATGAATAACTTTACATCAATATATTCCTCTTGCCTTAGCCTTGAAAGTACTGGGTTCATAGGTGTGTGACACCACCCCTGCCTTCATTTTCCATTTTAATCTATTTATATTAGTAACTGATATTCCAAAAAATAAAAATGGACTTGTGATATTCATCACCTAAACTTAAATTTTCTTTGCATTTTTTGGGGGGAGTGCATATTTCAATGAGTAATTGTTTTTGTAATTATTGGAGGAGACCTTGGAAGATTTGATGTTAAATAATTTTATACTGTTTCAGAATTGCAAATTTCCCTCACAGCTAGTCAACAGTGA
This sequence comes from Grammomys surdaster, assembly GCF_004785775.1. Classification (NCBI taxonomy): domain Eukaryota; kingdom Metazoa; phylum Chordata; class Mammalia; order Rodentia; family Muridae; genus Grammomys; species Grammomys surdaster. The sequence goes on from NW_021621002.1 coordinate 24,234, forward strand.
TATTATATCAGGATCAATGCTAAAAGCTTCAATTTAGAAAACCTAAAATATTAAAACTAAATTCTTTTTAATTGAAATACTCAACTATCTACTGAAATGTATGCAGTTTACCTGTTTGCAAGGGTAAATTTTCTTGGATTTAGTAAGTGAAGTGAGATTTTCAGAGATATATTTTTGAAGCATATAGAAAAATTAACTTTATTAGAAATCTTTGCAACTGAATAAATTGATCTTTCAAATTTTCAAAAACCTTATTATATAATGTTAACAGTGTCTTATAATTTCCTAGACCATGAGTTGAAATTTACCTAAATATTCCTAAGTATATACAAATTACTGTGTCTACAGCTCAGAGATTAGCCACTTCTTGACTTAATCTACCCTCATCAGTTTTCTTTACATGAGACAACAGAAATCAGGCTGGAGATGTACAAAACATTTAATCTGGGCTCCATCATAAAGCCTGCCAAAAAACAAATCCAAACTGAGATTTTAAGAGTTTTATTTTTCAAGTATGTGTTTAAGGATTAGAGTTAGATATGTGAGGAAAGTTTCCATCAGATAAAAGTCCAGAAAAATGGAATTTCAGAATAATTCACTCTTCTATAAAATAAGAAAGTGATAAATAAATAGAAAGTCACAAAACACAATGCTTATAAACTATAAATATAATAGAAAAGAAAAATCAAGGAACTTTTTAAATACAAAAGAAAATGGAAAACAACAGAGCATGAGAAGAGAAATAAGAAGAATTTATTCAGTATGGCCAGAATTTTGTCAACAAACCTCTCAGAAATAAAGAAATATCAAAATAATAACCACGCCAGTAACAACAAAAAATCATCAAACCTTATAAGATTAGTTTTAAAGAACTATCAGCCATCAGAATGGCCATTGGCTTTAACAGAAATCCTGAAAGAAGAACGGAGGTTTTAGAATGTGAAGGAATAGCAGCAGCTGTTTCCAGTCAAACCATCAATCAAGCATGAGGGTGGGATAAACACATTTTAAGTCTGGAAGGAAAAAAACCTTTCCCAAGCAACTTTCTTAGATAGACACAGAGAATTTTAATTACTAAGAAAGTAAAATTCCAAAATAACAGTTACCTGGCTTAGAAACCATGATTAGAATTACTACACACAGAGTGATGAGAAGACACAGAAATTTCACTAGGTAAAACCCAAGAAGTTTAATGTACACCTGGATTATTGTCCTAACTACAGTGGATCTGAAGCTGAGCCAGTCATAGCAAAACTCAATAGAGACACTGAAAATGGAGTAGTATTGATGCTAGGACTTCATTAGTATAAAAATCATCCCTGTCTTCTTCAAACAACATGAGAAAATACAAAGTACAATTTAAATGTAACTTAATACTATAAATGTACTCCTGCACAGCATTAAAAGTGTGTTCTTTGATTTCACTCTATAAGGCTTTTCAGTGTTTTATTACAGGAATTTAAAACTAACACCGTTGGCAATTGGAATTCATAGAGAGCACACACCCAGGAGAGTAGTCTGTCAGATGTGCTCTCTAAATTATTACACATAGAGTGACTTTTTACATGCATATTCATTGTAAAAATGATGGGTTTCATGGCTCGTTCATTGAATATACAATACCTATTGATGAACTTTACCCTGTAGTCATTCCTATCTCTCTCTCCATCACTCTGCTAGCCCCCTGTCCACTTTCTAACAGCTGCCTTCTAGTGTCACATATATAATCGGAGATCACATTAAGTGAAACATATGTTATTTTTATAAGTGGTTATAACTGATGATACCTTCATGTCTAAAAGCATCTGATATATGCTTGTTATACAGTGTGGCTCAAAAGTAACAGTCTAAGCACAGCCTGCTTCACTTTACCATTTACAGTTATCAGTAAAATGTAGAGAAAGAGAAACACTCACCGCACTTGGTCTTTAACAATCATCCTTGTACAATGAGGTCCTAAGAAGTAGTTATAAGGAAGAAATGTCATCACCTCATCTCCCTCTAGTCACATAATTATCATGTCATTTGGGGAAGGCAGTTCTGACCTTGAGGTTGTTAAAAGGCAATGCCATCAAATAGAAAAGTGAATGTCCCACTTCTAGGAGAAGAGTAGAGTAGGAACAGCTAGGCTCTAATTTTCCCATGTGTGAACTATTCTCTCCAGGCCACATATGTCTATGTGGATTAGCTGATCCCAGTACTTGCGAACAACAAAAGTAACAATAAAAATATTCTTAAAAGAAGTAGAAGACATTTTAGATTTCCCACGGTGTCCTTCATGCTTCAAAACATTCATGGGTCTCTCCATAGTTGCTTGACAGTGGCTTCAGTGTTTCCCCTAGAAATTAGCAGCTCTTATGATAAAATTAGGAAAATATCATCTCTTCCAAACACCCTTAGAAGCAATAATCTTTCTTACATAGTACACAGAAGTGAAGTAATACAACTGTCTTATCAGGATTAACTGTGACATGTGACTGTGATGTAGCTCAATGACAGAGTACAGGCCTAGAAATTATTGTGTATGTGAGACACTATGACATAAGTCAAACCTTCAAGTTATAGGCACAAGTGATGGAAAATAATTCCAAGTCATTGGCAAGCACAAGAGCTTCAATAAAATCATAAAAGAAACCAGCACAAAGATACATCTATATCCCATGTGAAGCACAGAGAAAACACAGAAAAGACAAGAGCAGAAACAAAAGTTTTCATGCATCTTATAGTAAAAACATTAAGTATACAAAACAAGGCAAGTGGATTGCAAAATCTAAGAGATAAACTGTCAGTTATAGGTTAAAAAAAATCCCATCATATGGAAAAATGAACTTCCCTAATTACAGCAAAGTGTTGGAGTAGGAACTGCTGATTTCTCAAGGTAAACTTTCAAAGTGAGAAGAGACTGCAACAATACATACACAGTCCTTAATGACAGCCAATCTAAAGTAATATACTCACAAAACTGCCATGATTGAAGGAAGATGGACAATTTTCTACAACATAAACAGCCTTAAAGATTTTTATATTACACTAACCAAATCTAAGGTACTATAGGAAGCATTATTTTGAACTGAAGAGAAGCATGAGCATAGCAGAGAGACTGAGGAGAAAATAGGAAGCCATAAGTAATAAAACACAAAGTACCACTGAGAACACAACAGCAGAAATCAACAACAGGCAACCAAAACTAACATACACATTTCAAAAATAATTCAAATTGCCCGAATTCTACACTGAAAAGTCACAGACTTAAATTCCACTTTTTTCTGCCTTCCAGAAACTCATCTTAGTTTAAAGATAGGCACCACCTTAGAGTGAAGGGGTGGACCAAAGTACTCCAAAGGAACCAGGAAGGCAGCTGTTGTCACTATCCTAACATCTGAAAAAATAGGCTTTGACCAAAGACTAATCAGAAAAGATAAAAAAAAAACTGGACAATTCAATCTAATCAAGGGAACAACTGACCCTTTATCTTCTTAAAGAACTATGTATCAAACTCATAGACACCCAATCTCATATAAGAAAAAATTTAAAACTGGAATAAAAGATTCAGATTAACACCAATCCATTAACAGTAGGTGATTTTTCAGTATCCAATAGGAAGTGTGTCCTAGGCCTATAAAGTTTTAGAAGTGAGAGTTGGGATACTTGCCTTTCTTTTGGAACGTGAGCTCCTGGGAATTCTTGGAGGGGTCTCTATCTTCCTTCCTGTCTCCCTTCACCTCCTTTCTCTCTTTTTCTCTGTTTCTCTTTTTCTATTTCTTTCTGTTTTCAGCCGGGAAACCACAGTCAAACTAACTAAAAGGCAGAGAGAAAGTTATCCTATTTAACAAAATCAGAAATGAAAATGGAGACATAACAACAGATGCTGAAGAAATTCAAAGAATCATTAGTTCTTATGTCAAGACCTTGTACTCCACAAAATAGAAAAAAGATGTAAATTAGATGGATGATTTACTAGACAGATACCACTTACCAAAGTTAAATCAAGAACAGATAAACTGTTTAAACACTCCTTTAACCCCTAAGGAAATAGAAATAGCAATTAAAGTCTCCCAACAAAAAAACAGTGCAGGGCCAGAAAGCTTTGGCAAAGAATTCTACTGATTTGCAAAGAAGAGCTAATATCAATATACCTTAAACTATTGCATAAAATAGAAACAGAAGGAACATTGCCACATTCATTCTATGAGGCCACAGTGACCTTGATACCTAGACCACACAAAAACTTAACAAAGAAACAGAATTCCATACCAATTTCCCTAATGAACATTGATCCAAAAAATATTCAATAAAATACTGGTAAACAAAATCTAAGAAAAAATCAAAAATATCATCCAATATGATTAAGTTGGCTTTATCACAGAGATGCAAGGGTGGTTCAATGTATGAAAGTCCATCAACATAATCCACAATATAAACAAATTTATGGAAAAAAAACATGATCATCTCAGATGCTGAAAAAGTGTTTGATCAAATCCAGAACCCCTTCATGTTGAGATTCTTGGAGAGGTCAGGGATAAAATGCCTTTACTTAAACATAACATAGGCAATATACAACAAGTCAATAGCCAACACCAAATTAAATGAAGGAGAATTTAAAGATATCCCACTAAAATAATGGAAAGGATAAGGCTTGTCCACTCTCTGTATAACTTCAATATAGCATTTGATGTTCTAGCTAGAGAAGTAAGAAAACTAAAGGAGATTAAGGGGATAGAAATTGGGAAAGAAATAGTCAAAGTAGATATGATATGATATGATATGATATGATATGATATGATATGATATGATATGATATGATAGTATATATAATTGACCCCCAAAAAATCTACTGGATAATTTTATAGCTCATAAACACCTTCAGCAAAGAGGCTAGTTAAAAATATTAACTCAAAAAACAGAACCCTAACCAAGCAAGTGAAAGATCTGTATGACACCAACTTTAAGTCCCTGAGAAAAAATTTGAAGAAGATATCAAAAGGATATAACAGAAGAAAGATCCTCCGTGATAATGGATCAGTTGAATTAACATAGCAAAGATTGCCATCTTACAAAAAGCAATCTACACATATAATGCCATTCCTATAAAAATTCCAACACAATTTTTAAAGACATTGAAATAACAATTCTCAACTTCATATAGAAAAACAATAGAAACTTAACATAGCTAAAACCATTCTATACTATAAAAGACCTTCTGGAGGTATCACCATCAATGATTTCAAGCTGTACTACAGAGCAATACTAATGCAAAACAATGACAGTGGTAGTTGATCAATAGAATCAAGTTGAAGACCCAGAAACAAACCTACACACCTTGGAACATTTGATTTTTGAAAAAAAGTTCAATCATATACAATGAAATAAAAGAATGCATGTTCAACAAATGGTGCGTGTCTAACTGAATATCTGCATGTAGAAGAACAGACCCATATTTATCACTCTGCAGAAAAATGAAGTGGAAGTGAATCAAAGACCTCAACATAAAAACTGAACACACTAACTCTAATAGGAGAAGAATAACCTTGAACACATTGTCAGGAGACAAACTCTTGAACAGAACACCAGTAACTAAGGCACCAAGATCAGCAATGGATTAATGGGACCTCATGAAAATGAAAACTTCTGTAAGGCAAAGGACATCACCAGTAGGACAAAATGGCAGCCTATGGATTGCAAAAAGACCTTTTCCATCCATACATATCACAGAAGGCTAATATCCAAAATATATAAAGAACTCAAGAAGTTAGATACCAACAAACTAAGTAACCCTATTACAAGGTAAGATATAAAGATAGAGAATTATCAAGAGAGGAATTTCTAATCGCTAAGAAGCACTTAAAGAAATGTTCAATGTCCTTCCTAATCAAGGAAATGCAAATCTAATGTCCCTGAGATTCTGCCTCATACTCACCTTAACGGCTAATTAAAAAAAAAAAAAAACTAAAGCAACAGCACATGGTGATGAGGATGTGAGCACATGGGATAGTCTTTCATCACTGATGGGAATGCAAACTTGTACATCCACTCTGGAAATCAATCTGGTGTTTTCTCAGAAAATTTGGAATAGTTAAGAATTAATTGCCTCAAGACTAAGTTATATCACTCCTGGCATAGGTACAAAAGATGGTCCACCACACCATAAGGACACATGCACCACTATGTTCATAGCAGCTTTATTCACAATAGACAGAAACTGAAAATGATCCAGATGTCCCTCAACTAAAGAACAGATATAGAAAATGTGGTTACTTCACACTACAGAATAGTACTCAGCTATTAAAAACAAGAGCATCGTGAAATGTGCAGGCAAATAAATGGAATTAGAAAGTACCATCCTCAGTGAAGTAAGTCATACCCCAATGGACGTGCATAGTATGTACTCACTTTAAAGTGGATATTAGACTTAAAGTCAGGATACCTATGCTACAAACCACAGACCCAAAGAAGCTAATTTATAAAGAGGGATCAAGTGAGGATGCTTGAATCTGCCACATAAGTGGAAATACAGTAGTCATCAGAGGCAACTGGGTAGGAAAGAAGATGGGGAGGGGAATAGGAGTGGAGAAGGACCAGGTGTGGGGGTATCTGTGAAGAAAGTGTTTGTAGAATGAATGGGAACAGGTGGTTGGCAGGGGTAAAGGGGGCATCTCTAGGATGTGTCAGAGACCTGGGTTGGAGGTGCTCCTGGGACTCTATGGGGGTGACTCTAGATGAGTCTCTAAGGACTGGAGTATATGGAGCCTAAAGTGACTACCTCCTAAAGCCAGGCAGCACTCCCAGTGGAGGCATAAGGATACCAACTCACACACTACACCCTCTACACAAACTTTTTCCTGCCTAAAAGCAGTACAGTGACAGAGATGGAGCAGAGTTTGGGGTAATGATCAACAAATGACTTGCTCAACTAGAGACAAATCCCTTGAGAAAGAACCAATCCCTGACATGATTAATGATATTCTGTTATGCTTACAGGCAGGAGCATAGCATAACTTTCCTCTGAGAGGCTCCACACAGCAGTTGACTGAAACAGATGCAGAGATCTACAGCCAAACTTTGGGTGGAACTCAAGGAGTCTTTTGGAAGAGTTGGGGAAAGGATTGAGGGACCCAGCATGGATAGGAACTCCATAGAAGGACCAACAGAATCAACTAACCTATACACTTGGGGGCTCCCAGAGACTGAACCTCCAACCAAATAGCAAACATGGGCTGGACCTACCCCACCCCCAGCATATCATAACATATTCAACTTTGTCTTCATGCAGTTTTCCCAACAACTGAAGCAGTGGCTGTCCCTGACTTTGTTGCCTGCTCTGGATCCTGTAATTACCATAATTATACTGCCTTTTCTGGCCTCAGTTGGAGAGGATGTGTTCCTGCAGTGACTTGGTGTGCTGTGGTGGGTTGGTACCCAAGGCAGAGTCTCTCATAGGAAAAAGGAATGAAAATGGGATAGGGTCTGTGCAAGGAAGGAGTGAAGAGAGTGTGTGACTGTGATTGAGATATACTGTAAATAAATAAATAAATAAATAAATAAATGGAAAAATCTATTTTAAATAAAAATTACAGTTGGGTATATTAATACACGCTTGCAATCCTAGAGCTAGAGAGGCAAAGACAGGACAATCCCTATGGCTACCATCTTGCTATATTTAACAGTCCTATGGTAACAGTGAGTCTCAAAATAGAAGGTAAATAGCTTCTGAAGAACAGTAGCTAAGATTGTTTTCTGGTCTCCACATGCACATGCACTCATGTCCTTCATACATGCATACAGATACACAAAATCATATTGTATAATATGTACATATAGGTAAACAATTTTAGTTTAGCACTAATATAGTTTAATACATTTATTTTAATAACTATAGATGAAGTACAAATACGTATGCACGTGTAATTTTCATATAAAACGTATTAAGCAACTGTGATAAAAATGGAAATTTTAAATTCACACTAATTATATAGATCCAGAGATATTATAATTAGAGAACACAGCCTTTCCTCTCTATCATACCATATCTCTGCCCATAACTCTGGAAGAAGACCCCTGTTCTATAAGTGTCATAAAGGCACCCAGAATCTCAGATAAGCCCCTTGTTTGATAATCTCTAAAACTCCATCAGTATCTGGGCAATGTAATCCCAAATGCCCTTCTGCACCTCACCACCATATCTACCCACCAACTACAGTGAAGGAATCTTGGTGGACCAGACAGCACAGTGGACACCAGAACCTTAGGTAGGCCACCCACCTAAGCATTATTCCCACTTCATGCCCACCCACCCTATCCAGAATATCCCTATTCTTCCAACTCACTATACCCAAGTCCACAACTCCTGCACAGGATCCGCTCCTGGACCAGAAGCCACTCTGATCATCAGAAGTTCAGCCCACAAACTCAGATAGAAACCCTCTTACTACTCTGGCCAGAAAACCTGAGAAAAACAGAAATCAAGAGAAAAATATAAAATACTCATTCAACAAAGACAAACTCATAGACTTCTAGACATAATTAACCCCAAACCCAAATGCCTAAATGCCAATGTAAGGACAAAATCAACAATACCCACTGCGATGTGTCACCACCAAACATTCTACTCCAGCAACCTTTGAATGTTCCAACATAGATGAACCACAAGAAAATGTCCTTAAAACAAATGTTATGAAGATGATAAAGATCCCTAATGAGGAAATGAATACATCCCTTAAAGAAATCAAGGAAAGGACAAACAAAAACTGGAGAATGAATCCCTTTTGGAAAGGAAAAAAAAAGAAGTAAAAAAGAAAAAAGAAACAGTTGAAAGAAACAAATCAAACTGTCCAAGACTTGGAAATGAAAATAAAAGCAATAAAGGAAAGATATATAAAAGGGATTCTGGACATGGGAAGTCTATGTAAGCACAAAGGTACTGCAGACTTACTTAAGCATCACCTACACAATACAAGCAATGAGAAACGGAATATCAGGCACAGAACATACAGTAGAAGAAATAGATACCTCAGTCAAAAATATTAAATCAAAGCAATTTTTTTCTGACACAAAACATCCAGGAAATCTGGGACACTAAGAAAATAGCAAATCTAAGAATAAAAGAAATATAAGATGGAAATGAATCCCACCTCAAAGTCCCAGAAAATGAATTTTGAAAAATCATAGAAGAAAAATTTCCTAACTTTAAAAAGAACATGCCTATAAATGTACAAGAAGCTTACAGAACACTAAATACATTGGACCAGAAAAGAAAGTCCCCTTCCCACATAATCAAATCATTAGACACACAGAAAAAAGAAAGAAAAATAAAAACTGCAAGGGGGAAGGGTCGAGGAACACATAAGGGCAAACTTATTAGAATTATACCCAATTTCTCAGCAGAGACTCTAAAAGGCAGAAGGGCTTGAATAGATGTCCTGTAGACTCTAAAGACTACAAATGCTAGTCCAGGCTATGATAATCAACAAAATTTTCAATAATCATACATGGAGAAAAGAAGATCTTCCATGATAAAGTTAAATTTAAACAATATGTATCAACAAATCAAGCCCTACAGAAGGTACTAGAAGAATAACTCTAATGCAAGGAGATTAACTCTACCCATGGAAACACAGAAAATAAATAATCTCATCCCAGCAAAAAATAAAAATAAAAAATAGGGTACACACAGACACACACACACACACACACACACACACACACACACACACACACACACATTACTGCCACTACAACCAAAAAGAACAGCGACAGCCAAATAACAGGAATAAACATCCATTTTTCAGTGATATCTTTAAATATTCATAGACTCATGTCCCCTATAGAAAGGTACAGACTAACAGAAGTGCCAAAATAGAATCTATTCTTCTGCTGTATAAAAGAACAACAGTTCAATATCCAAGATAGGTATTACCACAAAGTAAAGGGATGGAAAAAAGATTCTCCAAGCAAATGGACTGAAGAAATAAGCAGGTGTAGTCATTCTAGCATCTGTCATAATAAACTTGAAACCAAAGTGAAACAAAAAGATAGGGAAGAACACTGCATATGCAAGAAATAAGACAAGAAAAAAAATCCATCAAGATGATCTTTCAGTTGTAATATCCACACCCCAAATGCAAGAACATCTACATTTGTATTGGAAACACTACTAAAGCTAAAATCACACACTGATCCTTGTTGGCTTAGCCCTTGGCCCCTTGGGATGGTCCTCAGATGTAGGAAGTAAGAAAGCACTGAGTTGTTGGCTTAGTCCTTGGCCCCTTGGGATGGTCCTCAGATGTAGGAAGTAAGAAAGCACTGAGTCAAAAAGTCAGTCTGAGAGTCAGGTGAGAAGAGGAAGTCAGGACAAGAACTCATCAGAACACAATTTTGGAGGCAAAAGCTAATGCAGAAGCCATGGAGAGGTGCCACTTACTGATTTGCTTCCCCTGGCTTGCTAAGCCTACCTTCTTATAGAGCCCAGGAATGGGACCACTCAGAGTGACCTGGACTCTCCCACATTGATCACTAATTGAGAAAGTACCCTACAGCTGAATCTCAGGGAGGCAATTTCTCACTGTCATTCCTTCCTCTCTGGTGACTCTAGCTTGTGTCAAGTTGACACACAAACTAGCCAGTAAAACTGAACCCTTGTTAACTTAACACACAAATGCATCACTATTAAGTCATATAATACTTTCCTATTCATTCCCATGGTCTGAATAACTTAAAAAGTTCCAGAGTCTTTATAAATTCAAATACATTAAAATGTCAGTCCTTTTATAATATCCAATCTTATGATATCCAAAGTCTTCTACATTTCAAAATCTCTTAACTATGGGCTCCATTAAGATATTTTATTATTTTAAGATGGAAATATTAGGGTACAGTCACAATCAAATCAAAACAAAATCAAATTCAACTCTCTAGTGACATGGAAAGACTTATAATCTTCTAGAGTCCTCCAGTGGGCTTAAGCCCTCCCTTCTCTAAGCTCTTCCCTTTCTAGCACACATCTTATCTTCTTGGCTTCAGTTAGTTGCTACTATTCTTAACGATCATCCCATGATACTGGCATCTCTGAAACTGTGGTTGTCCTTGATGCAACTGGCTGCACACTCAGCAATAGCCTGTCAATAGTCTCTCTTCCTGATGTCAAGCCTTAACTTCTTTTCATGACCCCTTCAATCCTGGGCCTTCAATTGCCACCAAGGCTACACTTTTATCAGTGGCCTCTCCTGGTCTCTTACAATGACAAGACTCAGCTACTCCCTGTGACCTCCTTTATACCTTCAAAACTAGTACTACCTGGGTAACTGTTACACATTATCATGTCTGGCTGACAACCTGCAGTACAAACTTGGCTGCCTCTGGAACACAGCTTCTATGTGATCTCAGAAAATGCTTCTAAGATTTCGCCTCAGTGATGCTGGTCACTTCTTACTTACCGTTAACTTCTTAGGTCCAGCTAACTAGCATCGATTATCCCAGTAACACAAAAGGTTTTGCTTTAGTAGTTCTAGTATTCAGCCAAAGCTACCCAGAACCAGGGAATGTTAAATCAAAATAGCAAACATCCCTGATATAGTCTTTAATCTTACCTCTGAAATATCACAAAGCAGGCCTCCATCTTCTTCACTGCTGTTATTTTTATCTTCTAGGTGACTACAGAACTTGAGCTCTTAACACTCAATGGCATTTCTAGCCTACAGTTTCAAAATCTACCCAGAATTCCCCCTGCCCCCACCAAAAACATAGCCAGGTCTCCCTTCTGTACCATGTGAAGTGGAAGTTTATAGTTGTGTCATGTGATGCAGGTTCATGTGGTATCTTGCTGAGGTAGACTCATATGGTATTTTGTTGAGACAAGACCCATGGGAGGACACATAATGTTTAGAAAGAGTATGAATAGGACTCAATGGACAATGATGGAGTTGCTTGCATAGCTATCTTTGCAACTCTTCATCGGTCTAGAGTCTTTGCTGATCCTCACTTCACTGAGAGAGGTGCAACAGAGAACTCCAGGCATCCCAGCTGGTCCTGTTCACTCCTGCTGACTCATGCCAATTTGTGGAGGGCTGGCTGTTTCTGCTAGATCTTGCCACTGATGCTGATTTGTATTTGGTATCCTGACATGACTGAACTGGCCTGATAGTATCCTGATAACAGAGACTGCAATCACCACAAAGAACTACTTCTAAACAGGTCCACACCCCTTGGTCCTATTTACCATCATTTCTCTCCTACCTTTACATGGTGGGCTAGAAGGGTGGTCAAAGCATTCTAGAATCCTTATTGAAGTAGTTTTAAAAAATTTAATCATACACCAATTTGTCTTAGTTAGGGTTTCTATTGCTGTAAAGAAATACATTGATCAAAAAGCAAGTTGGGGAAGGAAGGGTTTATTCAGCTTATACTTCCACATTACTTTCATCATCAAAGAAAGTCAGGACAGGAACTCAAACGAGGAAGAATCCTGGAAGCAGGAGATGTTGCAGAAAACATAGAAAGGCATTGTATATAGGATTGCTTCCCTAGCTTGCTTAGTCAGCCTTCCTAAGGAATCTAGGAGTACCAGTTCAGGGATGGTGCTACTCACAATGAGCTGGAACTCCTCCATTGATCACTAATTGAGAAAATGTTCTACAGTTGGATAAAATAGAGGCATTTCCTCAGCTGAGGTTCCTTCCTCTCATATGACTCTAGCTAGTGTCAGGTTGACACACAAACCAGCCAGTACACTTGCTAAATGGACTGAGAAAGAAATTATGGAAACACACATCCACACAATAAAAATGAATAATAGAAAATATCTTAGTGTAACTCTAAACAAGCAAGCACCTTACACATCAAAAATATTGTCTTTGAAGAAACAAATTAAAAAAGGCGTCAGAAGATGGAAAGACCTCCTGGATTCATGAATCACTAGTAATAATAAATAGAAATGGCCAACTTGCCAAAAGTAATCTGCAAATCCATCAAAATTTGAACATAATATTTTAAATATCTTTAAAAAAATAAGCAGTACTCAACTGAAGTGGAAACTTCTAGTTCATTGGAAGATTAGTTATGCCAAATGATGTTTTGATTGGTGACACAGGTGAAAGGATGCCTTGCTAACTCTAACACATCAAAGACTGTTTTCCTGAAGGAGACACATGAAAAGTTGCTTGAAGAAGGAGTATAAATATGACCTTATAGACAGTGTGAGAAAAGCTTTCGTTTGGCTTGCTCTATCTCACTCTTCTTCACTAAATATTCACATGTATTGGTTTATCTTAAATAGTGTTGTTGAGAGAAACTCACCCAAGAATTTCTCTCAAAGTTCCTGCAGCAGCTTGCAGCTTCAGCATTCTTGTCTCAGGCCAGTTGGAAAGCTTGTTTTCTTCAGGATTGAACTACAGCTGCCTGCTTGCTGAAAAGACTGGACTGTAGCTGCTGATTTGTGCCTGGTGTTTGCCTGCCTAGAGGACTGGACTGAACCTGATAAGTCATATTTGGTGTTTGCTACAAGACTGAACTGCTGCCCAAGAAGACCAAGGTTACCCCCAAAGAATTATTGCTGAACAGATCCACTTCCGCCCATCCTAATAACTTTTCTCTTGCACTACTTCTGTTGCAGGGTGGGCTAGATGAGCTGCGGAAGCGTTATTAAAAGTAGGTTGCAAAAAATTTATCCCTACATTCAACTTCATATGGAAATGGCCAGGACAACAAAACAATCGTGTAAAATAAACCAACATGCACAGGTATCTCCATTCCTAATTTTAAGGTTTACTACAGAGCTATAGTAATAAAAACCACATGGTATTGGCATAAAAAGGGACAGGTTGATCAATGGAATCAAATAGAAAATTCAGACATGAATCCACATACCTATGAATACAGACTTTTGAGAAAGGAGATGGAAATCTACAATGAAAGTAAAGAAGGCATCTTGTACAAATGATGCTGTCATAACTGTAATTTGGCGTGCACAAGAATGCAAATAGATACGTATCTATAAGTCCAAGTCAATAAAATACTTCAACATAAAACTAGACACACTAAATCTAATAGAAAGCAAATTGGGGAACTATTTTGAACACATTGGTATGTGAGACAACTTCCTAAACAGAACAATAATAGCACAGGTATTAAAAATAATAATCAATAAATAGCACCTCATGAAACTGAAAAACGTCTATAAGGCAAAGGAGACTGTCAACAGGGTACAGCAGTAGCCTACAGAATGAGAGGGATTCCTGTAGAAATATCAACTTATTGTACAAAATAAGCTTAAAGAATTCTACACTTTTGGGGAGCAGAAATGTCAAAAGAATATGTATGTATAATACCACAAATTTTATTTTAATCATCAGAAAAAATGATTCTTTACTACTTGAACAATTGAAGTTTAAGAAGAATCTCATTTAGAGAAAAAATAGTTTTGGGCTGTATAAGGATGGAGCCTTACAACTATCTGTACCTCATGGTTCAGGGGATCTTATGGCTGCATCTGACCTCTGTGGGTACCAAGAACACACACATGCTTACACGATGGCACAATGCTCATACATATAAATAAAAAATAAATTGATGGTTTTTTCAAAGGGGAAAAAGCTTGTTTAAAACACTGTGGTAGTGCTTTGACTACATGTTTTTTCAGCATAATGATTATTCTTTGTCAGAACTGATTTGTACCAAAAGGGTAACTATGGGATAGGCATTCACCACAAACTTCTGTACAGTCAGAATGACTAGATCATACATCTATAACAGGACTGAGGTAGATGAGATGATGAAGTCCACTCAGAACATGACCACAAAGAAAACCACCAGCAGCAAAATGGTCTTAGTGGCCTTTTTCTCAGGGGATGCTCTCAGGTTGCTGATGATATGAAGATGCTTGCATTGCCTCTAATGTCTGAAAAAGATGATTACCATGTACATACTTGTAGTCAGCATGATGTCTACAGAAAACACATCTCTTGATATTGACACTGTTAAAATCAGTCTTCTGTTAATGAAATTCATAGGAAAGAGTGAGCAGTATTTAGTGATCTTTATTTGTTTGGCTTCACTCATGTTAGTATAAGCACCAACATAAAAAATCTTGTAACTACCAAAGGACAAATTGAAAGACCAAAAATAGGAGACAGTATAGATCATGCTGCTTTTTTAGTTTATGTTTGAATTTTGCCAGTAAAGAAGTACTGGGACTGATGGTGACAGCCTGGAACACATTCAGAAGGCAGGTGATGCAGATAGAGAGGCCTTTTATCACTCTGCCTTTTTAAAAAGTTTCCTTACATATGAAGTCATTCTCTACATCCAATAATTCAAATGTGTCTGTAAGTTAAATTTCCCTTTCAGTTAGGATCATCATTATATGAATGAAGGTCAATTGACTGGGCTAATGTCTGTAATCTATGACTATGAAAGTATAGAAAAATAAAATAAGAAACATTGGCTAGGATTCCAAGTCCAGTTTAGAAATAAAGTTCTTGAATACGGACATAAATGAAGTGTTTATTCATCTTAAGAGCATTAGTGGAAATCCAACTCATATGTCTGAAAAAGAGCATACATAAAACTTGTAATTTATGAAACAGTATGGCTATATGATAATCTTATTTTTTCCTAGTAATATTTTATAATTTGTCTCTTTATCTTTTGATGTTCCAGACTGTGCACAGCCTACATTTCTATATGCCTTTCATGTACCTCCTATAGAGAGAGAATATTATAGATAATTATTGAATTCACCACCACATCTAAACAGAATGCACACTTTGTGTGCCTGTATTGATTTAAATCTACTCATTTCCAGGTTTACACCTAAAACCATAAAATATTAGTAGCATTTGTACACCTAAATAAAAATTATGCCAACATGGGGGGAAAATCACAAAATAAATAGAAAAAACAAAGGGGATTCTGTCTTATATCCATAATTTTACTATGCATCATTTTGCAACTATCCATGTTTTGATTAATAATTCTTTTGGAATAATACCGATAATTTATGATAATCTCACTACTTTTGTCAGCAAAATATCTTTGTCAATTTATTTGTTTTTATGTTTCTTTTTCCATGATATCACATCCCCAGGTTCTGGAATTAAAGACACAGATACAGTCGAAACTTAGTATTGTACTTTCTATACTCTATTAATTGTATAAATTTTATGGTTATAAAAGGTTCTAGATGACTTCTAGATCAGTTTCCATCCAACATAAATCCTTTGTGAGACTTTACCTCAGGTTTAGAGAACTACCAGCTAACAAAACAAATACTATTTTTCTTTACTTTTTGGGGAAGGTTGGTTGGTAAATTATTAACAATATAATTAATTCCACCTTTTTCATTCTCCATGTTATTGCTATACCTAACTACCTGTTTCTTTTGTATTTATCTTACTCCCACTTATATAAGAACCCACCCATTTTCCCATTTTCTCTCTCTGATCAATTGCATCCTGCTACTTCCTTTACCTTCCTCCAACTTTCTTCTGTATTCACCTTCCCTCTCCCCAATAAGAAGCTCTGTCTTTCTCATGTCTCTGATGACATCACTTGGGTTTGTTGTTGTTGTTTTTAATTTATTTTTATTGATTATAATTATTAATAAAATATCAATTAATAAATAACTAATTATTTTACTTATTTACATTTCAAATGTCATCCCCTTCCACTGTTCCACTCTGCAAATCCCCTGCTTCTATGAGTGTGCTCTAGCCCACTCCCACCTCTAGCATCCCCCTAAGGTGGGGCACTGAGCCTTCAAAGGACCAAGGGCCTCCCCTCTGATTGATGCCATAAAAGACAATCCTCTGCTACATATGAAGCTGGAGCCATGGGTCGCTCCATGTGTACTCTCTGGTTGATGGTTTAGTCCCTGGGGGCTCTAGGGGGTCCAGTTAGTTGCTGTTGTTGTTATTCCTATTGGGTTGCAATTCCTTTCAGCTCTTTCAGTCCTTCCCCTAACTCTTCCATTGGGGGTCTCATGCTCAGTCTGATGGTTGGCTCCAAGCATCCACATCTTCTAAGGTGCATGTGTTTAGTCAATGAGTCCCAAAAGGTGGCTAATTTCTGCCTACCTGGTCCAAGTAGCATAATATCATCAATATAGTAGACCAGCATGATATCTTGAGGAAGAGTCATACAATCACAATCCCTTTGAGCTGATTTATGATATAGGGCTGGAGGTATATACTTTGAGATAGAAACGTAACAATTTACCCCTGGCATTGCCAAAAGAAAACACATTGCTTTTGTTGGGACTTATGAAAAACTAGTTTTACAAAGAATTTGTGTGGTCACTATTTGCTTCCAGGTATCAGGAAAGACATTAATATGCTCAAGAAAATAATTCACACCTTTATAGAGAGTGCAACTGGAGAAACTTCTTCATTGAGTTCATCATTTTCTAAATGGTCATTTTCTAAGTATGAATGTTCCACCATGAAAATCTCCACCTTTTTTCTATATATGCCAAATAATAGGTAGTGAGATGTGATGAGAGCTACTTTTTCTGCATCTTTTTATCCTTGATAGTAGCATAGATTTCTTTAATTCATCTCTGAATTCACACTTTTCCTTGATCAAAGCAACTGTCATGCCCTCCATTTGTTCTTTCCAACTGTAATAGCCCTCATACTACAAGCAAGGGAACAAATGTGGAAATTCTTCTGTGAATGGCATTTCATGAAAAAAGACTGTGACTGGCTACGAACTAAAAACTCTGGGAAGGAGTCTGTGTTTACAGAGACTCCAAGTCAGATTGGAATTTCTATACTATACTATACTATACTATACTATACTATACTATACTACTATATAGTACTATAGAAATTCTGGGCTTGCATAGGTTCAGAGTTTCATGACATTATCTGTGGCTAAGTTTAGCTTCTTGAACAACCATTCCTTGGCCTGCTCTGCATATGAAATAACACATCATGATATTAGATAGAAAAGTGCTTTAGGGTGGGCTGGGGCAGACACAGAGTTGGTCTGCTCCTGTCCTGTGGAGATACTGACTCCTGAGTCATCCTAGAGGAGCCACTGCACTCAGAGCAGCTGAGGAGCCACTGTACTCAGAGTAGCTGACACTGAGTTGATCTACTCCTGTCCTGTGGAGATACTGACTCCTGAGTCATCCTAGAAGAGCCACTGCACTCAGAGCAGCAGAGGAGCCACTGCAATCAGAGCAGCAGACACCAAGATTAGAATCATAAGACTACAGAGACATCTGGACTCTGAGGAGCTCTGCAACAAGCAAGATAACTGGAAATACAGACTCCAGTCTAACACAGTGAGGGCAGGCAACACTAGAGTTAACCAGATGGCGAAAGGCAAGCGCAAGAACATAAGCAACAGAAACCAAAGTTTCTTGGCATCATCAGTTCCCAGTTCTCCCAATATAGCAAGCCCTGAACACCCCATCACACCTGAAAAGCAGGATTCAGAATTAAAATCACTTCTCATGATAATGATAGAGGATTATAAGAAGGAATTAAGTAACTCCCTTAAAGAAATACAGGAGAGTACAAGTAAACAGATAGGAGCCCTTAAAGAGGAATCACAGAAATCCCTTAAGGAAATGCAAGAAAACACAAAGAAGGAATTAAACAAAAACATTCAGGATCTGAAAATGGAAATAGAAACAATAAAGAAAGCTCAAAGGGAGACAACCATGGAAATAGAAAACTTAAGAAAGAGGTCAGGAGTCGTAGACGAAAGCATCACCAACCGAATACAAGAGATAGAAGAGAGAATCTCAAATGCAGAAGATACGGTAGAAAATATTGACACAGTTGTCAAAGAAAATGCAAAATGCAAAAAACTCCTAACTCAAAACATCCAGGAAATCCAGGACACAATGAGAAGACCAAACCTAAGGATAATAGGTATAGATGAGAATGAAGAGTCCCAACTTAAAGGGACAGTAAATATCTTCAACAAAATTATTGAGGAGAACTTCCCTAACCTAAAGAACAAGATGCCCATAAACATACAAGAAGCCTACAGAACACCAAATAAAATAGACCAGAAAAGAAATACCTCCTGTCACATAATAATCAAAACATCAGATGCACAAAACAAAGAAAAAATACTAAAAGCAGTAAGGGAAAAAGGTCAAGTAACATACAAAGGCAGACCTATAAGAATTACACCAGACTTCTCACCAGAGACTATAAAAGCCAGAAGAGCCTGGACTGACATCATACAGACCCTAAGAGAACACAATTGCCAGCCCAGATTACTATACCCAGCAAAACTCTCAATCACTATAGATGGTGAAACCAAGATATTCCATGACAAAACCAAATTTGCACAATATCTTCCCACAAACCCAGCACTTCAAAGGATAATTGATGGAAAACGCCAACACAAGGAGAGAAACTACAACCTAGAAAAAGCAAGGAAGTAATCTTCCAACAACCCCAAAAGAAGATAACTATACAAACATAACTTTACCTCTAATAGCAAAAATAACAGGAAGCCACAATCATTTTTCCTTAATATCTCTTAACATCAATGGTCTCAATTCCCCAATAAAAAGACGCAGACTATCAGACTGGATACACAAACAAGACCCAGAATTTTGCTGCATACAAGAAACGCACCTCAGTGACAAAGACAGACACTTCCTCAGAATAAAAGGGTGGAAAACAATTTTCCAAGCCAATGGTCCCAAGAAACAAGCTGGAGTAGCCATTCTAATATCAAATAAAATCGACTTTCATCCAAAATTAATCAAAAAAGATAAAGAAGGACACTTCATACTCATCAAAGGAAAAATCTACCAAGGTGAACTCTCAATTCTGAACATCTATGCTCCAAATGCAAGGGCACCTACATACATAAAAGAAACTTTACTAAAGCTCAAAACACACATTACACCTCATACAATAATAGTGGGGGATTTCAACACTCCACTCTCAGCAATGGACAGATCATGGAAACAGAAACTAAACCGAGACACTTTGACATTAACAGAAGTTATGAACCAAATGGACTTAACAGACATCTATAGAACATTTCATCCTAAAACAAAAGAATATACCTTTTTCTCAGCACCTCATGGTACCTTCTCCAAAATAGACCATATACTTGGTCACAAAGCAGGCCTCTACAGATCCAAAAAGATTGAAATAATCCCTTGCATCTTATCAGATCACCACGGAATAAGACTGGTCTTTAATAATGACAAAACCAATGGAAAACCCACATGCACATGGAAACTGAACAACTCTCTACTCAATGATGACTTGGTCAAGGAAGAAATAAAGAAAGAAATTAAAAACTTTTTAGAATTCAATGAAAATGAGGACACATCATACCAAAACTTGTGGGACTCCATGAAGGCAGTGCTAAGAGGAAAACTCATAGCTTTAAGTGCCTACAAAAAGAAACTGGAAAGAGCACACACTAACAAGTTGACTGCACAACTAAAAGCTCTAGAACGAAAGGAAGCAAATATACCCAGGAGGAGTAGAAGGCAGGAAATAATCAAACTCAGGGCTGAAATCAACCAAATAGAAACAGAAAGAACAATACAAAATATCAATAAAACCAGGAGTTGGTTCTTTGAGAAAATCAATAAGATAGATAAACCGTTAGCCAGATTAACCAGAGGGCACAGAGACAGTATCCAAATTAATAAAATCAGAACTGAAAAGGGAGACATAACAACAGAAACTGAAGAAATTCAAAAAATCATCAGATCCTACTACAAAGGCCTATACTCAACAAAACTGGAAAACCTGGAAGAAATGGACAATTTCATAGACAGGTACCAGGTTCCAAATTTAAACCAGGAGCAGATAAACCATCTAAATAGTCCCATAACCCCTAGGGAAATAGCAGCAGTCGTTAAAAGTCTCCCCCCAAAAAAAGCCCAGGACCAGATGGTTTTAGTGCTGAATTTTATCAGACCTTCAAGGAAGACCTAATACCAATTCTCTTCAAACTATTCCACAAAATAGAAACAGAAGGAACACTACCTAATTCGTTCTATGAAGCTACAATTACACTCATACCCAAACCCCACAAAGACCCGACAAAGAAAGAGAACTTCAGACCAATCTCCCTTATGAACATCGATGCAAAAATACTCAATAAAATTCTGGCAAACCGAATCCAAGAACACATCAAAACAATCATCCATCATGATCAAGTAGGTTTTATCCCAGGAATGCAGGGATGGTTCAATATTCGGAAATCCATCAATGTAATCCACTATATAAACAAACTCAAAGAAAAAAACCACATGATCATCTCACTAGATGCTGAGAAAGCATTTGATATAATTCAACATCCCTTCATGATAAAAGTCTTGGAAAGATCAGGAATTCAAGGCCCATACCTAAACATAGTAAAAGCAATTTACAGGAAACCAGTAGCCAACATCAAGCTAAATGGAGAGAAACTTGAAGCAATCCCACTAAGATCAGGGACTAGACAAGGCTGCCCACTCTCCCCCTACCTATTCAATATAGTACTGGAAGTCCTAGCCAGAGCAATTAGACAACAAAAAGAAGTCAAAGGGATACAAATAGGAAAGGAAGAAGTCAAAATATCTCTATTTGCAGATGATATGATAGTATACTTAAGTGACCCCCAAACTTCCACCAGAGAACTCCTAAACCTGATAAACAACTTCAGCAAAATGGCTGGTTATAAAATCAACTCAAACAAATCAGTAGCCTTCCTCTACATGAAAGATAAACAGACTGAAAAAGAAATTAGGGAAATGACACCCTTCACAATAGTTGCAAATAATGTGAAATACCTTGGTGTGAATCTAACCAAGCAAGTGAAAGACCTGTACGACAAGAACTTCAAGTCCCTGAAGAAAGAAATCGAAGAAGATCTCAGAAGATGGAAAGATCTCCCATGCTCATGGATTGGCAGGATTAATATAATAAAAATGGCCATCTTGCCAAAAGCAATCTACAGATTCAATGCAATCCCCATTAAAATCCCAACTCAATTCTTCACAGAGTTAGAAAAGGAAATTCTCAAATTCATATGGAATAACAAAAAACCCAGGATAGCAAAAACTATTCTCAACAATAAAAGAACCTCTGGAGGAATCACCATTCCTGACCTCAAGCTGTACTACAGAGCAATAGTGATAAAAACTACCTGGTATTGGTACAGAGACAGGCAGGAAGATCAATGGAATAGAATTGAAGACCCAGAAATGAACACACACTCCTATGGTCACTTGATCTTTGACAAAGGAGCTAAAACTGTCCAGTGGAAAAAGGACAGCGTTTTCAACAAATGGTGCTGGTTCAACTGGAGGACAACATGTAGAAGAATGAAAATTGATCCATTCTTATCCCCTTGTACAAAGCTCAAATCTAAGTGGATAAAGGACCTCCACATAAAACCAGATACACTGAAACTAATAGAAGAGAAGGTGGGGAAGACCCTCGAATACTTGGGCACAGGGGAAAAGTTCCTGAACAGAACACCAATGGCATATGCTCTAAGATCAAGAATTGACAAATGGGACTTCATAAAATTGCAAAGTTTCTGTAAGGCAAAGGACACTGTCAATAGGACAAAACAACAACCAACAAATTGGGAAAAGATCTTTACCAATCCTACATCTGATAGAGGGCTAATATCCAATATATACAAAGAACTCAAGAAATTAGACACCAGACAACCAAATTACCCTATTAAAAAATGGGGTATAGAGCTTAACAAAGAATTTTCAATGGAAGAAACTCGAATGGCCGAGAAGCACCTAAAGAAATGTTCAATGTCCTTAGTCATCAGGGAAATGCAAATCAAAACAACTCTGAGATTCCATCTCAAACCAGTCAGAATGGCTAAGATTAAGAACTCAGGTGATAGTAGATGCTGGCGAGGGTGTGGAGAAAGAGGAACACTCCTCCATTGTTGGTGGGACTGCAAGATGGTGCAACCACTTTGGAAATCAGTGTGGCGGTTCCTCAGAAAATTGGACATAGCATTACCCGAGGATCCAGCTATACCACTCCTAGGCATATACCCAGAAGATGCTCGAACATATAACAAGGACATATGCTCAACTATGTTCATAGCAGCCTTATTTATAATATCCAGGAGCTGGAAAGAACCCAGATGTCCTTCAACTGAGGAATGGATTAAAAAAGCGTGGTATATTTACAGAATGGAGTATTACTCAGCTATTAAAAACAATGAATTCGAGAGGTTCCTAGGTAAATGGATGGAACTAGAAATTATCATCCTGAGTGAAGTAAGCCAATCACAAAAGAACACACATGGTATTCACTCACTGATTATTTGATATTAGCCCAGAACCTTGAAATGCCCAAGATGCAACTCACAGGCCACATGAAGCTCATAAAAAAGGAAGACCAAGTGGGGGTGATTCAGTTCTTCTTAGAAGGAGCAACAAAATACTCAAGGGAGCAAATATGGAGACAAAGTGAGGGACAGAAACTGAAGGAGGGGCCATTTGAAGACCTTTCCACCTGAGTATCCACCCCATATGCAGTCACCAAAGGTAGATGCTGATGTGGAAGTCAGGAAGTACATGCCGATAAGGGCCTGATATGGATGTCTCCTCAGAGGCCTTCAAGAGTCTGACATATTCAGAGGCAGATGCTCACAACTAGCCATTGAACTGATCATGAGGTTCTCAATGGAGGAGTTAGAGTGAGGACTGAAGGAGCTGAAAGGGTTTGTGACACCATGAGGAGAGCAACAATACCAACCAACCACAGCTCCCAGGGTCCTAACCACCAGCCTGGGAGCACTTATGGAGGGATCCAGGGCTTCAGCTGAATATGTAAGAGTAGAGGGCCCTGCCGGGCACAGGTGGAAGATGAGATCCTTGACCTCATGAAGGCTGGACGCCCCAGGGTGTGGGAATTTTGAGGGTGGGGAATTGGGAGTGGGGGGGTAGGTGGGGGTTACATCCACAGAAAAGAAGGAGGAGGGGTAAGGGGATGGGGGGTTCCTGGGTGGGTGAGGGATGGGGTAAGGGGATAACATATGAAATGTAAATAAAATATCCAATAAATAAAAAAGAAAAGTGCTTTAGAAGCTATTAATTTAAATTAAAATTTCTTAATGAATGAAACCTATCAAAAGCCATTATTTTAGCAGAACACTAACTCTTACCAATCAAAGATCTATGAATGTCATCAGATAATATCTTGAAACTATAAACAGGCTTCCCTTTTCTCAGTGTGCCAACCACTCTCATATAATCCACAAACACATTTTAAATTTGTCTTTATTCATAGTTTTCTTTGTTCTGTAAAATTATAAAAACTTTGTAAAACTGTTTTCATATTGGAACACCGACTTTTGGGGTAACCTCAATCTGTGTTCAGGGGATCACAGGCAACTTTGAGGTGAAAGCCACTTCTTTTGTCAACATTGCCAACATCAAGACTATAAACCTTAGTTACATATCCTAGTCTTGTGAAATAACCACAGCTTGAGTTTTGGGGCCCACTGTATATCAGATCTTAACCACAATTCCATCAATCATCTGACAAATGTCAGTTTAATTGTTAAGCTATGAAATTTTTATGTCTCATGGAATCATGGTCAAATCAGAACTAATATCTACTAGGCCTGGAAAATCTGATAATTTGTATTTCCAAGTGTATAGATACCCAAGTAAAAGCTTGGAGATTTCTCTTGAAAATAATGGGGAAAGTGCTATCAGGATAATCCTTCTTCAGGCTGCCAGTAGGTGTGCTAAGAACTTAACTTGTGTCCTGTGCAAGAGAAGAACACCTCTTAACAACTGAGTCAACTCTCTAGTAGCCAGTACAATAAGATTTTAAACAGTGAATTCACTCAAATATTCCAAATACCCTGAGCCTTAAAAGTCTTTCAACACTAAACAAGGGGATCTCAGTAATCTGCATATCCTTCTCAGTAGGCCATCTCATTTCATAAATATTTCAGTAAAAATCTTTCAATTTTGCTCTTACTTTGGATGCTATGTTGAATAGATCTTGTAGCCTCCTCTACTCTGCCAAGACCACTCTTGTCTTAGACACTCTGTCATCTCCAGACCGCTTTCTTAAAGCCTTTGGGTGCATCTGGTCCAGAAATTCCAGCCTACCAAACTGAGTCTCAAAAAAAAAAAAAAAAGCAGTGTGAGAACACACCTGCTCTCCATGACCTCATAATACATTCAAATCTATAACTATCTATGACTTACACTACCAAGTTTGGCTGGCAGCCCAGCCCAAGTCACAGCTTTAGCTGTATCTGCAATCCTCCTGAAAGTACATGATTAGATGTCTCAAAGAAATACCTCATTATTCTCATGACTTAGGAATAATACTGCTGTGGTGAACATCATGAACAAAAGGAAGGTGAGGAGGATAGGATTTATTTGGCTTTTACTTCCATACTTAGTTCATTATTTGAAATGGTCAGGAGAAATTCAAACAGGGTAGGAGGCAGAAGCCAATGCAGAAGCCATGAAAGAGCTTTACTTCCTAGCTTGCTTCATGTGACTTGCTCAGCATGCTTTCTTTTAGAACCAGGACCACCAGCTAGGGATGGTACCACAATGAGTTGTACCCTCCCCATCAATCGCTAATAATAAAATATTCTACAGACTTGACTACAGTTAGATATTTGAAAGGCATTCTCTTAGTTGAAACATCCTTTTGTCACATAACTTTAACTTGTGTCATATTGACATAAAACTATCCAATACATAGATCTAGGGTAATTCTTTGGGTAGATATGTAATAATTCTATGTTAGTTTTGGGTATAGTGGCTAATTAGGCCATGTCTACCCATAGTTTTCTCTCTTTTATGTTTACTGTAAAGGAAATGGCAAGTCCCCTACTATAAAGGGAATGGCAAATTCCTTACTCAGATGTGTCACTTGGAGGCAGTTAATAAATGGAAATTATTTCTTTAACCATCTAGTCAGTCTGGGATTTTGAATAGAGAATTGAGCCCATTTGTATTTAAAGTGTTATTAAAATGTGTGTGTTAGTTCTTGTCATCATGTTGTGTTCTCAGTGGTCCTTTGCATTATAGTGATTATGGCTTCATATTTTTCCAAAGTCTCTTGGCTATTCTCATTCCTCTCTTCAGCCTAAAATAATGCTTCCTGTGTTACCTTAGGTCTAGATTGTTAATATAAAATTTCTTTAGACTGTCTGTGTTCTGGATAATTGTTCCTCTTCCTTTAGTCACGGCAGTAGTTTTGTTGGGTGTATTCTTTTAGATTGGCTGTCACTTAGCACTTGGAATGTTGTAGGAGTACCCAATTACTTACATTGATCCCTGCAGCAGGGGCTCATTCTTCACTACCTGCCCCAATTTTCTGGCTTCTCGAATGAAAGACACACATACAGCCTTTATATTTTGATATACTTAAACAACTCAATGACTGGGCCAACTTCCTAACCTCTACGTGGCTAATTCACTTCCCTCTGATATTCCTGAGTTATTACTTACTGAATTCTATATTTATCTTTGCTGCCCTGGACCAGTCAGGAAGCACTCTTGGGGACGCTTTCCCCTGCTCCTACATGGTAACTATGCTCTAAGTCCTGCACCCTTTAAGGTGTGGCATCTCTCCACTCCTTCTTCCAGCATGGCAGATCTCCCCACCCCACTCCCACCCCGTCTCTTACCTGAAAATTCTAAAAGCCCTGCCTCTGTTTGCGCTGCCCAGCCATTGACTGCCAGCAACTTTATTTACCAACCAGAAACAACTGGGGTAGGATCCCTCAATGTCTTATGAGCAGATTCTCATGCAAACAATTTTGGGGACATAAATTAACACAGTAAAAGAAGCCATAGAATATATTGCCTTGGAGTCTTTAAGCTTTGAAAGTTTACCATGAGAAATCAGTTGTTCCTACTCTGCTATTTTCCTCTAATTAGAGAAGTTAATTTTTTCGTTTAATGAGTTTTCTTTATTTGTGTCTTAAAGTTTTTCTCTTAGATACGTCAATCCACTTTTAGTTCTGTATATTTAGTGTTTTAACTATAAGATGCATAGAATTTTTTTATTTTACCCTTGCCTTTTTTGTGTTCTGTGTGCTTCTTGTACTATATGGGTGTCTTTGGGATGGCTCCTTCTATGATTTTATTGAAAGTCTTGTGTTTGCCATTGACTTGGAATTACTTTCCCTTACCTGTGCCTATAACATGAAGGTTTGTCTTATTTCATGGTGCCTCACATACACAACACATTCTAGGAATGCTGTCTTTCAAATGAGTTACATCCCAGCCCGAACAGCCCAGCTTATCCTGATAATATATTATCTTACTCCTGTGTGCCCAGTAAGAATTACTTTTCCTAAATATATTTGGAGGAGGTAACATTTTCATAGTGTTATCAAAAGAGCTGTTAAATTTTAGAGGAAACTCTAAAGATAATATCAATTAAGTATGGTGGGAACCATGAATGTTTTGAAAGCAGGGAAGATACCACGGGGAATCTTAAATTTTTTCTACTTCTTTTAAGTGGAATAATATTGTTGCTAGTTTTGTTTTGTTTGCAATGACTGGGATCAGTTAATCCACACAGACAGATATTGTCTGGAGAATATAGCTCACACACAGGTAACCCAGAGCTCAGCTGTTCCTACTTTAGTGTTTTCCTGAAATTAGAGAAGTTCACTTTTCCATTTGATGGTACCACTTCCTAACAAACTCAAGGTCAGAACTGCCTTCTCCAGATGACATGATAAATAAGGGGTCGAGAGGGAGATGAGCTGGTGACATCCTTATAACTACATCTTAGAACCTCATTCTACAAGGATGTTTGTCAAAGGCCAAGCCTGGTGAGTTTTTCCTTTTCATTATAGTGAGAACTGTAAGTAGATGATAAAGGAAGTGTAACAGATGATTAGAGAATTCTCTGCTTATAATATTAATTTTTGAGCCACTCTGTATAACAAGCATTCAACAGATGCTTGTAGACATGAAGGTATCAGTGTAATGAGTAACTAAAAAGTATATATTTCTCTTAATATGATCTTTGGTTATATCTGTGACACTAGAGGGGGTTACTCTGGAGCAAGGTCTAGCAGAAAGATTGATAGACAGAAGAGACTAATAGGTGAAGATGATCAATGGATATTGTATATTCAATGAACACGTCATGCAATCCATTACTTTTTACAATGAATGTACACTCATATACATGTAAAAAAAATGCTACAGATGCAATATTTAGGGAGCACAACTGAAATAGGAGTCTCCTGAGTGTACACTGTAATAATTCTAACCATATAGCTCCATGTCTTGGTTTCTTTTGTTACAGGTTTCTTCAGACAGCTGTCTGCACACTACTTAGGCTTTTTTTTATTCTAAATTCATTTAATAGTGATGGCTTCTTCACTATTATGAATGCTTGTGGACACACTTTGGACTTTATTACTTGCAACTAAATATTAAAATTTAAACTAATTGGAAAGACCCCGGCACTGTAATTTTTTTTCAAATAAAAAAAGACTTTTCTCAGTGCATGCCTATGTTAACAGCTCTGTATCCATGGTAGCTATGGTCTTCTCTGGTCTGCTCTCAGCTTCAGGGAACCCCAGAGAAAGATGCCGCTTGATCAATTAGAAGATGTGTCATTTCCTATATGTGATAAACATTTACAAAGCAATGATGTGAAATAGAAAGTTTGATAAATATACCTTTGGGGAAAAATACTTAAATGACTATCCCTTGGTTTATATTAACATTTTTATATTACTTGAATTGCATGTTGTATTTTAATAAATTATAGATTTATAAGTAATAAACAATTTTATACATATATGGTTTGTGCATTTGCAATTTTAAAATTCAAAAAAGGCTATTCTTCTTTCAATATGGAAACCAAGTCATAAATTAAGTATTATCCAGGAGCTTTTATTTATTTAAAGTTTGTTTATTTGATTTTACATATCTGAGTGTTTTGCTTGCATGTATGTCTGTGTACCACCGGTATGCCATATCAGAGAGAACAATAGATACTCTAGAACTAGAGTTACAGATAGTCATGGCCTAATATGTCATTGCTAGGAATGTAACCAAGCACCTTGCAACAGTTAAAATTGTTCTTAACTAAGTAATAGTGAAGAAAAAAACCCAGAACATTTCTATACAGCTGTTTTAAATGTATGTTGATGAGAGACTTAGATATGTGGCTCTGAAAGTTGGGTTAAATCCATTAATTTACTAAACTAATTATTTTAGGAGAAAAAATCAACTGTAAAATGTGTGATTTATCATGTTATAATCCTGGGGATATTATGGGATGGTCTTTTCCACTAACTGCTGCATTATTTTTATACATACAAGCAAGCATATGTCTATGTGTATGAAATATTCCAATGAACTTGAAAATATAATTGGATATTTTTTTCTCACAACATTTGAATTCAGTGTAGTCATTTCCTACCTCTTTATCACAAAGCTGATTTTAAAGTAGTGAATTAAATCAATTCAATTACAAATTGATCCTGGTAACTAGGCCAAGTAACTTACATAAGCACCAAAGGTAAGACTGTTGAGTAAAACTGTAAAGAATGTCTGGGTGCTGATGATGTCTAATAACTCTGCACGAGAAGGAATCTTGTTTTCCACTGCATGAGAAGGAATCTCTTTTAAACAGAAATTCCCAAACAGCATCACTATATGATCATCTTCACCAAGTCCATGTTTGTCATAATGTATGGAAAATAGGGTTTGTCTTAGCATCCCATACTCTCTCTTATTGGAGGCTCCTAGCTCCACAACTTCAGATGGAAATATATAGTCTGTAGTAACTACAGAAACCAGGAAAAGAAAATGGGACCATTATCAGGTTAAGGGTTAGGGTGGAAGCAATGGAGAGTAGAATATCAGGCTACAAGTATCTGATCTGAAAAATGAAAGAGACAGGGCTTCTTAGGGTGAAGAGGCAGGTAAATACAGAAGTGGGGAGGAAGATGAAGTGGAGTAGCAGCAGGACAGGACACAATGATCAAAGAGGGAAATGGGAAAATTGTGGGTTCATAAATAAGAGAGAGGGAGATAAATACAGAAAGAGGAGGGAGTTAGGGAAAATAACAACATGAATGGCTGAAAAACCTATAAAGAAACATCCTGTTAATGATTTATCCACCCATCCTCCCCAAAACAGTAAAAAGAAAATAGTGTTTTCTTGAAACCTAGAAATTAGTTCCTTAACTCTGAATTGTAGGTTCACAAAGTGTTTACATTGTATGAGAACTAAGCTGCAAACCGTCTTTGCCCATTTATAGTCATACTGGCTATATAATTAATAAGATCTAGAAGGTACAGTGATGGTCCTCTGTTAAGGTTAAGTTTTAAAACAGCGTGGCCCAATCTAGCTTGTTCTTATGGGGCCACCATGTTCTCAACTAGGCAAGGCCTGTAGCCAAGAGCAGTGGCATGCTCCTGCTGGTGCTCTGCTCTTACTTCAGCTCAGGCTGGCCAGAAGCATGGGTCCTAGCACCCATGAGACACCATCGTGGTTGCTGGCTCTGACAATCCACCTCGCTGTCACCACAATGCTTAGCTGAGCCCAGACCATCGCGCCATCTACATGGTACCCAGTAGAAATGAGACTCTACAGCTTAATTATTATCCAAAGGCTTTATATATTTAGAAATGCTCAATTAACAATTTACTCACACAATTTGAGTTGTTAACCAATACTTAACCTTAGATAAAATTCATTACCCAGGATTGATATGAACCCACGCAGGGTTCTCCATGGCTCCTACATTTCTCTCCTCCCTAGCTCCCCTCCTTTTTCCCCTCTCCCTCTCCTTGGTCCTCCCACATTAGCTTCTCCCAAATTACCGAGTTTATTGTAAAATGAAGCAGGGGAAATATACTGCTACAGTCCTCCACTGTATCTAGGTCCTTAATGCAAAATTCTGAGAATGTAAGCTTCCATGGGAAAAGAAATATATAAAAAACAAAGAAAAGATAAATTGAAATAGAACTTTTGCTGCTTAAAATTGCCATATTATCATGAATTATGATTGTGATTCCATTAGAATTGCTAGTCAAAATGTGGATAAATGCAGAATAGAGCATAGTAAAATTATAGACTATGTTGCATTCTCATCTGATTATTTTGGATATCTTTTATGATTTTCCCATAGCTCATCATAGCTTTGTTAATTTATACTAATTTGATTGATATTCTATGCTCATCACTACTGTTTTAGTTGTTACATATATAACAAGCCAATTTAAACTGATAGTATTAGATTTCTAAAATATGAGACTCAGGTGCACTACAGGAACACAAAGTATGCATTCTGTATAAATATGACTCTAAATGCATTTATTATTCATAATATTCTCTGTATACAGGAGATACTTGGAGGGTATATAGAAATGTAGGCTATATCCAGGATGAAGTATCAAAAGTGAGAGACAGGTTACTCAAGAATTAGTAGGAGAAATAGAATGATGATATACCCATACTGTCTAGTGAATCATAAATTTGATGTATACTCCATTATTTTTTTTCAGATATATGGGATAGACTTCCGTTATGATTTTAAGATAAATACACTTTCCATTAATGTCTTCAATCAAGCATGTTCTTTATTTCCAAGCTGGACTTGGAATCTTAGCCAATACATTTCTTCTGATTTTCTATATTTTCATAATCCTAGGTCAAAGATCCAAGCTCATGGACCTGATCTCCTGTCAATTGACCTTTGTTCATATAATTATGGTCTTCAGTGGATGGGATATTTGGCTTTCAGACATATTTGAGTTACTGAACATTGAGAATGACTTCAAATGTAAGGCAACTTTTTACACAAACAGGGTGATGAGAGGCCTCTCTATCTGCATCACCTGCCTCCTGAGTGTGTTCCAGGCTGTCACTATCAGTCCCAGTACCTCTTTGCTGGCAAAATTTAAACATAAACTGAAAAAATATGTCATCTATGCTTTTTTCTATTTTTGGTCTTTCAATTTGTCATTCAGCAGTAACCAGATTTTCTCTGTTGGTGCTTATACCAATGTTAGTGAGACCAAACAGATGAAAGTAACTAAATATTGCTCACTTTTTCCCATAAACATCATCTTCAGAGGATTGATATTAACAGTGACAACTTCCAGAGATGTGGTTCTTGTAGGAGTCATGCTAACCACAAGTACATACATGGTGGTTATCTTGTTCAGACATCAGAGGCAATGCAAGCATCTTCATAGGATCAAGCACCTGAGAACATCTCCTGAGAAAAGGGCTACCCAGATTATCTTGCTGCTGGTTGTTTTCTTTGTGGTCATGTACTGGATAGACTTCATCATCTCATCCACCTCAGTCTTGTTATGGAGGTACAACCCTGTCATCCTGACTATTCAGAAGTTTGTGGTGAATGCCTATCCCACAATTACTCCTTTGGTACAAATCAGTTCTAATAACAGAATAATCAATATGCTGAAAAACTTGTGGCTAAAATGCCACCAGGCATTTTAAAGAGGGGTAGTTTTTCTCTTCTTAAAAAGGAGACTTATTTTATTTTATTAAATTTATTTTACATAATATTGTGCCAGAATTTTGGTCTTCCTTCTTCTTGAACTTCATATGATCTATGAGTTATATCATGGGTATTTTCTCTAATGTCTACTTATTAGTGAAGACATACAATGTGTGTCTTTTGTGACTGGGTTACCTCACTCAGGATGATATTTTCTAGTTCCATCCATTTGCCTCTAAATTTCATGAAGTCATTATTTTTCATAGCTGAGTAGTACTCCATTCTATAAATATATTTTTTTATCCATTCATCTGTTGAGGGACATCTGGATTGTTCTAAACTTCTGGCTATTATAAACAAGGCTGTTATGAACATAGTGGAGCATGTGTCCTTGTGGCATGGTAGAGCATCTTTTGGGTATATGTCCAGGAGTGTGGTATAGCTGGGTCCTCAGGTAGAACTATTTCCAATTTTCTGAAGAACTACCAGACTGATTTCCAGAGTGGTTGTACGACCTTACAACCCCACCAGCAGTAAATAAATGTTCCTTTCTCCACATCCTTGCTAGCATCTGCTGTCACCTGAGTATTTGGTCTTAGCCATTCAGGTGGAATCTCTGAGTCCTTTTGATTTGCATTTCCCTGATGACTAAGGATGTTGATTATTTGTTTCAAAGTTCTCAGCCATTCGAGATTCCTCAAGTGAGAATTTTTTAGCTCTGTACTCCATCTTTAATAGGGTTATTTGGTTCTCCAGAGTCTAACTTCTAAAGTTCTTTGTGTATTTTGTACATTATCTCTCCATTGGATATAGGGTTGGTAAAGATATTTTCCCAATCTGTGGGCTGCCATTTTGTCCTATTAACAATGTCTTTTGCCTTACAGAAGCTTTTAAATTTTATGAGATTCCATTTATCTATATTTGATCTTAGAGCCTCAGTCATTGGTGCTCTGTTTAGAAATTTTTTCCCTGTGCCCATGTGTTCAAGGCTCTTTTTCATTTTTCTCTTTTATTATATTCAGTGTATCTGGTTTTATCTGGAGGTCCTTGATCCACTTGGAATTGAGCGTTGTACAAGAAGATAAGAATGGATCAATTTTCATTCTTCTACATGCAGACCACCACTTAAACCAACACCATTTGCTGAATATACTGCATTTATTCCACTGGATTGTTTTGGGTTCTTTGTCAAAGATCAGGTGACAATAGGTGTGTGGGTTTATTTCTGAGTATCAATTCTATTCTGTCTGTTTGTTTAAGCTGCTGTTCTCTTCACAATTGCTTTCATCCTCACCACTATCATAGCAATGTTCTCAATTTGCTTTCCTAGTTTCTAGAGTTAAAGGTTATATAATCACATCTGAAGATGTGGAGAAAGAACATATGACACCAAGACAAACACTATTTTCAACACATTATGATAAACATGAACTCACTGAAAATGGCCAGACAGTGATTTTGTTTGGCATTTTCTGTTTTAAAACAAATTCCTTCCTATGCAGTGGATAACAAGGCTCCAGTGTTACCATACACTGTCAACACCACACACACATTTTACACTTTCATTCAACAGTCTTATCTTTAATAACAATGTTAGTATTTGGCCTGGTTACCAGAATCAATGAATCAACGTATTAATGAAAGAATTTATTTCAGTACTTAGTACCAACTTTGTTGTAGAGAAATAGAAAACAAGGACACAGATGCAGACTGTTGTTAGAAAGAGTGTTTACTTATATTTTGATATTCACTAGTGTACTACAAATATAAACATGCATGTGTATATGTAGAGAAATCATGCAGAAATTAGTGCCTGAGACCATCCTACATGTCTATGAATATGATACCTGTCTTAGGTAGGGTTTTAATACTATGAAGAGACACCATAACCATTGCAACTCTTATAAGGGACAACATTTAATTGCAACTGACTTATAGCTTCAGAGTTTCAGTCCATTATCATCCACAGCAGGAAGCATGGCAGGGTTCTACATCATGTTCTGAAGGCAAACAGGCAAAATTTTATATTAACATTAGTTTTGCTCTTAAAAAGCTTAATCTAGTAAAACAATGGATTCTTCCCAATTTAAAGAAACAAGCATATAATTCTTTCACCAACATACATTTACAGTAGCTGTAAAGTGATGTTTTGTATTATTACTATTTATTATTATTATTATTATTATTACAATCTCAAGATTATTAGCTGGAGAAATGGCTCAGTAGTTAAGAGTACTATTAAACCTTCCAAGTGACTGCAGTTAGATTCCCAGCCATGACATGGTAGTTTATGGCCATCTGTAACTTTAGTTTCAGAGGATACATTGCCCTCTCTGACATGACATGCTACTAGTACACACACATATATGCAAGTAAAACATTCATAAATGTTAAATATATAAATAATTATTTAATAAATAAATAAAATGCATTGAGGATAATATGTACTTCAAGCCTTAGTCTTCAAACTAAAAGAACAACATTTAAATGTACAAACCATGTATGTATAATCCATTTTATTAACTGTACATCTACAATTTATAAAACACATGTAATACTATTAATATAAAAGATGATAACTTAAGGTAAAAGATAGTAAAATCTTTTTTTTCTTATTTCAAAGTTACGTATGCATTTCAACGTGTCTACTTTATATCTATTTCTTTGTAAATGCTTAGCACATACAGCAAATGATACATCTTCTTTCTCATCAGGTGACATCTTTCTCTAGGGTTAATTGAAGCTAATAATAGACCAGAAATGATAACTACTATGGCTAAAAACAGAGTTGTTAACATATGCATGGGCTGAGAAAGGTAATTTGTTTTGTTTGAAAAATATTTGCAGTGATGGGAGCTTTGACATTAGTTTAAATTGTAGTATTCATTTATAAGTATAAAGCCCAAAGTATGCCTAAAAACATTCATAAAACTAGAAAAGCAATCACTATTAAGTTGACTCAGATCCAAATACTAAGCTGTCTGAAGAGACCTGCCACTAGAGTCCAAGACCTGCTTTCAATGTAGCTGTACATTCTTCCAAGAAAGACCACATTACCTCTTCATTGTCATCGTATTTAATTTTAGAACAGTCTTGTTTTATGAATTTATGGTGTTCTATACCTTCTGCTTTGTGGAGATTTTGTAATATAAGGAATATAAAACTATATGAAAAGTATCATTTTGATTTTGTTTTACCATATTTAGTGTGTAATGACCAAAATGCAGTATGACTACACACAAAGAACATGAAGTGAATGTGACTTTTAAGTGACAAGATACATGGTGTTAGCTGATGTACAGTCCACTGTCAGCAACAAGAATCAGTCTTTAGGAATCTCAAGTGATGAAGACCTTAGCCACCCACCTTAGTTTCATGGAATTTTTATGAAATAGATAATGACAACAGGAACAAATAATGTTCACAAATTAATAATGTATTGATTCATAGCTATTACCTGATTTCTATTAAATAAATTAAATATGTAATTGTCCTTTGGAAATTGACTTTAATCTAGGTGTAACTGTAAGCACACAGATATTGACAAGATTATTACAGTATCATAGTTACAAACTAGTTCCTCTGAGATGAACCATCAGAATCAGAAGCTTCACTGCAAAGACTATGGGGAAGCAATCATGACTAAAGCTGCATTGCAAGTTGCATGGCATGAGTTTAGGAAAGATATGGAAATGTTCACTGGAAATGCGTGCATGCATGTTTGTGCATGTGTGTTTGTCTGAAATTATTGGACTATTCAGCATAATAACAGATCAATAGCATAGTGAATGCCAGGGCTACTTACATGAATTCATGTACAACACTTGAGTGAAAAACTGAGTTATATATAAATTTATACATGTTATAAAATGAACTTTAAGGAAAATTGAGACTGTGCCCACTTTTTTCCAGTTGACCTATCAGTGCAGATATTTGATGTAATTTACTCAAAACAGACTGAAAATTCTGTAATGCTTGCAAACATAAGCTAGAGTTTCCAGCATTTGTTTTTTTGTGGTGTTGATACTTGGGTCAGTGACTAAATAGCACCAACTCGCTTGACTTTATTCCATTGTTATTTAACAAAAATTTCATAATTCTACATTATCTGCTTTCCACTTTAATTTTGTTTAGTATTTGTGTGTGTGTGTGTGTGTGTGTGTGTGTGCGCGCTCATTTGCACGCATGCTCATGTGCATGCATGTGTGTTGAAGAAAAAGAGGGAGAGAGTCATAACTGACTTCAATAAAACCTGTAATGCTCCTGCCTGAGCCTTCGTTGTCAATTTTCATCTTATATACATTGGTAAAAGATATTCCAGCAGAATAAAAATGAACTTGTGATCTTCATCACCTAAATTTAAATTTACAATGCATTTCCTTATGAAGTCACATTTTAACGTGCAATTGTATTTTGTAACTATTCAAGGAAATCTTGGGCAGTTTGACTTTACATAATTGTATACAATTTGAGAATTGAAAATACTTTTTCTCAATATAATAAGAAACTTACTCAATATTGGATCAGTAGAATTGTTACAAAGTTTGATATAGAAAATTTGAAATCTTAAAACTGAACTTATTTTAACTGAAACCACAGAAGGCACAGCTAACCAGCTACCAAAAAGATTAATGAAAAAAAAAGATACCCCCACAAAGCCAGGCCCAACCATAAATACGATGAATAGCAATTTACATCCAGGGAAGAGAAATCTCCCTGAGAATCCCCTTCTTTTTCCTTTCCAGGTAAAAATGAATCACCTGTGATGTCTGCTGTTAGAAGTTCTAATCCAGATGCTGGCCTCCAAACTTATACTACTCAGACCTTTGAAGGGCCACTGACAAGAACATCAAACAGCTAGAGATTGACATCACTAATCTGAAGAAATCCCTCGTTTTGCTGTCTGAAGAGACCTCCAAAAATCGCAAAGATCCTTATTGGACTTGATTTACTCTAGTACAATAGAAAAGGCTGTATACAGCTCTTGACTGTGTACAACCCTTAAAGAAGAAGGTTGCCTTTACATAGACAAGACAAGGCGGGTTTAAGAGAGCATGAAATAGGTAGTGAAGGCCCTAAGAAAAATCAGAGAGAGAAAGAGACAGATGAATTCTGGTACAAGAATTGGTTTGCAGCCTCTCCAAGTTTGTCAACCCTATGGCCTTCCATCTTGGGACCATTATTTGGGTTCCTTTTGCTTTTTTCTCTGGTCCCTGGCCCTCAAATAGGCAGACTAACTCTGTGATACAACAGATAAATAATTTGGTAGCAAAACCTACTTAGATACATTATCGTAAGTTACCTATGGAGGACCACGAGACTCAAGATGAGGTTGTTACTTTATACAGGGTGTTTCCAAAACCCATCTCCACCCAACCTAAAAGGGGGGACTTCTGCCCCTAGAACAAGCAGAGAGGGGCCACCCAGAACCCCCTCTGACAGGCGATCTGAATTCTTGCTTAGCCTTCGAGGCTAAGCACTGCAAGGGAATATCAATAAAAGATAAAAATGTCTATCTGGGTTCCCTGAGGGACAAGCCTGACTGAATAGGGGTTGATGTCAAAAGTATCCCCTCTCCAGGAAAAAGACGTCGGGATGGGTATGACCCTCATGCCTCACTGGACAACGACAGGGGGACTGGAGCCATTACAAGGTCTCCTTCAAATACTGAAGGTCAGGCCTCTATCCCTGCCTTATCTCCGCCTTCGCAAGATTAGAATTGCCACAGCCCTTCTATCGAGAATGGAGGAGATGTCAGGGGCAGCCCTGCTTAGACACTGTAGGCGTAAAATCAGCCATAGGCCTAAAATCAGCAATAGGCCTGTCATACATGTATACTAACACCAAGTCTTGGGTCTCTGTGGAAAAACATTGAAACAGATGGCTGCAAGCTAATGTCAACAGGCAGCTTTTGTGAAAATTTATAAGCCTGAGTAGTCATAGACCTTGTAAATAGGTAGCCTTGGCAGACAATACCAACTTAGATAAGGACAAGTGAGTCATAGACAGAGTCATAGTGAATTGTCCCCTGAACCTTCACCTAGCCGATACCTGGTTCTGAAGATATCTGTATTCCCCCTGACCACTCACACTCCAGTGTCATTCCCTTCCACACACCCTGCCTTTCTGTGTTTATAACCCCTGTGTGAATTAATTACGATTTGAGGAAAAAATTGCATATTACATAACAACAAGACTATATCTAAAATATTGCAAAACTCCTTTTAACTAAATGATTGGGTCAAAGTTTTTTATGCATGTTATGTTTTGAATATAAAACGACTCTCAAAGGTTAATAAAATAAAATAAAATGTAAAAATGTATGTTTAGATCTTAAGGAGCTCATACTGTAGTTGAGACTGACAATCTATGTACAAGTATACAAAAGCTACAGCTCAGTTCACTATGTGAGTATAAAATGTGTATTATAAATTACATGTGTTGAATTGGCAAAAAAAAATCAGTACTCTTACTCTGTCTTTTGAACAAAGTTATGTCTGAAAGGGCTTTGGTCTTTCAACTCTATTGTACTCTTGTTTCTGGAAGTGCTTGGGTTTTGTAGTTCTTAAAAGGCCCCATAATTCTTGATGAATTATAGAATTCTCTCTTAAGTTTCTGGTTTTTTTGTAATAAATAGTTGGTTCTTGTTGAATTTCAAAAATAAATAAATTAATTAATTTAAAAAACTTAATATATAAAATTAACAATGTCTTAGGTTTTAGAGTTGTGAGCATCAGCTGGGTACCTAGTCGGGTTGCTTTGAATTCCAGAGACCCTTAGGGACAGTAGGAGTTGGCTTTGCTACTGGGACCCCTGGTTGCTTTCACATATCCACAGCCCTCTAAAGCTCCTCCCAAAGATAGGATTGTGGCTATTGTCACTGTAGCACAGGTAGAGGGTGTGACTATAGACCACAGAGCCTCAAGATATCTCCATATTTATGAGATACTTGAAGGCCAGAGGGCATAGCCAATTAAGCATTCCTTCAGAGACCCTCCTCCTTGCAAAAGGTATTTAACCTCAGGCCCACCCTAAAAATACAGGGTATGGCTTCGTCCACTTTCCACCATGACAATAAACATTTTAAGACCAGGACTACCTCTCTACTTTGGAGCCTGCTGTGGACAGCTGTGGAGAAGGTCTTCAACAACCAAGCCACCTTCTAATCTCCCACCAATGACCTCTCGACATTTGAGCCAATAAGGCCACCCGCACAAGCGAGCTAGCCTAGCTAACCATGACCTAGCCAAGCTAATTGCCATGACCCAAGAGCTCCTTCCCCACAGGATGCCAACAGAGCTTTTCCCCCAACCCCCTTTTGGTTGCTAGTCAATTCAGCCCATATTCCCCCCCTACACACACACACACACACACACACACACACACACACACACACACATCTTGACCCTTCTGCTGCCTTTCAGTGGTGCCTGAGAGCCCAAGGGCTGAGACCAGTCAGTTCCCAGCTACTTCCTGGCCCAGGAAACCCAACCCAAGAGCTCTGGACCCCGTGGAACCTCAGACTGTGTTCTCCCCACCAATAGAGTGGAGCCCTGCAGCTTCTTACAGCCCTGTGGCTTCTCACAGTCCACTGTCCACCCCATGTTGCATGGAGTAAACACAGTCAAATTCCCTCACTTCTGCTTCCTTGAGCTGCGGCCCTAGTCCCTTGGGGCAGTAGACACATAGGACCTACAACTCAACCCACAGGACCCATGCAAACGTTCACACTACAGTCCAATAACTAGTGGAGGAGTTGGGCAAAACCAGCTTAAAGTATACTCCTGCTGGAGGCCCACAAAGACACATTCCACAGAACTCAAGGACAGTGAATAACCCCTGCCTAGTTCAAAAGACTAGGGTTCCCCCCTCTCTGTCTCTTTCTCCCCCCACTCCTCCTGAGTTCCTGGCCAGCTTCTTCCATTTGATTCTTAGCTACAGTCCCCAAATCAATGACAAAATGACAGTGACTCCCTAGCCTCCACTCTCTGCCTGTCCCCCAGCCACACAGAGAGGGCTCCTACATAGCTAATAGCTGCCTTTTAGGTGGCAGCACTTGCTCTGACCCTCGTTCTAGCACTCCTTCCCTTGGGTGAGACTTTCCCCTTTCCTGTTGAGACAGTTCCTTTCTCACAGCTGAGAAATCCAGGTCAGGCCTGGAGGAAATGCTCTCAGGAGCAACAGCTCCGACCCAGCTTCTACATGTCTCCCCATGGGTCAGTCTTTTGCACATTTTTACTCCTTCTGTCCACATCCTCCACCAGTTGTTAGGCTGTGGTGTGCACATTGGTGTGGGTCCTGTTGGGCTGAATTGTGAGTCCTGTGTCTGCTACCCCAAGGGGTTGGTGCAGTGGCTCACGGAAGCAGAGGCACAGGAATTTGACTGTGCTCACTCCATGAGTGAAAACTTTTCTAAGAATTCATAAGTGTGGGGCAGTGAGCTATGAGAAAAGGCCGGAAAGCCTGGCAGAAGAGCTCTAGAACCCTGACACCCTGGCCCGAAGAAGGCCACTGGGACGGAAAGCTCTTCAGGCTTTTCCCAGACATCTGGATCTCTCAGCTTCAGCTCTCCACAGTCCCTCCCACTGAGAGGTCCATGGTCATTGATCACGTAGGAGTAGCACCATCATGCAGATGAGGCATTCCCAAGCTCTCAGACCAAGCCAATAGGGGTTACCTGCTGCCAGACCCTAACCCACCCCAAAACTGTATATATAGGACAAATTCAAAAGTAAAAGTGCGTGAGATTCTTCCAGATATCTGAGAGCTTCTGTCAAGGTCCCTCCCCTCTTTGCCGACCAGCCAGTGCTTCTCAGAGGCACTTCAAAGAACTGTAACACTTTTCAAAGAGCTGTAACACATTCCCACTCTCCACCACCGCTGAGACACTGAGACTCGGTTGGTGACAGGGGAAGCGGACTCTCCTGTCTGCCCCCCCCCCCCCCCCGTCGTCCCTCCTGGGCTGCCCGCAGCCACAGATCACACCTTGTTCTCAGCCCAGTCAGAGATCCTCATGGGACCCATCTGGAAGCAGACCCACACATAAGTATATGTAAACTTAACATACTAGAAAATAACAGCTTAAAACTAAATTTGTTAATATTGATTGTATATTGCTAGCTTCATTTTCATATTATTAAACATATACAGCCAGTTAACTTGAGAATAGTAGTAAAATGAGAAAATACAAAGTACAACTTAATTTTAACTTAATATTAAATATGTACTTTACAAACACCAATGACTTTTTAATCATTTGTTCCATTAAGTTATTTCAGGTATGTGTTTACATGGGTGGAAATCTAACAAAGGTAAGAATACCTAAGTGGGAACAATATTTTAGAATTATTAGAGTGAACACTCATTAGAATCCTTTGTCAGATACGCTCCTTAAAATTTTGCATTCAGAGCTACTTTTCTTAACCTTTGTGTCAGTGTACATCCATTGTAAATACTGATGGGTTTCATGACATTTGCAATCACTATGTAATACCCACTGAAGATCGTAACTCTATAAGCCTTTCCTGTCTCTCTGTCCATCCTTCTTCTGGGCCCTGTCATCTTTCTGAAAGCCCTTCTAGAGTCACATATAGAATCAGAGAAAAATTATGTGAAATCTATGTTTTTTAAAAATTGTTGCACTGATATTTCTATTTCTACAAGGATCTACTGTGTTTGTCCATGATATGGAATGGATCAAAAGCAAAATTCTAATCAAGAGAATTCTCTAGTCACAAATTGCACAATACCTTGCTTCCTTCTACCACCTACTTACAGCTCTCTCTATAATGAAAAGAAAATGAAATGCTCACCAGAGATCTTTCATAAATATGCATGCAGAATGAGACCCTAAAAAGTAGTCATAATGAAAAAACGTCATCAGCTCATCTTCCTCTAGACCCATAGTTATTATGTCATCAGGAAAAGGCAGTTCCAACCTTGATGTTGCTAGATAGTGGTACTATCAAATGGAAAAGTGAACTTCTATAATTCGAGAAGAACAGTGGTGTAGGAATAGCTGAGCTCTGGATTTCTATTTTGTGAAGTAGTAACCCCAGGACATATCTGTCTATGTACTAACTAATCCTAGTCCTTGTGAACAAAACAAAAGTAATAATAACAATAATACACTATTTAAATGAAGCAGCACCCTTCCATGACTTCTGTATTAACACCTGCTTCCAGATGCCTGCCCTGTTTGATGTATATTTCTGTCCTGACCTCTTCCAATGGAATGTACATTTCCCTTCCTCCCTGACTTGCTTTTGATCATGATGCTCAATAAGCAAAAGTATCCCTAATTAAGTCAAGTTGGTACCGGAATAAAGGGGCATTTGTTTGAG
This sequence comes from Grammomys surdaster, assembly GCF_004785775.1. Classification (NCBI taxonomy): domain Eukaryota; kingdom Metazoa; phylum Chordata; class Mammalia; order Rodentia; family Muridae; genus Grammomys; species Grammomys surdaster. Next base: position 67,016 of record NW_021621002.1, read on the forward strand.
AGAACTTACCATGTTTTAGAGAGGACTGTGGTGAGAGGCTAAACCTACTCCAATTTGGGACTGGCTTCCATCTTAAAATAAAAAAATATTAGGCCTGAGAACTTGACCTGCAGCTGAATCCAAACTGTGCCCAAGTACCAGGAAGGACTCCAAGGCTTGTACTTGGGCAGAGCTACTCCCTTGCCACTTCATAGAAGAGTCTGATTGTTTCAGATGTACTTTCTGACTGTTCATGAATTTATAGTCGTGCTTCATATCACCCACCTGTCACCTCACAATAGACATTCAAGTAGATGCTTGTCATGCTGAACAACCCCTCACTTTATTCCATTTTTCTATAAAACCTTGTCTCGATGAGAGTTCAGGGCTGCTTCAACAAACCTTCCTGTGAGTCAGTGGTGAATAGGCCCCAAAAAACTCGAGTTTGTGATAAAGAGACCTTAATGTGATTACACTGAAGTCATCTCCCTAGTGGTCTTTAGGAGATCACAAATGCTTCCTGGTACAACAGTAAAAGCACTTTAGATTAGAAAAGCCATTGAGTATTGTATAACTGGATCTTTTCTTTGCCTCTTCCCAAACCCTCTTCTTCTATCTTTTCAACTCCCTAAGACTAGGTAGGAGATAATCAAGGATAGAGGGGAAAGGGACAATGATATCTTTAGACTATTTCCTGCTGATAAGGGGCATCAAGTTCCTTTAGGCAAGTTTGGTATTCACTGTCAGGGTATCTAAATTCTTCTTTTCATATCTTCACACAGGACTACTTGACAAAATACAATCAACAGCAACCAAGAATCCAACCACCAGCTAACAGAACAACCACCCCTATTGAGGCTCTAGCATTTATACATTCTCAGAAAGTCTTTTGAACTCAAAAGTCACACAGTTGCAAAAAGAATTTGCAGCTGGCAAAATTACATCCCTGATAGACCAGAAGACAAATTATAGTCAGCTGCTTTGGACAATATGAAGGATCACTGTATTTATATACCTGGGATTAAAACAAAAAATATATTCTCATTGTTCTGGGTTTTTTTTTCCAAGAAATCAAAATTCTCACTACAGTGTTGAGATCTCAGTGTGTTTTTCTGTGGGAGCTTGTAAGCTAAGAATGTTGGTATCAGTACAGAATATGCAGGCCTGCTTGTGAAGCTTCAGAGAGACTTTTAAAGACTCTATCAGGACCATTTATTATTTTGTACATTTTTATTTATTTACTTATTTATTTACATCTGAAAAGCTATCCCCTCTCCCAGTCCCCACTTATACAGTCCCTCCCCATCTCCAAATTTTTCTCCAGGAGGATTGACCCCTCTAGTTTTATCCCCTCACCCTAGAGCATCAAGTCTCTGCAGGGTTAGGCACATCTCAACCCACTGAGGCAACACAAGGCATTGCTATGTTCTGGGGCCTCAGTCCAGCTGATGTATGCTCTTTGGTTGGTGGCTCAGTCTCTAAGAGCTGCCAAAAATTTAGATTATTTGACACTATTTGTCTTCCATATGGAGTTCTTATCTTCTTCAGGGCCTTCAGTCATTCCCCAATGTTTCCATAAGAATCACTGACCTTAGTCCAATGGTTGGCTATGGGTATTGCATTTGTTTCAGTCACCTACTGTATGATGCTTCTCAGAGGACAGCTATAATAGGCTCCAATCTGCAACCATGACAGGGTATCATGAATGGTGTCAGAGATTAGTACTTGCCCATGAAATGTTTCTCAAGTTTGGATGGCTATTGGTTGGTCATTTCTTCAGTCTCTGCTTTGTCTTTGTCACTGTATTGTTTTTAGATAGGATAGACAGGGTCAACAGTTTTATGAGTGGGTTGTTTTCCTTATCCCGTCACTGAGGGTACAGCCTGTTTACATGAGAACCTAATCTGGTTTTATCCTCCCACTGTTAGGCATCTAGGCTAAGAGCCACCTGCATTGACTCTTGGGAGCATCCTACAACCCAGGTCTCTGGGGCTTCCTAGAGATTCACCTCACTCTCACACACCCTCAACCCTGCAGCTACATATTACCATTCATTCCTCTGGCCCTCAGGGACACTCCCCTATCCCTCACATGCCTAATACTACCCCCTCATTCACCACGCCCTCCCCACTCCTACCCAGATTCCTTCCTCCTTACTCCCATGATTATTTTATTCTCCCTTCTAAGTGGGATACAAACATCCTCACTTGGCCCTTTGTTTATGTTTAACTTCTTAAGGCCTGCGGAGTGTAGCTTCCTTATCTTTATTTTATGGCTAATATTTACTTATAAATACATATCATGCTTTTCCTTTTGAGTCTGTGTTATCTCACTCAGGATGGTATTTTCTAGTCCCATCCATTTGCCTGCAAAATTCATGGTTCTTCATTTTTAATAGCTAAATAGTATTTTATTGTGTAAGTGAACCACAGTTTTTTTATCCATTCTTCAGTTGAGGGACATCTAGGTTGCTTTCAGTTTCTGGCTAATTTGAATTTTACGAACATAGTTGAGCACGTGTCCTTGGGGCATGGTGGAATATCTTTTGGGAATTTACCCAGGAACAGTATATTTGGGTCTTCAGATAGAACAATTTCAAATTTCTTGGTCCTCTCTAAAAGAAATGAAGGGGAAAAGATGAATCAGAGACCGAAGGAATGGCTGACCAGTGACCAGCCCATTTTGAGACCCATCCCATGAGCAGGCACCAGCCCCTCACACTATTACTGATGCTGTATTATACTTGCAGACATGATCCTAGTATAGCAATCCTCTGAGAGTATCTACTCAGGTGTTGACTGAGACAGATGTAGACCCACAGGTAAACATTGGACTGGGGTTGAAGACCTCTACAGAAGAGTTAGGGGAAGGATTGAAGATCCTCAAAGACACAGCAATTCCACAGAAAAACCAATTTTGTCAACTACTAAATTAAAACCCTAGGAGCTCCCAGAGAATGAGCCACTAGCCAAAGAACATATACAGGCTAGTCTGAGGCCCCTGACCCAAATGGGGGAGAAACATTATGAAAGGAGACTGGTAGGGGGCAGAATTAGGAAAACAAACAAACAAATAAATAAATAAGTAAAATGAAAAAGAACAGGATAATAATCTAAACAAGAAATCAGCCAACCCAATTAATAAATGGGCTACTTAAATGCATTAACAACTCATAACTCATTAAATACACAAATAATTCTATTAAAAATTAGCATCTTGTGGAGCCGTGGAAGGATAGCTTAGCTCTTGGCTGGGCACAGGCCTGGAACTCCGACCCTGATGGGACAACAGCAGGTGTTTGGCCACGTCCCCAGAACCCAGGATCCTGACATGTGGCCAAGATCTCCATTGATCTGCACCTTGCAGACATGTAGGGCTACAAGTAGAGGGTATGACTACAGACTTCAGCCTCAAGAAATTTCCACATTAATGAGATACCTAAAGGCCAGAGGGCATTCCTCTCCAGACCCTCCTCCATCCCTATTTAACTCAGGTCTGCCCTGAGAATTGGGGGGGGGTGTGCAGCCATATTCACTTTCTGCCATGATAATAAACCTTTTAAAACCATGGACTTCCTTGTGTCTTTGGGGCCTGCTGTGGAGAGCCATGGAGGGGGCCTTAGACTACCAAGCCACTGTTTAATCTCCAGCTGAGGACTTCTCTGTATTCTCCCCATGGAGTCCACCCATTCAACCAAGCTAGCCAAGCCAGCCAAGCAAATGCTGTAACCAAGAATCTCTACCCGTGGGGCACTGTCAGGGCTTCTCTCCCCCTCGTTCCTCTTGGCTGTGGGCAGGTTCAGCCAGTATGCCCTTGCATCTCGGTTCTTCCATGGCTCCCAGCCGTATCTGGGGGCCCAAAGACAGAGACTACTGGCCTTCGGGTTAGCTGTTGGACTGGAAACCACCACTCAGGAGCCCTGTCCTTGCGGGACTTCAGGCTGAGACCTCTCCATGCCTGGAAGGAGCCCCACAGCATCCTCCTGGCACTGCATGGATTGAATTCAGTCAAATTTCCGCACTTCTGCTCCCCAGAGCCACAGTTCCAGCTGAGTGGGCAGCAGACACACAGGAACCATAATAGCCCAACAGGACCCAGGCCTACTCATGCATGAGCTAACAGCTCTTCATGAATGAAATCAGCAGCTGGTGTCAATGGGTGTCTTTAGGAGGCATCTTGAAGATAGGACAGAGATGTAGGACAGATGAGGCTCCCAAAATGGGTGTGACCTAAAGATCACATCCATTGCATAGCCAGGAAGGAACCGCAGTGGAGTAATAGGGACACACAGCCATCCACAAAACTTAGACCTAAAATGTATCTGGCTTACAAGAAATTTGGGGATGGAAGGTAGATTACAGACTAGGGCAACAGCCAAACAATAACTAGTCTATCTAGAGACTCATCTCATGGGCAAACACCTATCTCTGACACCATTAATGATACTCTGTTGTTCTTGCATACATGAGTCTAGCCTGGTTATCCTCTGAGATGCTCCACCAAGCAGCTGGATCAGAAGGATGTAGAGACCCACACACAGTCATTGGATAGTGTGAGGATACTCTTGTGGAAGAATTAGAGGAGGGATTTTGGGCCCTGAAGGGCATAGGAATTCCACTGGAAGACAAAAATCCACTAATCTGGGCCCTTGGGGGGCCTCAGAGACTGAATCACCAACCAAAGAACATATACTGGTTGCACCAAAGCCCCCTGTATGTATAAAGTAGATATGCAGCTTGGTCTTCAGGTGGGTCTCAAACAACTGGAGCTATTCCTAAAGCTGTTGCATGTCTTCTAGCAGGCTGGGCTGCCATGTATTCCCACAGTGAGAGAGGAGGCTTCTAGCTCTGCAGAGACTTGATATGCCATGGTCAGGGAATATCCAGAGGGGCTCTCCACCCTCTCAGAGGAAAAGGGAAGAGAAGATTGTGGCAGGAGGACCTGTGGAAAAGGAGACTTGGAGAGAGTAGAGTTTGGGAAGTAAACTGAGAAAAACAAAAAGGAACAAAATTAAAATGAACAATAATATTGTTTTTAAAAATGAAGCTAAATATTAACAGCACAAAGGTTTCAAACTCATGGAAAATAAACAAGTCATTACAGAGGAAAAATGGGTCAATACAGAAATTAAAGAATTCTAGATTTGAATGAAAATAATAACAAACCATACCCAAATTTAAAAGGCAAAATGAAAAGAGTTCTAAGAGGCAAGTACATAACACCAAGTATATACATCAAATATTGGAGAGATCTTATTTTAGTAACTTAGCATTCTTGCCATACCTATTCAATATAACACTTTAAGTCTTAATGTATCAGTAAGACAACTGAAGAAGATCAAGGAGAAAACAAATAGGAAGGATATTTGAGTGGGTAGTGAGCACCAGGTGCACAACTTCTGGGGAGTTTAAAGCAGATTAACAAACAATGTTACTGCTTCAGTTCTCAACATTCCTACTGCTGTGACACTTTAATACACTTCTTGTCTTATATTCTCCAATTGTAAAATTATTATTTTGCTTCTTTATAACTGTAATTTTGATACTGTTATGAATGGCAATGTAAATATCTGATATTTCTGATTGATTTAGGCAACCCCTGATTAAAGCTCAGTCAATCCCCAAAGGGTTGGGGACTCACAGGTTGAAAACCTATGCTCTAACACCACCACCAGGAAACTCCTAAAGCAGATAAACACTTTCAACAATTCACCGGACAAAAATTAACTCGTAAAACAAGTAGTCTTCTTGTACAATAAAAATGGGCAATGAAAGAACCCAAAGAAACAACACTTTTAGCAATAGACTCCAAATATATCAAATATCCTGGGAAAATTCTAACACAAGGCAATGTATGATAAAATACAATGAAAAACTTTAAGATATGGAAGAAAGAAATTGAAGAAGATATCAGAGGGTGGAAAGACCTCCCATCCTCATGTATCAGGAGGATTACTACAGAAAAACAAAAACAAAAACAACAAACAAAAACAAAACAATTTCTCAAAGCAATCTACAGGCTCAATGCAATCCCCATCAAAATTTCAACACTCTCTTCATAGAACTTGAAGGCATAATTCTTAACTTCATCTAGAAATACCAAAAACAAACAACAAACAAAAACATAAAAATATGAGGATAGTGAAAATTCTCCTGAGACCTGCAGTAGGTATTGTTAATCACAAAGTTGGAAGGAGAAAGGCCACTGACCCAAATGATCATGTTCAGATTAATTAAAACAAGCAATTAATTAAAACAAGCATTTTTATGCATGTACATGGGCCATGTATGATGGTTTCCTTTTGGAGCAACATGATGGAGAACGAGTATATTTCAACAGGTGCATTTGAGATAACTTCAAATGATGTACTAGTGTGCTCTAAGCTGCTTTGTTACTTATATGGTTACAACAGGTCATCAGAACTAGAAACTATACATTAGAATGAAAACCTGCAATAGTTTTAAGATGGGGACATGGCTATGTATCTTATATATCTACAGGGAATGAAAAAATATGGTTACCAATAAAACTTTAAAAAAATAAGATCTGACCAGGGAACACCTCTTATCACCTGAAACATTGATATCTTTACAAAGTAAATAGCCCAAATGATCCATAGACTGTCTTAGATACTGATTTCTCAAAACTGCATGCAAATCAACTTCAAAAGTGCTAGTATAAGTGATTGATCACAAGACACTGACAATATATAGGCTGAGCAGACAATACAGAGACTGAGTAAATACAGAGACTGGGCAATAAATGCTACCACTAACCAATAACAGGCATTCTTTGCCCCAATTCATCAGGAAATAAATATATGTAAGAAGAACATCATCCCAATCCATTAAGTTGGTGGGTGGTTTTCCTCTCTTGATGTGTTATGGTTGTTACAATTCTGGGTGTTGCTTAATTATTTTATATTAATAGAAATTTATGGTTTTTTGTTAAATTATTATATATTAATAGAAATTTAAGGTGTTTCTTTAATTATTGTATTCTATATTTATAGAAATGTAAAGGGTTTTGTTTCTTTTATATTAATAGATATTTGAGGTTTTCTGTTCAATTATTATATATTTATGGAAATTTAAGGTGTTTTATTATTGTATATTAATATAATTTAAGTTTTTTGTTTAATTATTATAAATTATTAGAAATTTAAAGTTGTTTGGTTAGACTATTGTTTGACTTTATTATACATAAGCCTTTTATTGGCTATATGGTGGTTCTTATAATTATTTCTATTTTGTATGGATTGTTAATGTTAGAGAAAAGGACAGTTCTTAAACAGAAAGGGAGATATGAAGTGGAAATTCAAGTGTTCTTCAGAAAGTCAATTGTGTTGGATGGTGCCTTGCTAAGGCAAACACATGAAGGAACATTTCTTTGAAGCAGTCACAGGTACAAGACTGAGGCAGACTCATGAAGAAACATTTCACTGAAGCAAACACAGTAGCAAGGATGTTCTGTCTGCTAAAGCAAGCATATAAAAGGACATATGATAAGGATTTTTGCTAATGACTTGCATGTATTGGTCTGCCATACACTGCATCATTGAGCTCAATTTGTCAGGACTCCATAAAGAGAAACACATCAATAAACTTCTGGTGGTGTGCTGATGCCTCTTGCCACTTCTGTGGACTCAAGTTGGTTGGCAAAGTGATATTAGCTGAGGCAGACGCACATACTGAGGCAAGACGAATGCTGAGGAATGACTCATGGCAGACTTCTGATGTGTGGAAGGGATATAAAGAGACTTTGATGGACAGTGGCAGAGGTTGAGCTCAGCTTGCTGGTACAGCTAGCTGTGCAGTGGTGGTTGGTGTTGGGTCTTAACTGATATTAGCTTCTCTGAGAGAGACACAACCTAGAACTTTTCTTGGTATTCCTCCCTGGTCCCCTCATGCTGACTTGTGCCAAGGCTGAGACCTGGCTATCCTTGCTAGTTAGTGCCACTGCTAATGATTTGTGTTTGCGATCCTGACTCTACTGAACTGGACTACTGGTTTTATCCATGAAGTGTTTTCTAGAGGACTGGGCTGCTGTTGCTGACCTGTGAACTGAACTGCCAATTTCCAGACAACACAGGTGAGAGTTGCTCCAAAGAACCATTTCTAAACAAATCGAATTCCTCTGTATTCTTTCTTTTCCACTGTCTCTGATGGGTGGTCGTCTAAAAGTGAGGTTAAAGCATTTTAGGACAATGATCCAAAGTAGGTAGTGAAACAAATAAAAGTTATAATTTGTAGTTAGAGTCACAAGTGGAACTTAGCCCAATCTTGAGAAACAGGTTTTAACTATAAACAGGAATAAATCTAGATGGTCTTTAATATAAGATGGCTTTTAAGCCTATGATGGAGGCAGACTTTTTTTTTTCAGTATCATGATTCCTGATCTTAAATTGTACTCTAGAACTATGCTAATAAAAATAGCATAGCAGTGATACAAAAACAGACATATTGTTTAGAGGAGTTGAACTGAAGACTCAGACATCAGTCCATATGCCAATGGATACCTGAGTTTTGAGGAAGTAAAAAACATGTAATAGATAAAAGACTTTATCTTCAACAAAAGGTAATGATCAAACTTAATGTCTGCATATGTAAGAATGAGAATAGATCCATACCAGTCACAAAACTCAAGTCTAAATGGCTCAAAGTCCTCAGCAAAAGGCTGGATAGACTGAACCTGATAGATGAAGAAGCTGGGAATAGTCTTGAACTCATTGTCACAGAAAAAATTATTCAGAGCAGGATTGTATTTACACAGGCACTAAGAACAACAATTAGTAAATGGGACATCATCTACTAAAAATCTTTGGCATGGAGAAAAAGACAATCACACAGACATATTAGACAGCTTCAGAATGGGAAAAGATTTCATACCAGCTACATATCTGGTAGACGGTTTGTATTAGGGATTCTATAGGAGTGACAAAATACCATATACAGAACACATGCTGGTGAGAAAATGTTTTATTCAGCTCACACTTACACATTGCTGTTCATCAACAAAGAAATTGGAACAATAACTCAAATAGGCAGGAACCTGGAGGCAGGAGATGACACAGGCATGGGAGCCCTGCTGCTCACTGCCTTGTTTCCACTGCTTTTCTATGCCTTTGTCTAACAGAATGCTTGACAACTAGCCAAGGGATGGCACCATCCACCTTAGGCTAGGCCTTCCACAATTCATCACCAATGGAGAAAATTCCTAACTCACTAGTATGAATCTTTTAGAGGCAATTTTTCAACTCAGGATCCTTTCTCTTTATTGAATCTAGCTTCTGTAAAGTTGACAGAAAATCAGCGAGTACACGGATAAAAGAACGGCAATGACTAGATTGTAAAAAACTAAAAGTATTTTTAAAAAGAATGTATGTATGTAATGCCACAAACTTAATTTGAATCATATGAAGATAGTCATTTTTGCTACTTGAACAATTAAAGTTTAAGAAGGTTCTTCAACTTAGAAAAAAATACAATTATTGGGGCTACAATGGCATGGCACATACAGTCATCTGAAACTGCATTTTCTGGGAACCGATGACCTCTTCAGACCTCTATGAGCATCAAGAATGCACACATGCATACATTATGGTGCAACACTTGTTTATATAAATAAAAATACATGAATCATATTCAAAAGAAGATAAATAATCATTTTTAATTCCTGTTTTACTTGGACTCCAAGTTTTTCATTACATTGACTATTCTCTTATCAGAACTGATTTGAACCAAAGGGGTAATTGTGGGATAGGAATTAGTCACAAGTTTCTGAACAGTCAGGACAATTGGATCATACACCCATAACAGAACTGAGGTGGATGAGATGATGAAGTCCACCCAGTACATGACCACAAAGAAAACTACCAGCAGCAAGATGGTCTGGGTGGCCTTTTTCTCAGGGGATGCTCTCTGGTGACTGATGCTATGAAGATGCTTGCATTGCCTCTGATGTCTGTGCAGGATAATCACCATGTATGTACTTGTGTTCAGCATGACTCCTACAAGAAACACATCTCTGGATGATGAGAGTATAAAACTTAATCCCCTGATGAAATAATTAACGGGGAAGAGTGAACAGGTTTTAGTCACCTTCATCTGCTTGGTCTCACTCACATTGGTAGAACCACCAACACACAATATTGAATCACTATTGGCAGACAAATTGAAAAACCAAATATAAAATAAAGCATTGATCATGTACTTTTTAAGTTTATGTTTAAATTTTGCCAGGAAAGAGGTACTAGGACTGATTGTGATAGCCTGGAACACACTCAGAAGGCAGGTGTTACAGATAGAGAGGCCTCTCATCACCCTACTTATGTAAAAAGTTGCCTTACACTTGATGTCATTCTCAATGTTTAGTGACTCAAATATGTCTGCAAGCCAAATATTTCCTCCAGTGAGTATCATCATAATGTGAATGAAGGTCAGTTGACAGATCAGGTCCATGGGTTTAGGTCTTTGACCTAGGATTATGAAAATATACAAAAGAAGAAGAAAAATATTGGCTAAGACTCCAAGTCCAGCTTGGAAAGAAAGGATATTCTCTAATGAGGACATAAGAGGAGAGTATATTCATCTTAAGCGCATAGTAGAAGTGTATTTCATATATCTGAAAAAAAACAGTGCATATATGAAACTTGTGATTCTTTGAATGTTGTGTCTATATTACCATTCTATATTCTCTACTACTTCTTCATTAGTCTGTCTCTTCAACTTCTGATGTTCCAGGTAGTACATCATACCCTACATGTCTATATACCATACATGTATATCCTCTATATAATATGCTATAGATAATAAATGCCTTTATAGTCATTTATACACAGAATGAACACTTTGTCTCAAACAGCCGAGTCTAATGCCTTAGAAATCCAATCCTATTGATTTAAATTGTCTCATTTTATAGTAAACATATAAAACAGTAGTGATGAGAACAGAATAATAATCACATCCATATAGTTGAACAAAACATTTGTTTGTCTGGGAAAAATTCACAAAAGCAATCCAAATGATAAGGCAAGAATCTCCCTCATATTTCATAATTTTACTATGCTCTCTTATGCAACTATCTATGTTTTAACTCATAATTCTAATGAAATCACAGTGATAATTTATAATTATCTCACTATTTTCTTCACTAAAATGCATCTTTAATTTTTTCAGTCCTTATTTTTTTAATGATAGTTCTTAAATGCTTTAACCTCCCTTTTAGCCCACTACTCACCAGAGAGAGGTAGTGGGAAAGAAAGGCTTCTAATGGTGGGGAGGTGGGGCAGGTGGAAGTGGACTTGTTTAGAAAGATCCTTTGGAGCAACTCTTACCTTTGTTTTCTGGAAATCTGAAGTTCAGTTCACATATTAGCAGTGACAGCTTGATCCACTTGTGAACACTCCAATGACACAGCACAAATACAGTTCAGTAGAGTCAGGGTAGCAACAGTGGCATCAAACCTAAAAAAATAGCCAAGCCTCAGCCTCGGCACAAATCAGCAGGAGGGACAAGAAGGAATGCCAGGAGAAGTTCTTGGCTGTACCTCTCTCAGAGAATCAAAGAACAGAGAAGACATGAGACCCTCAAGAATTGGACATCTAGCTCTATCTGCAAGCCTGGCTCAGCCTCCCATCACAGTCTCTCCAGTCCTATTTATACTCTCCAAACATCATGTGTCCTCCACATGTCCTGCCTCTGTACATGTCTGTCCTTAGCATATATCTTACCTCAGTATGTGTCTTGTGTCTGTCTCAGCTGGCATCATTCTGCCAATCATCCTGAGTCCACAGCAGCACCAAGAAATTGCAACACACCATCAGAAGTTTTTTGGTGCAATTCTCTCTATGGAGAATCGAGTACACCTCAACTACAGAATGTAAGGCAGACCAATGCTTTGTATTATTAGCAATGAATCTTTCATCATGTATTCTTTCATGTGCTTGCTTTAGCAGAACATCCTTTCATCTGTGTCTGCTTTAGCTAAATGCACCTTCAGCAGTTGGACTTAGTTTTTCACCAGTATCCACTTCAGCTAAATGTTCCTTACAGTGTTGAGTCCAGTAAAACAACATCCAACCAACTTTCCAAAGAACCGTTAAATTTCCACATCAACAAAATGTCTATCTCAAGTAAATTTTTTACTGTTTTTTTTCTCCAAGAAATTTTATATCCTCAGAATTTATAATCACAGATATAGATACATATGGAAACCATTACTGTGCTTTCTACACCCTATTAATTATGCAACTACTACAGTTATGAAAGGTCCTAGATGGATTCCAGTTCAGTTTCCATCACATTAAAATCATTTGTGAACTCCAATTAATGATAAAAGAACTACTTCCAGCTATCAAGACAAAATCAATTTTACTTTTACACCTACAACTTATTACTATAGCACATGTAATAAAGTAATATGAAAAAGTGATCATATAAGGTAAAAGATAGTAATCTGAGGTGTCTGTCTTTCTTTTCCCAAATATATGTTCTTCAAAGTCTCTCTTCACATCCATTGCTTTGTAAATATTTGTCACAAACAGAAAATGACACATCTTCTAATTGATGAAGAGCCATCTTTCTCTGGGGTTCACTGAAGCTGAGACTGGACCAGGAGAGATCACAGTTACCATGACTACAGATTTGTTAACATATACATCCAATGAAAAAAATCATTTATTTGAAAAACAATTGCAGGGATGGGTGCATTCATAGTAATTTAAACTGCAATAGTTAGTTGTAAGTGCTGAAACCCAAAGTGTGTCCAAAAACATTCATAAACGTAGAGAAGCCATAACTATTCAATTGACCCAGACCAAAAAACAAAACAGTGTACAGAAAGCTGTCCCAAGAGATTTGCAATCAGACTGAGAGCTGCTTTCTACTTAGTTCTATATTTTAAAAGAAAGATAACGTTACCTCTTCATTATCATGGTATTTGATTTTGGAACAGTCTTGGTTTCTTAATTTATGGTGATCTTTGCCTTCTGCTTTGTCAAGATTTAGTAATCTAAGGAATATACAAACATAACAAATGACAAGAATCATTTCTATTTTAAGCTTCACCACATTTAACAAGTAATGACCTAAAAGCTATACGACTGATCACAAAGAAAATAAAGCGAATGTGTGACTTTCAAGTGACAAGATTCATGGTGTTGGCTGATGTACTGTCCACTGTCAGCAACAAGAATAAGTCTTCAGAAATCTCAGGAGATGAAGACCTTAGCCACCCAAGCTAGTTCCAAGGAATCTTTATGAAATGGATAATGACAGCAGAAATAAACACTGATCACTTATTACTAAGGTATTAATTCATAGCTATTACCCGATAACTCTTAAACAACTTAATGGCAGAATTGTTCTTTGGAAATGGAGTTTAGAACAGGTGTAACAGTAAGCACACAGATGCTAACTAGAACTTTACAACCTCACACTATGAGTCAGTTCTCCTGAGATGAAGCAACAACTGCAGCAGAGATGTCACTATAGAGAATTTGTAGTAGCAATCATACCCAGATATTTACTACAAGTTGCATGGCATAATTTTGGGAAAATATGAAAATTTTCACTGGGAATGTGTGTGTGTGTGTGTGTGTATCAGTGTGTGTGTATCAGTGTGTGTGTCTGTGCGTGTGTGTGTGAAATTATAGGACTACTGAGAGTAGAGCAATGACAGTGTTGGCCAGGTCTGCTAGCACATGTGCCTTGAGATCAACTGAATGAAAAACTAAAACACACAGATTATATTTGTGAAATAAAATTAATATTGAGGAAAATACAGAATATGTTCTCTGCTTTCAGTTGACTCAAACAAATCCAGGGGGCCTGCCTACTGCAACAGCATAGACATTTAATGTGAATTACTGAAAAGAAACTAAAAATTTCATAATGATTGCAAATATAAATACAAAACTTATCATTTAGTTCTGTTAGTATTGGTACTTTATGTCCAGTGATGTAATGACATTAACTGGCAACATTTTGTTCATTTTTTAAAAATTATCAATTTCATAATTCTACAGTTTCTGTTTTACAGTTCAATATTGTTTTGTGTGTGTGTGTGCATGTGCATGTGTGTGTGTGTTGAAGAAGATGGAGGGAGATAGCAATCTTTAGTCCAGAGTGACTTCAATCAAATCCTTATCCCTAAAAGTGCTGAGGTCTTAGGCCTGTGCCACCACACTTGCCTAAATTTTCTATTTTAATTTTATATACATTAGTAAATGACATTCAATGAAAAAAAAATGGACTTGTAATATTTATCATCTAAACTTAAATTTACTTTGCATTTCTTTGGGAATGCATATTTCAATGAGGAATTATATTGTTGGAGGAAACTGTAGGGTATTTGACTTTCAATAATTTCATACAGTTTGAGAATCGCAAATATTTTTCTCACTGTTAATGACAGTTTACTTAATACTATATCAATAACGATGTTAAAAGGTTCAATTTAGAAAACTTAAAATGTTCAAACTGAATTTATTTTAGAAACACTAAAATACCTACTGAACCTTATCAAGTTTATCTCTTTATAAGGATAACTTTACATGGATTTAATAAATAAGTGAGGTGAGATTTCCAGATACTTTTGAAACACACAGAAATGATTTCCTTTTTAAAAATCTTTGCAATGAAATTTTAAAAAATCTCTCAAATATTTTTAAAAACATATTATATAATGTTAACAAAGTCTGATAATTGCCTAGGCCACGAACTGAAACTTTCCTAAACATCCAGAATATATGCGAACTTAACAAAGTAGAAAATTACTGATAAGTACTAAATTAGTTACTATTTCTTGTATATTGCTAGCCTAAGTTTCATTGTATGAAAAACATACATTCAGTAAACTTGAGAAAGGAAGTAAAATGAGAAAATGCAAAGTACAATTTAAATGTAACTTAACACTACAAATATACTCCTGCACACCAAGAAACATGTGCTCTTTGTTTTTGCCCTCTAAGGTATTTCAGTGTTTTGTTACAAGAATTGAAAACTAATATAGTTGGTAATACCTAGGTGAAATCATGATCTTCAAATTCTTAGAGTACACACTCAAAAGAATCTTCTGTCAGATGTGCTCTCTAAAATATTGCACCTTGAGTGAATTTTTACATGCATATTCGTGCTCATTCAATATACAATACCCATTGATGAACTTTAGCCTTTTCCCACCTCTCTCTCTCTCTCTCTCTCTCTCTCTCTCTCTCTCTCTCTCTCTCTCT
>NW_021621002.1:82236-84493 GCF_004785775.1 Grammomys surdaster
TCTCTCTCTCTCTCTCTCTCTCTCTCTCTCTCTCTCTCTCTCTCTCTTTCTCTTTTTCTCTTTCTCTGTCTCTCTCCATCATTCTATTAGGCCCCTGTCCTCTTTCCAATAGTCCCTTTCAAGTGTCTCATATATACTTAGAGGTCACATTAAATGAAATTTACATTCTATTATAAATGATTACAACCGATACCTTCACGTCTACAAGCATCTTTCAAATGCTTATTCCATATGGCTCAAAAGTAATATTCTAAGCAGAGAATCCTCCTCTCATTTATTACAGAATCTCCTCCACTTTTCTACCATTTACTTACAACTCTCACTAAAAGGAAGAGAAAGGAAACACTCACCAGGCTTGGCCTTTAGCAAATATCCATGGAGAATAGAATCCTAAGAAGTAGTTATGAGGAAGAAATGTCATCAGTTCATCTCCCTCTAGTCCCATAATTACCATCATCTGGAGAAAGCAGTTCTGATCTTGAGGTTGTTACAAAGTGGAAAAGTGAACTTTCGTAATTCCAAGAAAACAGCTAAGTAGTAACAGCTGCTCTGGGTTTCCCTTGTGTGAGCTAGTCTCTCCAAGCAATATCTGTCTGTGTTGATTAACTGATCCCAGGCCTTATGAACAAAACAAAAGTAATAATAATAATAATAAATAATAATAATACAGTTAAAAGTAATAGAAAACATTTTAGATTCCCAAAGTTATCCCTCTTGCTTTGAAAACATTCATGGTCCAAGCCATGCTTACTTGACAGTGGCTTCAGTCTGTTACCTAGAAATTAGCAGATCTTATTTTAAAATTAGGAAAACATTTCTTCCTCCAAACACAGTTAGGAAAAATAATCTTTCTTACAAAACATACAGAAGTGAAGTAATATAACTGTGTTATCAGGGAAATTTGTGGTGTATGACTGGGATGTAGCTCAGTTAACAGAGTGCATGCCTAGAAACTGTTGTGTATGTGGGACACCATGGCATAAATCAACCTTTATGTTATAGGCACAAGTGAGGGAAAATAATCTCAATTCCATGGCAAACACATGAGCTTGAATAAAATCATCGAAGAAACCAGCCTAAACATGCACCTATCTCCCACAAGAAGCACATAGAAAACACAAGAAAGACAAAAATAGAATAAAATATCTCCATGTTTCTTATAACTAAAACATTGAGTATACAGAAATTAAAAGTGTATTGAAAACTGTAAGAGAAAAGATTCAGATGACAAATCAAGAAAACCCGCTAAATGAAAAATGAACTTTCCTAATTAAAGCAAAATGTTGGAGTAGGAACTGCTGATTTCTCAAGGTAAACTTTCAAAGCCAGAAGAAACAGCAGCAATAAAACTCAAGTGGTAAATGACAGCCAAACTGAAATAATAGAGCAAGCAAAACTACTGCTATGATTGAAGGAGGAACAATTTCTACATCAGAGACAGCCTACAGAAATTTTATATTCAATAGACTAATCCAAAGGAACCATGAGAATCATTATTTTGGGGTGAAGGGAGGAATGAGAAAAACAGAGAGACCATTAAAAAATATGAAGCCATAATCAACATAACACAAAGTACCATTGTGCACACAACACCCTAAATCAACATGATCAACAGTACTAAAATTCATCAATAACACTT
The DNA here is from genome assembly GCF_004785775.1 of Grammomys surdaster. Taxonomy (NCBI): domain Eukaryota; kingdom Metazoa; phylum Chordata; class Mammalia; order Rodentia; family Muridae; genus Grammomys; species Grammomys surdaster. Next base: position 83,876 of record NW_021621002.1, read on the forward strand.
AAATATTAATGGCCTCAATTCTCCACTCAAATGTTACAGAGTGACTGAATGGAAAAAGAATCAATTGTTATTTATCTGCTGACTCTAAGAAACACAACTTAGTTGTAATTACACTTAGTTGTAATTTAGTCCACCTTGGACTAAAGCATAGACAAAATTACTCCAATGGAACCAGGAAGAAATAAGATGTCACAATCCTAATATCTGACATATCACCTGTTGAACTAAAACTAATCAGAAGAGATTAAAAGTGACATTTTGTCTAATCAAGGAATTAGTTGACCAAGAACATATTACCACCCTAAGCAAATATGTATCAGTAACACCTAACTTCAAATAAAAGAAAATTTACAACTGGATTAAAAATCAGAAATTAACATAAATACATTAACACTAGATGATTTCAGTAACCAGCAAAAGATGTGTTCTAGGCCTGTATATTTCTGGAATTAGGAATTAAGATACATGCCTTTCTCCTGGAGCTTCAGCTCTTGGGAAGTTATGGAAAGCTTTCCCTTTCTCCCTCTCTCCCTCTCTCTCCCTCTCTCTCCCTCTCTCTCTCTCTCTCCCTTTCTCTCCCTCTCTCCCTCTCTCCCTCTCTCCCTCTCTCCCTCTCTC
>NW_021621002.1:84593-143667 GCF_004785775.1 Grammomys surdaster
CTCTTCTCTCTCTCCCTCTCTCCCTCTCTCCCTCTTCTCTCTCTCTCCCTCTCTCCCTCTTTCCCTCTTCTCTCTACCTCTCTCCATCCCCACATTCTCTCTTTCTCTCTTTTGCTTGGTCGGTTTTTCTTCTCTCTCTTTACATCAGTGATATCATAATCAACTATAAAAATGGAAAGAGAGAGGGCTACAGATGGGTATGAAATGAAGAAAAACTGGTCTTGGCTCTAACATTTACTTCCTGGGGTATGAATAACTGGAGATCATGTTAGAGAGTTCAGGATGGCAGACAGGGTCTCAATAGTACTCTTTTACAGTAAACATGAAAAAGAGGAATCTATAGGTTGAAATGGTCCAGTTAGCCCCTACACCCAAAACTAACATTGAATTATAACTCAAAGAATAAAAGTAGATCCATGTGCTGGATAGCTTTATGTCAACTTGATACTAGTTAAAGTCATCTGACAGGAGGAAACTTCAATTTAAAAATGTCTCTAAAGGATGTAGGTGTACCCAAGTCTGTAGGGTGTCTTATTGTTAGTGATTGATGGAGAGGGTCCACTTCATTGTAGGTGGTGCAATTCCTGGACTGGTGGTCCTGAATTATAAAAGGAAGCAAACTGAACAATTAAGGAAGGCAGCAAGGAGCACCCTTACATTGCTTCTGCATTGGCTCCTGCATCCCTACAAGTTCCTGCACTGTTTGAATTTCTGTTCTGGCCTTTTCCAGTAATGTAAAGCAAATAAACCCATTCCTCCCCAACTAGTTTATGATCATGATATTCATCAATTCAATAGTATTCTTAACTAAGTTATGTTGGTACCAGAGTAATTGGGTACCCTTTTGAAAAAATACAATGTACTTTGAGAAGGATTACAATTACAATTTGGACCTCTAAATTATAAAAGCTGTTGAGTGTTGAAATTTCAGTGGGCTATTCCATAGGAGCTTGGAAGGTGAGAGCATTGAGATCAGTACAGATTATAGTGTTGATAATTATAAAGTTTCAGAGGGAAGTTTATAAAAACTCTACAAGGCCATTTATTGTGGAATCAAGATTCTGTACTTCTGGGTATCTGAAGCTGAAGAATCAGTCAATTGTGGTTAATAAAACACCAGACTTACTGAAGAAAATTTTTTTGGTTTGCTGAAATAGTGGATTATTGCCCACAAGAACTGAGAAATTAGTGGATATTAGAAAGAGACCAGTTATGTTGAGATGAAATTTTGGAAGTGTTTTATGAGAGTCACCATACAGAAGCTGTGTTCTACACAGCTAAGGATATACCTTGGGCTGAGAGCCAAGTTGTTGTAAAAGAGTCACCCAGATGTTGTTGGATTTGAACATATGAATGAGTCATGGAAAGCAATAGAATCCTAGCATTGCTTTAATGAGGTTCAGACTGGTAAGTTGATATTTCTGGAACAGTTGCTCCTCTGAGTTTTAAGGATGAGGACTGCAGATAAAGAGGTATCTGACAGGGTGTCTAAGGCAAAAGAAGTCTTGGCAGAGTAGGGCAGGCTATGGGATTTATATTACTCAAGTTGAAATTCAAAGTAAGACCATGGTACCAAGAGTTAGACGAATTATTTGTCAAAAGATACTCAATTGAGACAGATTTTGGAAGGCTTGAGATCCCTTTGTTTAGTGTGGATGAAAGGCTTTAAAACATCAGGGTATTTGGAATATTCAATGGATTTACTCTTTAAAATCTAATTGTCACCTTTCTGTCTTCACCTCCAATTGGGGCAAATCCATGTGCCAGATCACCTCCCACACTCCACAGCCTGCCTGTCTTACAGGAGATTGTCCATAACCAGGGAAATAGGCGAGATACCTGCCTTAATACCTCCACAGAGCTCAGCATACATGGGATCTATCCCACTCTGCCTGAGCCCCATAGTCCTTTAAGTCCACACCTCCATATGCAACTAGGGAACCTCTTGCCCCTGTATCATAATGTCTGCCTGTCTCCCAGGAGGTTTGACCTATCAAGGAACACAGGATGTCTGCCCTAACCAGGGATACAGGATTGTTTGAACCAGAAACACAGGAGGCCTATTGTAACCATGGACACAGGAAGTGCCCCCTCTAAACAGAGACTGCATAGTTTGCCTCCCAGAAGGCCTGCTATAAACCAGGTCACAGAGTTCTACTTACCTCTAAGGAGGCCTGCTCAATCAGAGACACCTAGGCCAGTTAACACTCTAGATAACTAGATGATGAGAGGCAAGCACAAAAATATAACCAACAGAAGTTAATGAAATTCAGCACCACCAGAACCCTGTTCTCCTACCACAGCATGCCCTGGATATCCTAACACACCTGAAAAGCAAGATTCTGATCTAAAATTCCATCTCCTGAAGATGCTAGAGTACCTTAAAGAGGATATAAATAACTCCCTTAAATAAATGAAATCACAGGGAAACATATAGACACCCTTAAAGGGGAAACAAATAAAATCCTTAACAAAATATATGAATACACAATCAAGCAGTTGAAGGAATTGAAAAAAATGGTTCGAGACATAAAGATGGAAATGGAAACAATACGGAAATCACAAATGGAGGAAATCTTGGTGATAGACAAGCTAGGGAAGAGATCAGGAGATACAGGTAGAAGCAAAACCAACAAAATACAAGAGTTGGAAAAGGGAATCTCAGGTGCAGAAGATACCATAAAAGATATTGACAGCCATCAAAAAAAAATACAAAGTTGAAAAGCTCCAAGCCAAAAACATCCAGGAAATTCAGGACACAATGAAAAGACCAAAGAATAATAGGAATAGAAGTGGGTGAATATTACCAGTTCAAAGTGTCAGTAAACATCTTTAACAAAATCAGAGAAGAAAACTTCCCTAACCTAAAGAAAAAGATGGCCATAAACACAAGAAGCCTACAGAACATCAATTAGATCAGACCAGAAAATAAAATCCTCCCATCACAAAATAATTAAAACACTAAGTGCACAGAACAAAGAAAAAATATTAAAAGCTGTAAAGCAAAAGGGCCAAGTATTGTATAAAGTCATACATATCAGAATTATACCAGATTTCAAAACAGAGCCAGAAGATACTGGACAGATGTCATCCAGACCCTAAGAAAACACAAATTGCAGTCCAAGATTAGTATACAAACAGCATATATGGAAAAAAACAGGATATTCCATGACAAGACCAAATTTAAACAATATCTTTCTACTGTACAGTCCTATGGAAGATAATAGAAGGAAAACTCTAACACTATGAGGGCAATTACACCCAAGTAAACATAAGAAATTAATCATCTCATGAGAAACCCAAAAGAAGAGAATTACATACACATAATACCACCACCAACAACAAAATTAACTGAAACTAACAATCACTGTTCTTTAATGTCTCTCAGTACCACTCAACACAATTCTTCAACAAAAAGACACAAGCTAACATACTGGATACTTAAACAGGTCCAGCATTTGGCTGAATACAGGAAACACACGTCAATGACAATGACAGACTCTACCTCAGAATAAAAGGCTGGACAAAAACATTTCCAAGCAAATGGTCCTATTAAGCAAGCTTGTGCAGCCATTCTGATATCCAATAAAATATACTTTCAACCAAAAGCTATCAAAAGAGATGGGGAACGTCACTTCATGCTCATCAAAGGAAAAATCCATCAAGATGAACTCTCAATTATGAACACATATACCCCAAATGCAAAGGCAACCACATCTGTAAAAGAAAATTTACTAAAGCTCAAAACACACACCTTTATACAAGTAAAAGCTTAGAGGTTCTTCTTGAGAATAATCATAAAAGATCTATCAGGAAAACCCTTCTTTTAAGCTGCCAAAATGTGTGCTAAGAAATGAACTTATGTGTCCTATGTGGAAGAGAACAAGACTCTTAACAAATGAAACATTTCTTTAGTGCCAGCACTATTAGGTTTTTTAATTAAATATTTCATTTATTTACATTCCAGATGTTGTACACCTCCTGTTACCCACCTCTCTCTCCTCCACTCCCTGGGCATCCCCTTTACTTGGATCCTCTTCTTCCACTGAGGCCAGAAAGGCAGTCCTCTGCTACACATGTACTATGAGACATGGACCATCCATTTGTGATCCATGACTGGGGACTTAGTCCCTTGAAGCTCCTAGGGATCCAGGTGCATTGAGATTGCTGGTCTTCCTATGAGGTTTCCATACCCTTCGGTTTCTTCAATTATTCCCCTAATTCATTGATAGGGGTCCTCAAATTCAATCAAATCATTGGGTGTAACTATCTGCATCTCTCTCAGTCAGCTGCTGGTCAGACTTCTCAGAGAGCAAACATTCTAGGCTTCTTCTGTATGCACATCATTGCGTCATAGTGTCATGCTTTGGTGTCCCACACCTGCCCATGACACGGATCACAAGTTGGACCAGTCACTGGACAGCTTTTCCTTTAGTCTCTTCTTCACTTTGTTCCTGCAGTTCTATTAGAGAGAAACAATTCTGAGTCAGAAAATTTAAGAGTGCATTGGTGACTCCATCCTTTCTATGGGGTCCCTGTCTATCTACTGGAGGTGAGTTCTTCATGTTCCATCTCCCCACCATTGGGCATTTCAGATAAGGTCACCTCCATTGAGTTCTTGGAGTCTTTCACATCCCAGGTCTCTGGGACTTTCTAGAGGGTCCCCTCACCTCCCACCCCATGCTCCTGAATATTTCCATTCATCCTCCTGGCCCTCTAGGCTTCTCTTTTGTCACCTCCATACTCGATCCTGCTCCTTTTTTCCACTCCCACTCCTGTTTCTCAACAAGATCCCTCCTTCCCTCTGCCTCCCATGATTATTTTGTTCCCCTTCTAAGTGGGATTGAGGCATCCTTACTTGGGCCTTCCTTCTTGTTAAACTTGTTAGTTGTATCCTGGGTATTTTGTACCTTTTGGTTAATATTCACTTATCAGTGAGTACATACCATTCATGTCCTTTAGGATCTGGGTTGCCACATTTAGGATGATATCTTCTAGTTCTATCCATTTGTCTGCAAAATTCATGATGTCATCGTTTTTAATGGCTAAATAGTATTCCATTTTGTAAATGAATGGCATTTTCGATACTCATTCTTCGGTTTAAGGACATCTGATTTGTTTCCAGCCTCCGACTATTACAAATAAGGCTGCTGAACATAGTGGAGCATGTAACCTTGTGGTATGGTGAAGCATCCTTGGGAATATGCCAAGGAGTGATATAACTGGGTCTTAAGTTAGAATTATTTCCAATTTTCTGAGGAACCACAAGATTGATTTCCAGAGTGGTTGTAACAGTTGCAATCCCACCAGCAACGAAGAAGTGTTGCTCTTCTTCCACATCCTCAACAGCATATGCTGTCACTTGAGTTTTTAATCATAGCCATTCTGGTTGTCATAAGATAGAATCTCAGAATCATTTTGATTTTCATTTATCTAATGACTGAAGACACTGAATATTTCTTAAAGTGGTCTGGGACATTTGATATTCTCCTCTTTAGCACCTGCTCTTTAGTTCTATTCCCCATTTTTAATTGGGTTACATGGTTTGTTGATGTCTAACTTCTTGAGTTCTTTATAAATTATGGATATGAGCCCTTTTTCATATGAAGGGTTGGTGACTATCTCTTTTCCATCTATAGGCTATCATTTTGTCTTATTGATGTTGCCCTTTGCATTTCAATTTCATGAGGCCCCATTTATTAATTGCTGATCTTAGTATCTGAGCCATTGGGATTCTGTTCAGAAAGTTGTATTCTGGATCAATGAGTTCAAGGCTATTTCCCATATTTTCTTCTAAGATATAAAGTATCCAGTTTTAGGTTGCAGTCTTTTATGAACTTGGAGTTCAGTTTTCTGCCAGGTGATAAATATGGATCTATTTGCATTCATCCATAGGTAGACACAGAGTTAGACCATTGACATTTATTAAAGACGGTTTCTTTTTTTTTAATTGTATGATTTTGGCTTCATTGTCAAAAATAAAGTGTCCATAGGTGTGTGAGTTTATTTCAGGATCCATTGACTAACTTATTTGAATCCATTGACTAATTTGTCTGTTTCTATACCAATGGCATGTGCTTTTCCATAGAACTGCTTGAAATTATTGATGATGATACCTCTAGAAGTTCTTTTATTGAACAGAAGAGTTTAAGAATATGAATCTATAGGCTGTCCCTGAGACCTAGGATGGGGAAGGCTCCCAGGAGTCAATGTGGCTAACTTTAGCTGAGGTGCCCAATAGTGTTAACATAGAACCTGAATAGGCAACCACCTCCAGAGGAGGGATAAGGAGACCAACCCATCCCCCAAAACTTTCAACCTCAAATTTGTCTCATCTAAAAGAAATGCAGGGACAAAAATGGAACAGAGACTGGCAGAATGGCCAATCAATAACTGGCCCAACAAATGAAGGGAAATAAGGATGAAGGAAAGGACTCTGTGAGGAGAGAATAGGGAGGGAGAAACATTTGGATGTAAATAATTAGATAGATAGATAGATAGATAGATAGATAGATAGATAGATAGATAGAAATTTCACCCCAAAATTATCATAACAGAAATGTGAGATTAGTTAGAAAAACTTACTTCCACATAAAAGTACAGTAATGGAAACAGGAAATGCTCACCAGTAGATGAAATGTGTTTGAGTGAAGTTAGACACCCTACTAGTACCAAATATGATGATAGTTGATAAGTATGAAAAATTCTTGTGATATAACCTAGTTAAAAATTACTTTGGGTATCCTGATAGCTCTCGTATATTAACAAGGAAAATATTGAAGACAGGAAGACTACTCCATTTTGTTCTAACTTGTTAGAACCATTTTAAAAAAAGGTTTTGCTTTTTTAAACTTATGTGGCTGACACTGAAGTTGAATCTGCAGTTTAAAATATTAAAAATACAGAACAATCCCGGAAACTATTAATGACACTTTCTTATCCTTGCAGACAGAGTCTAGTTTAACTGTCCTCTGAGAGGCTCTACCAAGCAGATGACAGAAGTAGATGCAGATACCACAGCTAAACATCGAACTGATAATGGAGACTTTTGGCAAAGTTGGGAGAAGGATTGAAGCCAGTGAAGGGGACAAGAACTCCACAGGAAGACAAAGAATCAACTAACCTGGACACTTTGCAGCTCTCAAAGATTAAGTCACCAACAAAAGAGCACACATGGGTTGTGTGTTCCCAGAACATAGGCTGCCTCAGTGGGAGAAAATGTTTCTAAGCCCACAGAGACTTGATGTACCAAGGTAGAAAGGCACCTATGCCCCCCCACAATCTCAGATAAGAAGAGGAGAGGGTGGAACAGAGAATCTGTGAAGGAGAAAGTGGGGGATTGCACACCATTTGGGATATAAATAAGGACATAAAATTTTAAAAATACAAAAATAAAGGAAAAATATAATTAATGGGACTACATCAGCACGAGGCATACAGTCATCCAAATCAGCAGTTCAAGGGAGACCCATGTCCTCTTCTGACCTCTGTGAACACCAAGAATACAATTAGGCATAGATGCTACAAGCACAGTGTACATATAAATAAAATTAATGAATAGGTTTTCCAAAGGAAACAAATAATAATGTTTTTAAAAATATTTAGTAGCACTAAGCCTGCAACTTTTTCACCACATCGACAATTCTTCTATCAGAACTGATTTGTATGAAAGGAGTAATTGTGGGATAAGCATTCACCACAAACTTCTGAACAATTCTGATGAGTGAGTCATACATCCATAACATGTCTGTGGTGATTGAGATGATAAAGTCCACCCAGTACATGACCACAAAAAAAACTACCAGCAGTAAGATGGTCTTAGTGGCTCTTTTCTCAGGTGATGCTCTCAGGTGACTGATGCTATGAAGTTGCTTGCATTGCCTCTGATGTTTGCACAAGAGAATCACCATATATGCACTTGTAGTAAGCATTACTGCTACAAGAAACACATCCCTGGAGGTTGTCACTGTTAAAATCAAACCCCTGGTTAAGTAGTTCACGGGGAAGAGTGAGCAGGATTTAGTGACCTTCAACTGCTTGATTTCACTCACATTATTAAAACCACCAACATAGAAGATCAGGTTACTACTGAAGAGCAAATTGAAAGACCAAATAAAAAATAAAGCATTGATCATGACCTTTTTGAGTTTATGTTTAAATTTTGCCAACAAAGAGCTACTGGGACAGATAGTGACAGCCTGGAACACACTCAGGAGGCAGGTGATGCAAATAGAGAGGCCTCTCATCACTCTCTTTGTGTAAAATGTTGCCTTACATTTGAAGTCATTCTCAATATTAAGTGATTCAAATATATCTGCAAGCCAAAAATTCTCTCCAGCAAGGAACATCATCATGTGAACAAAGTTCAGTTGACAAGAGATCAGGTCCATGGATTTATATCTATGAACAAGGATTATGAAAATATAGATAACAAGAAGAAACATATTGTCTAGGACTCCAAGCCCAGCTTGGAAATAAAGGATATTCTCTAATGAAGATGTAAAGGAAGATGAACTCATCTTAAGAGCATAGCAGAAACATAAATCTTATATCTGAAAAAAGAGAGCACATGAAACATATGATTTACTGGACAGTAATTTATATCATCCTTATATTTTCTATACTAAGTTTCCTTAAGTTCTCTCTTTAACTTTTGATGTTCCAGAGTGTGCATTACAGCCTACATTTCTATATGCCTTCTGTGTATCTCATATATATATACATAAATATATATATGATATTACAGATAATAAATTCACACACACATATCTATATATAATAGAAAATTTATTCGTCTGATGCACCTTATACTAATGCCTTAGAAATATAATCCTATTAATATAAGTTTTCTCATTTTATATTTAACACCTAAAACAGAAGTCAGGAGGACAGAATATTAATCAAAATTATACAACTGCACAAAACATATGGCAGTCTGGAAAAAAAATCACAAAAGATACTAAAAAAAAAAATCATGTGAATCTTTCTCATGATCCATAAATTTGTTATGCTCTTTTTTTAACTATCAATGTTTTAACTAATTGTTCTAGTGGAATCAAAGTTGTATTTCATGATAATCTCCCTATTTTAATCTGCAGTATATCTATCTCAATTTGTTTTATATGTTTTTTATGAAATCATACATTCCCACAATCTAGAAATAAGGAGATCATTAATTTTCTTTCTGAACCTGATTAATTGTATTGCTGTCAAGGTTATAAATGGCCATCAATGGCTTCTAGTTCAGTTCCCATCCATTTGAACCCTTTGTGAACTCCAATTCAGTATTAAGCAACTACCTTCTAGCCATCAACACAAACACTATTTTTTGTTTTTTGTTTTTGTTTTTGGTAGGGGAGAGATATAAAACATTAACTGTATGATTCCTCATGGCCTTTAGAGCCATTCATATGTTTATTTTCATAACTATTGCCATATCTGTATTTGTCTCCATCCCTCTTATCTATAAGTCCACAAATTTTCCAATTTCACTCTATGACAAATTGTGTCTTATTACTCTCCTTTACCTTCCTCTGATCTCCATATTTACCTCCCTTCTCCTCAATAAGGAACCTTGTCTTCCCATTTCTCTAATGAAACCAACCCTACTCTGCTATACTCCTCTCTTTCAATCCCAACCCCCATCCCATACTGGCTATGTTCAAGCCTTTCTTTCCTGGTTTCAGTAGTTACCACAGTCTACATACTCACATCTAAAGATATGGAGCCTGCAGCCTCCTAAAGGAGTTAATATGTGACATTAAGAAAAGCATTATTTTCTAAACATTATGACAAACACGAACTTGGTAAAGATGACTATATAGTGATGCTGCTGGAAATTTCTGTTTAAAAGAGATTCTTGCCCATGCAGTAGAAAACAAGGTCCCAACTGTTATCCTACATCACCATCACCCGACATTCTTTACAGTTTTACTCAACAGTCTTACCTTTGGTGCATATGTAACTTAGTTGACACTTACCAGGATCAATTTTTTACTGAATTAATCCAATTCAGTACTTTAAAATAGCTTTGGGATAAACAAAGAAAAATGACTATTTCAGATTCTTGTGAAAAAAACGTGTGACCAATTATATTTCTAAGTTCACTTATATATTTCACATATATAGATGTGTGCATGTTTGTATTATAGAAGTAATGTAGAACATAGTAGAAGAAAGCATCCAATAACATCGCCATGAATATTGCATGATAAATAATACATTTTCTATTTCTATGATTTTTTGCTTCTAAAATTCTTTTTTTTTAAAGACTTATTTATTTTATTTATATGAGTACACTATAGCTGTATTCAAATACAGCAGAAGAGGGCATCAGATCTCATTATAGATGGTTGTGAGCCACCATGTGGGTGCTGGGAATTGAACTCAGGACCTCTGGAAGAGCGGTCAGTACTCTTAACCACTGAGCCATCTCTCCAGCTCGCTTCTAAAATTCTTAGTCAGGAAAAGGAATGGATTTACTCTTATTGCCAGAGCCAAACACCTACTTTTATGAACATACATTTATAGCACCTGAACAGTGATGTTCTTTTTTTTACTAAAAGCTTTAGTCTTAAGGCTGGTGAGATGGATCAAACAATGACATGGTGGCTCATGACCAAATGTAACTCTAGTTCTTGGAGATCCAGTTCTCTCTCTGACATGGCATGCCAGTAGAACATAGACATGGATGCAAACAAAACACTCATATATGTAACATAAAATCAATAAATCTTAAACAAATAAAAACCCAAGTGACAGTAATTGATTCTGAGGATATGGAGAAAGAGGAACCCTCCTCCATTGCTGGTAGGATTGCAAACTGGTACAACCACTCGGGACATCAATCTGGTGGTTCCTCAGAAAATTGGAAATAGCTATACCTAAAGGCCCATCTATACTACTCCTGAAAATATACCCAAAAGATATTCCACTATACCACAAAGACATGTGTTACCCCATGTTTATAGCCACATTATTTATAATAGCCAGGAACTAGAAACAATCCAGATGTCCCTCAAGTGAATCATGAATATAGAAAATGTGGTTCACTTTTACAATGGAATACTATTTGGCCATTAAAAATGAGGAGATCATAAGTTTTGCAGGCAAATTGATAGAAGTAGAAAATATTATCCTGAGTGAGGTATCCCAGATCAAAAAGAACATGCATGGCATGTTATCACTGACAAGTGGGTATTAGCCAAAATGTTCAGAACACCTATAACTCACAGATAGCATGAAGCTTAACAGGAAAGAATGTCCAAGTGTGGATACCCTAAATCTACTTAGAAGGTGAACAAAATAGTCATGGGAGGCAGAGGGAGGGAGGAAACTGGGTGGGAGAGGGGAAGGGGATGGGGAAAGGTGCAGGAGCAGGTATGGGGAGAGATAGGAGGGATGCTAAGAGGGCTAGGAGAATGAACTGAAATATGTAGCAGTGGGAATTAGGGAGCAGGGGAAACCTCTAGGAAGTGCCAGAGACCTGGGATATTAGAGGCTACCAGGATTCAATGGGGATGACATTAGCTGAAATGCCCAACAGTGGGGATATGAAACTGGAAGAGACCACCTTCAGTAGATGGATATGGTCCCCAATTAAGTCAGGGGACCACATACCCATCTTCAAAATTTTAACACAGAATTGTTCCTTTCTAAAGTAAATGCAGGGACAAAAATGGAGCAGATACTGAAAGGCCACCCAGTGACTAGTCCAACTTGAGATTCATCCCATGCACTCATACCAAATCCTTACACTCTTATTGTGGCCATATTGTACGTGCAGACAGGAGCCTGGCATTGCTGTCCTCTTAGAGGCTCTATCAGCAACTGACAATGACAAGGACAAATGCAGATATTTACAGCTAATTGATTGAGGTCAGTAACCAATATGGAAGAATTAGAAGAAGGACTTAATGAGCTGAAAGGGATTGCAACCCCACAGAAAGAACAACAGTGTCAACTAACCCAAATCACTCAGAGCTCCCAGAGACTAAGCCAAAAACCAAAGAACATACATGGGCTTGTTTGTGGCCCCAGATACATGTAGCAGAGGACTATCTTATATTACCTCAGTTTTTGAGGATAAACTTAATCCTCCCCCAGGTAAGAAGGATTCTGTTGGAGATGATGTGGGGAGGGTGGGCAGGTGAGGCTAGCACCCTCTGAGAGGTGAGGTGAAGGGTTGAAGAACTTTGGGTGGGGTAAACAGGTAGGAGGCCAACTTTCGAAAATAACTAAATAAAATATTTTAATAATTTAAAAAGCTCCTGCATAATATATATAATTCAAGACTAGTCTTCAAATTGAAAGAAGCTTAACCTTATTCATATTTAAAGATTGAAAATACACAAACTATATATGTATACCATGTTTTTATTAATTGTATGTCTACAACTTATGTTTAACACAATATGGGTAATATAAGCAATACAAAATATGATAATATAAATTAAAATATACTAATAAAAAGTGTTCATTTTCCCAAAGGTATGTGTTCCATCATATGTACTTTATATATATATTACTTTGTAAATGTTTATCACAGAGAGAAAATAACACATATTCTAATTAAGTGGCATTTTTCTTTCGGGTTCACAAAAAAGAACCATACCTACCATGGATACAGAGCTGTTAACATAGAGAAGCACTCAGAAAAGTTCTTTGTTTCATTGTAAAAGTAATTACAGACTGTGGTCTTTCACATTAATTCAAATTGTAATATTTAGTTGTAAAAACTGAAACCCAAAGTGTGTCCATAAACATTCAAAAGAATAGAGAATCATCACTATTAAATTGACCAAGACCAAAAACCTAAGCAGTGTGGAGATCACAGTCTGAAGAGGCCTGTAACAAAAGACACCAAGAGCTGCTTTCTCCATAGCTCCACATTCATCCAAGAAAAATTCACTATACTCTTTCGTTATCTCAAAACTTGATTTTAGAACACTCTTATTTTACGAATTTATGGTGACCTTTGCTTTCTAATTTGTGGAGATTTAGTAATCTAAGGGACATACAAATAAAATAAATGACAAGTATCAATTCCACTTCATGTCTTACCATATTTAGGAGTAACGAGTTAAAAGCAGTATGACAACTCAGAGAGATTATAAAGTAAGCATGTGACTTTCAGGTGACAAGATACATGGTGCTGGCTGATGTACTGTCCACTGTGAGCAGCAAGAATAAGTCTTTGTGAATCCCAGGAGAGGATTATCTCAGCCACCCAAGCTAGTCCCATGTAATCTTTATAAAATAGTCAATGACAGCAGAAATAAACACTGCTCACTTATTTATAAGGTACTAATTCATAGCTATTACCAGATACTCTTAAATAACTTACATGCATAGGTTGTTCTCTGGAAATAGAGTTTACCACAGGTGTAACTGGAAGGACACAAATGCTAAATAGAGCACATATTTTAATGAGCATTTGTTCTTTGTAACTATTGGAAGGAACTTTTGGGATTTTGACTTTAAACAATTTTATAGTGTTTGAAAATTGAAAATATTTTTTTCCTAATAATGAAAAGCTTACTTGATTTTATATTAATAATAATATTGCCAGGCTCAATTTAGAAAACTGGAAATATTAAAACTCAATTTCTTTTAATGAAACACACAAATACCTGCTGAAAACTTTCCAAAGAATTCCTAAGTATATGCAAACTTAACAGAATAGAATATTACTGATAAAGACAAAATTAGTTAATATAATTTGCTGTATAATCTTAGCTTCAGTTTCATGTAATTAAACATACAAAGCCGGCTAACTTGAGAAAAGTGATAAAATGAGAAAATAAAAAGCACAATTTAAATGTATGTTAATATAAATATAGTCCTGCAAACCGATACATTTCTGGTCTTTGATTTTCACCATTTAAGGTGTTTCAGATGTTTCATTATGGGGGATGGAAGACTAAGACAGTTGGTAATACCTAGGTGGAAGCATTATTAGAGTACACACTCAAGAGAATTCCATACCAGATTCTCCTTAAAATGTTGCATCTGCAGCTATTTTTAAAGTTATATCAGAGTACATCCATTGTAACTACTGATTGGTAACATGACATTTTAAATCACAATGTAATTCCCACTGATGATCTTCACATTATGAGCCTTTCCTGCCTCTTTGTCTGTTCATCTGCTGGACCCTGTCCTCTTTCCAACAGCTCATTTTTAGTGTCACATATATAATCAGTGATCATATTAGGTAAAATGTGTGTTATTTTAAAAATCATTACACTGACATTTCTGTCTACAAGGATCTGCAGTGTTTACTTATGAAACAGTTGATTCAGAAGGAAAATTCTAAGCAAGAGAATTCTCTAATCACTTATAGAAAATTCTGCGCTATTGTAATACTTACTTTGAGCTATGACTATAATGAAGAGAAAAAGAAATACTTACCCTGCTGATTTATCTATAAAGATCCTTGTAGAATAAGACCGTAAGAAGTAGTTATAAGGAAGAAATTTCATCAGCACAGCTCCCTCTATACCCATACTTATCATATTATCTGGAGAAGGCACTTCAGACCTTGAGATTGTTACAGATTGATACCATTAAATGGAAAAGTGAACTTCCCTAATTACAAAACATCTGAACTCTGGGTTTCTATTGCATGAGGTATTCTCCCCAGGTCATATCTCTCTGTGTGGATTAACTGATGGCAGTCCTTATGCGCAAAACAAAAGTAAGAATAATAATACATTATCTAAAAGAAATTGAAAAACATTTTAGATTCCCCAGGTATCTGTCCCTCTTCCTGAGCTTTCCTTGTGTTCTTGAAGCTTAAATGACAGTGGTTTCAGTGTCTCATCTAGATATTAGCAGAGCTTTTGATAAAATTAAGGGTTCACCTCCTCTAAACACACATGAGGAAGGATATCTTTTTTTTTACATTAATCACAGGAGTGTAGTAATTTAAATGTATTACCTGTAGAAATAGGACTAAGGGGATAGGGATGTAATCAGTTGGTAGTGGGCATGGCTAGAAAATGTTGTGTTTGTGGGACATTATGAAAAAATATTCAAGTTATAGGCACACATGGGGAAAATAACCCCAGGTCAATGGCAAACAGAAGACCTTCAATAAGGTCATCGAATAATCCAGTTGAAAGACACACATATATAAAACAAGTGGTACACAGAACCCACAGAAATGATAAGAGCAGAGTTAAAATTTTTCCATGCACTTTATAGTGAAAACACTATAAGGAACTAAAAAATGATCAAAATATCTAAAAGAAAAACTATAAGTCACAAATAAAAAGAACCACATTAAATAGAAAAATAAACTTCCCTAATTACAGGAAAATATTAATTTAAGAAGAGCTGCTTTCTCATGGTAAATTTCCTTTTTTTAAAATAATTTATTTATTTTTTCAAATCGTAATTCATTCACACAGGGGTTATAAATACAGAAAGGCAGGACGTGGGGAAGGGGATGACACTGGAGCGTGGGTGTTCAGGGGGAATGCAGATATCTTTCAGAACAGGGTATTGGCCAGGTGAAGGTTCAGGGGACAGATCACTATGACTCTGCCTATGATTGACTTGTCCTTATCTAAGTTGGTATTATCTGTCAAGGCTACCTATTTACAAGGTCTATGACTACTCAGACTGGTAAATTTCCATGAAAGCTGCTTGTTTACAATAGATTATAGCCATCTGTTTCAATGTTTTTCCATAGAGACCCAAGACTTGTTGTTAGTATACATGTATGACAGGCCTATTGCTGATTTTAGGCCTATGGCTGATTTTAGGCCTTCAGTGTGTAAGCAGGGATGTCTCTGACATCTCCTCTCTTCTCTAAGTATAGAAGGGCTGTGGCAATTCTAATCTTGCAAAGGCAGGGACAGAGGCCTGACTTCCAGTAATTGAAGGGGATCTTGTAATGGCTCCGGTCCCCCTGTCGTTGTCCAGGGAGACATGAGGGCCATACCCATCCCGATGTCTTTTTCCTGGAGAGGGGATACTTTTGACATCAACCCCTATGCAGTCAGGCTTGTCCTTCAGGGAACCCAGAGAGATATTTTTAACTTCTATTTATATTCCCTTGCAGTGCTTAGCCTCACAGCCTAAGCAAGAATTCAGATCGCCAGTCAGGGGGTTCTGGGTGGCCCTTCTCTGCTTGGTCTAGGGGTGGAAGTCCCCTCTTTTAGGTTGAGTGGAGGTGGGTTTTGGGAACACCCTGGATAAAGTAACAACCTCATCTTGAGTCTCGTGGTCCTCCATAGCTAACTTATAATAATGTATCTGAATAGGTTTTGCTACCAAATTATTTTTCTATTGTTTCCTAGAGTTAGACAGCCTATTTGAGATTCAGGGACCAGCAGAAATAAGCAAAAATAACCCAAATAATGGTCCCAAGATTGAAGGAAGTAGGGTTGACATCCATGGAGTGGCTGAAAACCAATTCTTGTACCAGCACTCATCTTTCTCTTTCTCTCTCTGACTTTTCTCAGGGCCTTCTCTAATCTACTTCATGCTCTCCTTAACCCTCTCTGTCTTGTCTATGTAAAGGCAACCTTCTTCTTTAAGGGCTGTATACAGTCAAGAGCTGTACACAGCCTTTTCTATTGTAATAGAGTAAATCAAGTCCAATAAGGATCTTTTCGATTTTTGGAAGTTTCTTCAGACAGCAAAATGAGGGATTTCTTCAGATTAGTGATGTCAATCTCTAGCTGTTTGATATTCTTGTCAATGGCCCTTCAAAGGTCTGAGTAGTATAAGTTCAGAGGCCTGCATGTGGATTAGAACTTCTAACAACAGACATCATTTTTACCTGAGATTCATTTTTACCTGAGATGCTGCCTGAGCTCCTGGTAGGCCCTCTTCCTCTGGGTTTTCTGAGGTTGGATACAGAGCTGCCGCCTGAGATCTGCTCTATGCTCGGGCCCAGACTGGAGGTCCATGGTAAATTTTCAAAGCCAACAGAGCCTGCAGCACTACGCTGAAAGTTCTAAATGACAGCCAAACTAAAATATTATACCACACAAAACTATTGCTATGATTGAAGAAAGAACAATTTCTACAACCTAGACAGCCACCATCCCACAAAATTAATATTCAACAAACTAATCCAAAGATAACATGAGAAGCATTAATTTGGGCTGAAATGAGAAATGAGCATAGCAGAGGGACTGTGCAATAATATGAAGCCATAACTACAAGATCACAAAGTACCACTGAGAACACAACACCAGAAATCAACAACATGATGAACAGAACTAACACACATGTTTCAATAACACCTTAAATGTGAATAGGCTCAATTCTCCACTCAAAAATCACATACTGACTAAATAATATCAAGAAACAAATTCCAGATATTTGCTGCCTCTAAAAAACACATCTTAGGTTGAAAGATAAGCACAAACTTAGAGTAAGTGGATAGACAAAAGTACTCCAATGGAAGCAGTAATTCAGAAAGTGTAACTATCCTAACATTTAACAAAATAGAAGGGATAAAAAGATACAGTTCACTACAATCAAGAAAACAGTTTACCAAAAAGACATGACTATTCAAAAAAGTATGTATAAAATCATGGACATATAATTTTATATAAAAGAATTTTTTAACTAGAATAAAAAATATGTTGACATCAACCCATTAACAATAGGTGATTTCATACCCAACAAGAGGTATGTCCTAGGCCTATAAACTTCTGTCAGTGAGAATTAGGATACTTGCCTTTCTTCTGGAACTTGAGATCTTGGGAAGTCTTGGAAGGGCCTCTATGTGTATGTGTGTGTGTGTGTCTCTCTCTGCCTTTGTCTGTCTCTGTCTCTCACTCTCTCTCTCTGTCTGTCTCCTTCCCTCCATTCCTTTCTCATCCTCTCTTTCTCTCTTTTCCTCTGTCTATCCTTCCCTTCATTCTTTTCTCATCCTCTCTCTTTTCCTCTGTCGAGCACTCTCTCCCTCCCTCCCTCCCTCCCCCCCGTATCAGGAAAACCATAATCAACTATAAGAATGGAAACAGAACCCTATAGGTGGGTGTTAAATGTTTCCAAGAGCCTCTTGGAAAGTTAAAGAATAATAGGAGGAGGGTGGATGGGTTGAGGGGTTTCTGGTGGGGGGAAGAATAGGGAAAAGGGATAACATCTGAAATGTAGATAAATAAAGTACTCAAAAACAAAACAGAAAACAAAAAAGAAAAACAAATAGACAAACAAAAAACAGATAATGAAACTGGCTATTGCAGATGAACATTTGAAACTTTTTAGCAGCAATTTACCATTACTCATATTACAGGGATTCCTTATAATTGTCAAGGACAAGAGACTGTAGAACAGGCCCATGGAACTTTAAAACAATATCTTCATAAAATAAAAAAGGGGGAGATATACACCACAAATTTATTTAAATCATGTTCTTTTTATTTTTTATTTTAAACTTTTAAAAAAGACTTGGAAGCCAAAGAACTTTCTGCTGAGTGTCTATGGTACTCTACAACTAGACATACTTATGTATAGGTGAAAGGGAAGGCATTCTTGTCAGAATGACCTAAGACAGGCTCAGTCTTGTTAATGAAAGAAAAAAGGGGGAGAGGCGGAGAGTCTTTGGGGCTGCCTGGCAAGAATCTGACATGGGCCAAGGACAAAGAAATGAGCTGCCTGGCAGGAGTATGACACTGGCCAAGGACAAGGAAGTAGGTTTCAGGCAGGAATCTGACATTAAACTAGAACAAAAAAGTAATTTCACGCAGGAATGTAAATATTAGGCTAGAACAAACAAGTAATTTCAGACAAGAATCTAAATTTTAGGCTAGAACAAGGAAGTAGGCTTTAGACATGAAAATGACTTTGGGCTAGGACAGGTAAGTAGGCTCAGATATTTTGGTCATCCTGATAAGTCCTTAGAATCTGTGATCACAGGAGTGTTCATGTAATTGGGATTGATGTCTTGCTTGTTCCTTGACTATTTGCATGTATTGTATTGCCAGACCCTCAACCTAGAACTGACCTTAATGCATACTTATAATTAAGATGATATAAATGCAAAAAGGAGGAGGGGGGATGGGATACAGGGTTCTAGGAAGGAGAAATGGGGAAAGGGAATGACATCTGAAATGTAAATAAATAAAATATCCAATAAAAATTTAAAAAATGAAAGTTAAAGAATGATAAAGAGTCTTTCAGTAGGGGACTTGCTATTTGGTTTAGAGTAAACATGAAGAAAAGGAAGCTACAGGAAAGCATAGACTAATTGGTCCCGAAATACAATCCTCACATAGAATTACTAGATACCTGCTCAAAGAATCAACCTAGATCCATGTGCTGAGTAATTTTATGTCAATCTGACAAAAATTTTGCCAATTGACAGGAGGAAATCTCAATTGATAGAATGTCTCCATAGGATCTCACTGTAGGCAATCACATAGAGTATTTTTATTACAAAATTATTTCATATTAGAAAATTATTTTTATTAAAAATTTTTCATTACCTGTGGGAGTGTTCAACAAATTGAAGGTAGTGCCATCCTGGGACTAGTGGTCCTGAGTCTAATAGAAATCAGGGTGAATTAGTCCCATGGAGCAAACATGTAAGCAACATCCACACATGATCTATGTATTAGCTCCTGCCTCCATGTCCCTGCCCTGTTTGAGTTTCTGTTCTTACTTCTTCCAATGGTTAGCTAAAATGTGCAAGTGTAAGGCTAATTAATCCTTTCCTCCCCAACATGCTTTTGATCATGATGTTCATCAAGCAATAGTATGTCTAATTAAGTTAAGCTGGTACCAAGATGATGGGGATACATGTTTCAGAGACCTGACCATGTACTTTGGGGAGGATTGCAGAAGTACTTTGTACCTTTGGTTAGATACGCCATTCAGTGTTGTATAACTGGACTTTTCTCCACTTTGCAGTTTCTGTTTCTTTCACACTTCTCCAACCCCCTTTTTCTACTTTTTAAATGCCCTACTCTAAGATAGAAGAGAAAAAAAGAATAGAGGAGATAGGGACCAATGATATTGTTAGAATACTTCGTGTTGATAAAGGGCATCAATATCTTTCAGTTAAGTTCGATTTTCATGGTCAGGATATGTATTTTTTTTTCTTTTCATATCTTCACACAGGACTACTTGGCAAAACACAACCAACAGCGACCAAAAGAATCCAACCACCAACCAGAAGAACAACCAACCCTATTGGGGTTCTAGCATTTATATATCTTCTGAAAAGTCTCTTGAATTCCAAAAGTCACAAACTCGCAACAACACTCTGCAGCTGGGGAAATCATGCCCCTGCTAGAGCACAGGGGAAATTATAATCAGCTGCTTTGGACAATCTGAAGCACCCCATAACCCCACGCCTGAGATTAAAACAAACATATTGTTAATAATATTTCTTTGTTTTTATTCAAGAAACCAAAATACTACAGTGTTGAAATTTCAGTGGGATTTCTGTGTGAACTTGTAAGCAAAGAATGCTGAGATCATACAGAACACAGAGGCCTTCTTTTAAAGTTTTCTTTCTTCCTCTTTAAAGTTTCAGAGGGACATTTAAAGAATCTATCAGAACCATTTGTTATTTCATTCATTTTATTTCTCATTTACTTACATTCCAAATGCTGTCCACCCACCACCACCCAGTAACCCTTCAAAGAGTCCCTCCCTCTATCCTAGTCCCCTTCTCCTCTTAGAGCGGGAGCCGCCCCACACCCATAATCCCCTAACCCCAGCACATCAAGTATCTGCAGCGTTAGAAGCATCATCTCCAACTGAGGCCAGGCAAGTGATCCTTATTTTCCAGGGGCCTCACTCCACACCATGTATGCTTTTTGGTTGGTAGCTCAGTCTCTGAGAGCTGCCAAGGATCTAGCTTAATTGACACTCTTCAACTTCTTTTTATTTTTTAATTTAAATCTGGTTTTTATTTTTCATAGATTTTAATAATTATACATTACTCTTAAAATAAAGATAGTGAAATCTTAAGGATAAGGAGGCAATTTATATAGTCTCTTCTATTCATTGTTCAGGATGGAAGTTTTCAAAGGGCACAGGTATGAGATTTAACACTGGAAAAAATACATATGAAACTTGTTTAACCGGCTGTACTTAGGACCAGGCACAGCACAATAAATAGAGAACTGCGTAATCTTTTTTAAAACCTACTATATTTTAACATATTCTTACTAAGGAAGCACTATCAGTGAACAAGCTGAAGCTCTACAATGTGAGCATAGGGAAAGTTACAGTGAAGACCTGGGCATTGTTTCTGTAGTGTCTGCACACTCATACATCATACAGCGAGGAAGAATGCACATCTCGAATCCAGGACAACAAAAATAAACTTGGCCAAGTAGTTTCTTGGGATCACTCATTCTGATCACAAGCCTAGGTTGCTGGTAGGTATAAGCAGACAAGTTTTGAAGTCTTTCTCATCTCCACAAGTCAAGGCTTCTGGATATGAAGCTACACTGGAAGCAAACCAAGTAAGTAGCACTGCTAATCCACTTCTCAACAAGTCATTGCACAATCCATCTCCGTTAACAGTGTTTAATAGTTTTAAAATTGTTACATGGAAGAATATCCTTCTTGAATAGCAGTCCACTGTGTAGGCATGCACTAGCAAGGATTTACACATTACATCTGAAGTGTATACTGACTATATCTATCCAAATGACCATAAGAAATGCACCACCTAATAATTTAAACAACATATCAAGGCTTAAATAAATACTTTATGTTATTACACTTGTGTACTTGAGAGTTAGCCATGTTCCAATACCCTCCCCTTCCTGAAGAGGAAGCATGGCGAGCACTATCAGCCTGAGAGTGAATAGGGTCTCTCTCTCCAAGCGCTTTGAAGAGAGTCTTATTATGCAAATATGAGAATTATTGTTTAAACACAGTGAAAGAGCAAGACAAAAATTCATTTTTTCTTTCTTTCTTTCTTTTTTTGTTAGCAGCTAAATATAAGAACAACTTTCATCTCTAACAACAGAAAGGAAACTACTGGGACCGGATACTTTGAGAAACTTTCTGAGTCATTGAAAAAGTAAACACAGAAAACATATTCTGCAATTGGTAAATTTGGTGTTTTCAGAATGTCAACAGGCAAACAAACATGGGACACAAGTACCTTGTGGAGACAATGCCACTCTGACCCCAACTCCACAGTGCAGGTGTTTTCCCAGGGGCAGACTGCCTGCAGGCACTGTGTGTCTGTGGTGTTCTAATCCTGCCCCACTCCACTCTGAGAAGCTAGGCTGACTGTCTGAGGAAAAGAATGGCCATGATGTGGATCATATTTTCAATGATTTTTAAATTGTATTTAAAAAAAAGGTTTTCTAGTAATTGAGTATATAAAAGTCCTTGATATTAAATTTCTTTATTTCTCCTCTGACCAAGTGATCATTGAGTAGAGAGTTAAGTTTCATTAGTATGTGGGCTTTCTGTACTTTCTGTTGTTGTTTAAGTCCCACCTTAGTCCATGGTGATCTGATAAGGTACAAGGGATTTTTTCAATCTTGTATCTCTTGAGGTTTGCTTTGTGCCTGAATATATGGTCAATGCTAGAAATGTTCTGTGTGCTGCATAGATCAAAGTATATTCTTTCAAATTCTGGTAAAAGTTTCTGTAGATAGCTATTAGGTCCATTTGATTTATAACTTCTGTTAGTTTCATATTTGTTTGTTTAGTTTCTGTTTCAATGGCCTGTCCATTGGTGAGACTGAGGTGTTGAAGCACTATCATTGTGTCAGGTTCAGTGTGTGATTTGAGCCTTAATAATGTTTCTTTTAGGAACATGTTTGTCCTAGTATTTGGGGCATGGATATTGAGAATTGAGATGTCATTTTGGTGGGTTTATCCTTTGAGGTATCTCCCCCCTTTTTTGGTTAGAAGTCTATTTTATTAGATATTAGAATAGCTACTCCAGCTTCTTTCTTGAGTTCCTTTGCTTCAAAACCTCTTTTCTGGCCTTTTACTCTGAGGTAGTGTCTATTTTTGTTCTGAAGTGTGTTTTTTACATGCAGCAGAATGAAGGATTCTATTTAGGTATCCAGTCTGTTAGCCTGTGACTTCTTATTGGTGAATTGAATCCATGATGTTGCGAGCTATTAAAGACAAATGTTTGTTAGTTTCTATTATTTTGCTGTTTGTGTTGATACTCTGTGTGTGTGTGTGTGTTTCTCTTGGTTTTAATGTGAGATGATTAATTTCTTGTGTTTGCTTGTGCCCTCTTTGTGTAGAAGTTTTCCTTCTAGTATCCTCTATAGGGCTGGATTAGTAAAAAGATATAGTTTAAATTTAATTTTCATGGAATATCTACGTATCTCCATCTATGGTGATTGAGACTTTTGTTGGGTATAGTAATGTACACTGGCATCTGTTGTCTCACAAGTTTTGCAAAACATCTGTCCAGGACCTTCAGGCTTTTACAGTCTCTTTTGAGAAGTCAGGTGTAATTATGACCAGGATAAGTTTATATGTTGTGAGGCCTTCTCTCCTTACAGTTTTAATATTCTTTCTTCATTCTCTCCATTTAGTGTTTTGAGTACTGTGTGGTGGGAGGATTCTTTTGGTCCAAACTTTTTGGTGTTCTGTAGACTTCTTGTATATTTGTGGCCATCTCTGTTTTTAGGTCAGGTTAGGTAAGACGTAGCTTTCTTCTATAATTTTGTAGAAGGTATTTTCTGGCACTTTAAACTAGAAATCTTCACTTTCTCCTATTCCTCATATTCCTATGTATGGCCTTTTTATAGTGTCAAAATATTCCTGGATGTGTTGAGTTACAAACTTTTTACATTTGGCATTTTCTTTGACTGATGTATCCATTTATTTCTTGCTCCCTCTTGTATTCTGTTGATGACGCTTGTATTTATAGTTCTTGTTCTTTTCCTAGGTTTTCTATCTCCAAGGTCAACCACATTTGTCTTTCTTTATTTCCGTTTTTAGTCTTGGACATCTTTATTCATTTCCTTCACATACTTGATTGCATTTTCCTGTATTTCCTTAAGGGATTTATTTGTTCCTTCTTAAAGACTTCTACCCATTTTATTTTGTTTTTCTGTTTCTTTAAGGGATTTATACATTTCCTCTTTAAAAACCTCTATCATCTCCATTAGAAGAGATTTAAAGTCACAGTCTTGTACTTCTGATGTGTTAGGATCTCCAGTGATTGCTGTAATATGAGAGCTGGGTTCTGACTGTGCCATACTGCACTGACTTCTGTTGATTATGTTCCAAAGCTTGCATTTCACCATCAGGCAAATGATGGTCTTTTTCTGGTCTTTTTTGCTGGTCTTGGTTGGCCTGGCAGCTTCTGTGTATATGGCAGAGCTATGGGGTGGGGAACAGTGTAAAATTCCACAATTGCTGGTGGAAATATGGACAGAAGGTGCAGATTTCATGGCTGCTGGGCTGGCTGGCATACCAGTGGGTAAGAGAATATGGGAGGAGTCGGGCCATCGATATTTCACTTCTGAGTCCTGGGTTTGAGCAGGCCTCGAAGAAGGCAAGAAATCTGGGATCAGGAGTAGTGTGCTGACCCACAATGGCATGTAGAAGGAAGCCAATTTTTTATTTTGAATTACAATTCTGTGGTTCTTTCTAGTGGGGCCTGAAGAATCAATTGTGATTACCAATATACTAGAAATACTAAAGTGAAGCCTCTGCTTTGCTAGAATATTTGATTCATGTCAATGAAAGCTGAAAAATTAGCAATGATTAGGAAGAGATCAACATCATTGCAGTGAAAGCATCTTGGAAGTGCTTCCTGAGAGTCAGCATACAGAAGCTGTGTTCCAAACACAGTTAAGGCTGACAGCCAAAACTGCTAATGTAAGACTCACCTATATGGTGCTGGTTTTGAAGGTTTGAAGGAGACATGAAAAAGTATCTGAGTCTTGGCATTGTGATCATTTTTATTTTATTTTTTCCTTATTCACTTTACATCACACTCAAGTCCCCTCCTATAGTCCTTCTTCCATCCCCCTTCTCCTCCAATTGGGTAAGGCTGCCCCTGGAAATCCCCCTTCTGTTGGCATTATAAGAAACAATGAGGACAGGTGCTTCTTCTCTCAATTAGGCCAGATAAGCAGCCCAGCTAGTAGAACATATCCCACATATAGGAAACAGCGTTTGGTATAGCTCCCATTCCAGTTGTTTGGGACCCACATAAAGACTAGCACTGATCTCTTAAGGCCATCTTACCAAAAGCAACCTATAGATTCAATGCCATTCCAATCAAAATTCCAGCACAGTTTTTTTTATAGATGTTTAGAGAGCAATTCTCAGTTTCACATGGAAAAATATTAAACCCACAATAGCCAAAAGAATCTTGAACAATAATACCAAAAAGTTGGCAACCAATAGCCAAAACAATTCATTAACTTTGGAAAGAATCACCATCCCTGACTTTAAGCTGTACTACAGAGCAATAGTGATAAAACCTCTATAGTACTGGTGCAGAATCCAACATATTGATCAATGGAATCAAATCAAAGAACCAGAAATAAACTCACTTGCCATGAACACTTGATTTTTGATAATGAAGTCAAAACCAGAAAATGGGAAAAAAAGCATCTTCAACCAATGGTATGGGTCTAACTGGACTCTTCATGTAGTAAAATGAAACTAGATCCATATTTATCATCCTTCACAAAACTCAAGTTCAAGCAGATTTGTCACAACTGGTTACTGATCAAATGAACAAATGAAAAGGATAGTTATCTTTCACCTGCTCAAACAGCAAAAATTCATCTTACCTGATCTGTATACATTGCAAAATCCACACAAATGTCTTAACAGTACTAAAATTTTGGTTGTAAGATTTATATATTGCAGAATGGGCAGTTCTGACAAGATTCAAGATGCTGAAATGACCTGCTGTTCTAGCTTGCTGCCTGCTGATGATATTTCTAGAGACTTGCTTCCAGAACGGCTCAAAGAATAGCTGCTGATTACCAATGACTTTGGTTCATCCAGCCTTTCAGACAGATCCAATCAGAATTTCAGTCAAACCCTAAACTTTCTAAACATACAGAGACTGAAAAACAGGTATTAAAGCTATCTTTCTTGAATCTAAACAATTTTTCTAATTCTTCTACCCCTCGCAAGCCCCTTAAGAATTAATCTATTGTACCAATTTAGCAGAAAGAAGCCATAGAGAGTTGTCATCCCAATTCCTTGGGCTTGTGTATGTGGTTATGGTGGATTTATAAATTATAGATGGGTTGTCATTTTGAGGGATAATTTTTAAATGATCATAAATTTTTACCAGAGAGGAAACTAAATAGATCTTAGACTTGGGAATTTCTGTCTTTCCTTTCTTCTTAATTATCTTTTCTTTCTGAGATAAAAGGGAAGGGGTTAAAGGGGGAAAGTTGGTTATATATTATTATAAGAAATTAGATATATGGGATATATTACTCAAGTTATTCCTTTTTTATTTTTTATTGGATGTTTTCTTTATTTACATTTCAAATGTTATCCCCTTTCCCAGCTTACACCCCTGCCCCAGAAACCTTCCATCTCATCCCATCTCCCCCTGCTTCTATGAGAGTGTTCCCCAATACACACTCCTGCCTTCCCACCTTAGCATTCCCCTACACTGGGGCATCTAGCATTCACAGGACCAAGGGCTTCCCCTCCCATTCATGATTGACAAGGCCATATTCTGCTACATATGTGGCTGGAATCACGAGTTCCTCCATGAGTACTCTCTGGTTGGTGATTTAGTCCCTGGGAGCTCTGGGGCATCTGGTTGGTTGATATTGTTTTTCTTCCTATGGCAATGCAAACTACTTCAGCTTCTTCAGTCCTTTCTCCAACTCCTCCATTAGAGACTCCATGCTCAGTCCAATGGTTGGCTGTGAGCATCCACCTCTGTATTTGTCAGGCTCTGGCTAAACCTCTCAAGAGAAGGCTATATCAGGCTCCCATCAACACACATTTAGTGTCTGGGTTTGGTGACTGTATATGGAATGGATCCTCAGGTGGGGCCATCTCTTAATGGCCTATCCTTCAGTCTCTGCTCCAAACTTTGTCTCCGTATTTGCTCCTGTGAGTATTTTGTTCCCCTTGTAAGAAGGACCAAAACATCTATACTTTGGTCTTCCTTCTTCTTGAGCTTCATGTGGTCTGTGAATTGTATCTTGGGTATTCAAGCTTTTGCGATAATATCCACTTATCAGTGAGTGCATACCGTGTGTGTTCTTTTGTGATTGGGTTACCTCATGCAGGATGATATTTTCTAGTTCCATCCATTTGCCTAAGAATTTCATGAATTCATTATTTTAGGAGCTCCGTAGTACTCCACAACCAAAAGTTATCAAAAAAGATAAGGAAGGACTTTTCATACTCACTAAAGAGAAAAATCTACCAAGATGAACTATCAATTCATCTTTACTAGAGCTCAAAATACACATTGCACCTCACACAATAATATTTGGAGATGTAGACACTCCACTCTCAGCAATGGACAGATCATGGAAACAGAAACAAAACAGAGATACAGTGAAACTAACAGAAATTATGAACCAAATGGATTTAACAGATATCTGTAGAACGTTTCATCCAAAAACAAAAAAAATATATTTTCTTCTCAGCACCTCATGGTACCTTCTCCAAAACTGACCATATAATTAGTGACAAAACAAAACTTAAAGAAAGCAATGCAAAGTCATAATTGTACATTGGTAGAAATCTTTATAATTAATGCAAAATTGAAGTTATAATTTCTTACATTGGTAGATACAGCTTTAAGGTTTTCATTGGTATAATAGAAATACAAAACTTGTAATTAATATTGTTACTCTTGGATAGACATTGTGTCTATGTACCTCATTTAAGATTACAAGGCTTTGACCCAGTCTTTCTATAGCTGCTATTACAAACTGTTAAAGATGATTAGGTAAAACAAGTTAAGGGCCAGTGAGTAAACTTGTGATTATATTAGATTCTGACTTAATTATAATAAAAAAATTTCAATATTATTCAAATAGAAATAGCTAAGGGAAGTCAAAGTTTAACAGTTCAGATATACTTTATATAGATAGATTGTGGAACAGTGAAAAAATAGCTTGGTTCCTAGTCAAGCACAGGCCTCGAACTTCTCCCTATTTAACTTAGGTCTACCCTGATTTTCCGGGGGTGGGGGGTGCAGCCAGATTCATCTACTTTCTGCCATGACTCCTTTTAAAAAAAGAAAGAGGGGGAGTTGTGGGGTGGTGGTCTGTGGGAAGCAGCTGGGTGCCTGGTTGATCACAGGCCTCGAACTCCAGACCCTAATGGGACAGAAGGTGTTTGGCTTTGTTCCTGGGCCCCTGGTTCCTCCACAGCCCTCCCAAAGAGAGATTTGCATCACCGAGCACAGGTAGAGGGCATGACTACAGGCCTGAGCCTCAAGAAATCTACATACTAATGAGATACATGAAGGCCAGAGGGCATAGCCAGTTAAGTATTCCTTCCCAGACCCTCTTCCCTCCTCCCTCCCTATTTAACTCAGATCTGCCCTGAGTTTTGAGGGGATGCAGCCACATTCACTTTCTGCCATGACAATAAACCTTTTGAAACCATGGACTTCCTCGTGTCTTTGGGGTCCCTCTGTGCGGAAATGTGGAGAAGGCCTTTAACTAATGAGCCATTGTCACCACCACTGCTGCATACCCTAACCTCTCTGCTAGAACACCCATCCACCACGTGGCAGCACAGCTGCCACATGTCAGGGCAGGCCCCTCTTCCACTGCTTCTAACCTGCCAAATACAACAAAGAAGTACACATGAGACACTTAACCCAAGTTTTCAATGCCTTTTCTCCCTAACAAGAATACCTGAAACAATGTTTGTGCTTTTCAACCCAAAATTTTCTTGCTTTTTATTTAAACATTTTCTTTTCTCCCTAACATTCATAATATATGTCCAATTTTTTTTAACCTTTTTAAGATTTCTTTAAGGTTCAAAAGCCATCTAATCTACTTCCACAGGTCAAATCAATTATGCTGATCACCATTTTCTAATCCTTAATTAACAACTGGTTTCATTTTACAGACAAACTGTTGCTGCCTATCCCAGATACATACTTAACATTATGTTTTTCTTCCTCAGCCATCCAAAACAGACTCAGTGGTGCCTTTCAAGACTAAATTTCCTCAAATACGCTTGCCTTTCATGGATCATAATGACAGACCATGATGTGCTGCTAAGTAGCCTAAAGCTTGCTACCCACCCTTCGGAGACATCCCCTTGCCGAGGTGCTGTTCCTCTGTTGTGATTATCCTACAGGTGCTCCCACCTGTTTAAGTTTTAGAAGCTATATTTTTGTGCTTCCTATATATTCAGGTAATATTTAATTCATTCTTAGATCTCTGATGGGACTAAAGGTATAGTCTCATAATCAAACTTAAGCTGTTTAGCATTGAGGAAGATGATGTAGATTTGAAAAGATGGTTTTCAGATGGCAACGCAAGTTAAAATCAAAATATAATTCAGGCATAGAATTGCAAACTCTTTAAGTTAGGATAGATGTTAGAGTAATATACATAAATTTACAAAATTGATGAACGGGATGTTATTAGTGTATACCATACCTTATAGTTTACATAAATGTTTTTGCTATGTTAATTGTATATCTGAAAGAAATGGCCTTTTTAATGGATGAAAAGGAGAAATGTTGTGGATTTGGCCTAAAGGTTTCATTATCATCTTGCAGTAAGATGCTGAAAGTACCTGCCCCCAATTGGTTCTGATTGGTTTTCTATATTTTCAAAATCCTAGGTCACAGACCTAAACCTATTTACCTGATCGCTTGCCAACTGACCTTGCACACACAATAATGATCCTCACTGGAGGACATATCATGCTTACAGACCAAATTGTGATGGTCCCCTGGTACTGCTCTTCCCAGGCTCTAACATGATTGGTATGCTTTCCCGTCTGCAATTGTCAAGCCTAGATCTTATTCATTTTTTTGGCATGACAATTTTACTTTCTTCTCTTGGTCTCCTTGCCTACAAATTCTTAAATTCCACTTCTATCTACCTGCTCAGCCATTGGCTGTGGGCAACCTTATTTACCAATCAGCTGCCTGGTTACCTTCTGTGAAGTCCATTGGTCTTTGCAGCCAAGATGCTTCCAGGCTGCTCTTCCATAGATCACTTTCCCTTTTTACTTACATTGTAGATGGTCTTCTTTGAAGCTCTGAGTCTGCTTCATCTCTGTCCCCCAAGTATCGAGATTTACTCATGTTCCTCTCTGCATCCCACCCACACAACTCTACGTGTCCCACCCTGTTCTGAGCCTTTGGCTGCTGACATCATAATTGATAGATCAAAAACCACTTGGGGATAAGAATCTTCAGCTGCTGGACACACAGATTGCTGATTAAATCAAAGCATCAGACCCACACCCTATAGATGTCCCTGGATGCAGCAGGCTTAAAAGGATGCAGGCCGAGCTAGCAGACCCTGATGGGTTCAGGCTGCGAGGTTTCCCAGGTGGCAGCAAGCCTCCAGTAATACAGGAAGAGCTGGTGGTCCCTGATGGTTTCAGGCCATTGTTTGTCCTGTGTAGTGGCAGTCCTCCAGGGATGTATGTTGAATTGTGGCAACTATAGTGAAATGCAGAAAAGGCAAGATGAAGCTCTCTCCATGTATGTTTGTCCAGAGAAGCCATTAGCCAGGATATTGGGAATAGGGGTTCTACCGGGTAGTCACAAATTTCTGCAGGTATCTGGGGATATGTTTAGAAGTGAGAAAGGGATCAGGGTAGACCTCATGACTGTTGGGTTTGCCAGGCACCCAGTAGGCCAGAGTATGGGGTTGGAGCATTCAACTGATTGGCCCTTGCAGCAGTGTGCCTGGAAGACTGCAAGAGGAGCTGTGGCCAGGGAAATGTAGTGATATGGGACAGGGTATAGCTCCCTGAAATTTTTTTCTTTTTTTCTTTTTAAAAAATTTTTTAACTATATCAGTATGCTGAATTCATTCACAACAATAGAGGGCATTAAATACCATTGCAGATGTTTGTGCGCCACCACGTGGTTGCTGGGAATTTAACTCAGGGCCTCTGGAAGAGCAGCTAGTGTTCTTAATTGTTGAGCCATTTCCCCATCACCTAGGAGACTTTTCTTAGTTGTATCATTTGAAATGGAAAATTTCATTTCTCATCTGGATCTTTGAGGTAGGAAGATCCACATTTATTCTGGACCTCAACTTCTACTGGCAGCTTATTTAAAGAAAACAGAAAGAAGATGGAAGTTTGCTTCCTTGTTGTCTACTTGCTCTTGATCTTGCAAGGAAGTCCACTCTTTCATTGGCATTAGAGACCACTCCTTCAGAAATCTGGCATATACTGAAGACCAGCTGATACATCTAGCCTCTTGAGCTGAATAACTACTGGATTCTTTTACATGGCCATTTTTGATTTAGATGAACAACAGCGTGTAATCTATTTCAATGTATCTTCTGTCTATACAGATAATCATTCTATAAGTTCTGTTTCTTTACAAAATCTTGACTAATACAGATAGCGTATGAGTTGACTCTAAAACAGTGGCTCTCAACATTTGTTATGGTATGAATCTTTAATATAACTCATTTTGTTGACACACAACTGTAAAAATTTTTGTTGTCACTTCATAACTGTAATTTTGCTACTGTTATGAAAGGAAAGTAAATATATTTCAGATTGTCTAAGGTGACCCCTGTGAAAGAATCATGCAACACCCCAAAGGATGAGGGACACACAGATTAAAAACAAGTACTCTAACACTTCTACAAAAAAAACCTCCTACAGCTGATAAACATGCCCAGCAAACTCTCTGTATACAAACTTATCACACAAAAATAAATTGTCTTCCTATACAGTATACATGGATTAAGAAAAATATCAGGAAAACAACACATTTAACATTAGCCTCCAAAAATATAAAATATTTTTGGGAAAACTCTAACACAGCAAGGGAAAAATTTATATCATAAAAACTTTTAGATATTGAAGAAATAAATTGAAGATATCAAAGGATAGAAAGGTCTTCCATGCTCAGTGAACAAGAGAATTAATATAGTAAAAATAATAATTTTCCAAAAAAATCTTCAGATTCAATCCAATTCTCATCAAAATTTCAAAAACATCTTTACAGAACTCAAAACAATAATTTTCAACTTTACATGGATATACAAAAAAGAATAAAAAAAACACAGGGTACCTAAAATACTCTTGAATAATAAAAAAAACTTCTGAAGGTATTGTTAATCCTAAAGATGAGAGAAGAAATATCACTGACACAAATCATTATGGCCAAATTAATTAAAGTAAGCAGTTAATAAAAGAAGGTTTTTTTTTAATTCATGCACTCCAAGTATGTCTCCCTAAATTGGGGATCCTGAAGTCAGTATGTGACATGATGAAGATAATGCTTTTATAGCTCAGGAGTAGGTGGTTTTCAAGTTGGGGATTTGGTGGGAAAAATAGACAGAGTTACAGAAGCAGAACATAAATATTACAAGTTAAGCACTCCTGAAAGAAAGACAAGTTGCAAGATTGTCATAACATAGTAGTCATAAGTAGTCACAAAACATTTTGAAACCAGGCAAGGGTTGCAAGGTGATTACAAACAACTTTTTGAAACAATGATATGATTGCCTTTTATGGAAAAGGCAGTACAGAACCATTTGTAGTTATGGTTACAGATGGGGCATTGCCCAAACCTTGAGAAACAGAGGTTTACTCATAAATAATAATTAACCTAGATTTCATTTTTTTTTTACTATAAGGTAGCTTTTAAGTCTAATATGGACACAGCGTGGTACTTTAGATGTGATCTCAAATTGTGTTCTAGGGTTACAGTAACACCATGGCATTGGCACAGAAACAAATACATTGATTAATGGTATAGCACTGAATACCCAGACATAAATCCATACCCCAGTGGACAAATGATTTTTTATGAAGTCACAAATACACACTAGGAAAAAGACAGAATCTTCAACAAATGGTAATGATCAAAGCAAATGTCTGAATAAAGAAGAATGCAGATAGATACTTAACTTGATACTCACTGCACAAAACTAAACTCCAACTGAATCAACATCCTCAATATGAGGGCAGACACACTGAAGCAGACATAGACAAAGTTGGGAATAGTCCTTAACTCATTATTCCAGGAAGAATTTTTTTTCTGAACAGAAGACTGATTGCACAGACACTTAGAACAATTATTAAGTGAGACTGTAGGAACTAAAAATCATCTGCCCAGCAAAAGGCACCATCATTCAGGCAAATTAGCTACAAAATGGAAAAAAAATTACTTTTACCAGTTATCCTTCCAGTGTCTTATTTAGGGTTTCTATAGCAGTGTCAAAACACCATGAACATAAACAACTTTGGGGAAGGAAGAGTTTATTCAACTTACACTTCTACATTGTTATTTATCACCAAAGAAGTCAGGAAAAGAACTCAAACAGGCCTTAATCCTGGAAGCAGCAGCTAATGCAAAGGCCATGGAAGGGTGATACTTATTGGCTTACTTTCCCTGAGTTGCTCAGCCTACTTTCCTATAAAACCCAGGACCATCAGCCCAGAAATGGTGCCACCTATATGGCACTGAGCCTTCCTTCATTAAGCAATAACTGAGAAAATGCCTTTCTTACTATGATGGATCTCATAAAGGCAATTCTTCAATGAACTTTCCTTCAAGATGCAGCTATACCACTATTCAACATATACTCAGAAGACACTTCATCCTACTAAAGAGGTATTGAATATTCATAATATCCAAAAATTGGAAACTATCTAGATATCCATCAAGAGATGAATGAGGAAAGAAAATGTAGTATATTTACATAATAGAACATTACTCGTCTATCAAAAGAATGAAATTTGTAGACAAAAAGATAAAACTAGAAAAAATCATTCTGAGTGAGGGAAAAACAAACTCAGAAAGACATACATGATATATATTTGATTATATGTGTATTTTAGTTATTAAGTCATTGATAAGCAAGCCACAATACACATAATCACACACTTAGATATAGAGAAAAAGAAGGGGGTGAAGGATGGATCTCACTAGGAAAGAAAAATAAAATAGGCAGTTACAGATAGATAGGGGGCTGAAATAGGAGTATCGAATGGGGAGGAGGGAGGGAGTCAAGAAAGTGAATGTGGGGAAGAACAGCTAACAATAAAGAACATTTAAGGGGTCATATGGAAACAATACAGTAGAAGTTTCCTAAAGTATATACATGTATGAAGGCAATCTAAATGAAATTGCAAAATTACAGGGAAGACTGACCCCCAATTGAAATCTCTCATTATCAAATGAAGCTTTCCATGCAGGGAATCGATTACATCTAGCTGAATTGTTGACCAAAGGGGCTCCATGGACATAGGAACCACAAAACAACCCACAGTATTGTGTTTCTGTATCTGTATGTGTCTGTTGTGATTTTTTTTACTCCTTTTCTTATTACTGTTTTGCTCTATTCTGTTTTATCTTATTGTTGTTTATTTTATTGTTATTGCTTAGATGCCTTTTTGTTTTGGAAGCAGAGACACAAAGGATGTAGATCTGGATGTGAGAAGAGATGAAGACAAACTGGGAGGAGTATGGGAAGGGGAAATCCTATTGAGAATATATTGCATGAAAATATTTTTTAATTAAGGAATAACTATTTTTAATGTTGAGGTAGATGGTGGTAAACACTTGTGATCTCAGAGCTGGAGAAATAAAAACAGGAGAATCCCTGGGGCTAAATTATGGCCTATTTGGCAAACTCCAGATACAGTGAAAGACATTCTATCAGAACATATGGTGAATAGCTTCTAACAACCAACAGCCAAGGTTGTCTCCTGGCCTTCACATGTACAGGAACATACATTATTCATCTATGCACATACATTAAAGTATACACACAAAAAACACATTGAATATCACAATACCTATATACAAATTTTTATTTACTAATGACATTTTAATACATGTAGATGAAATGAAATCCAAATAAACAGGCATGTGAGAGTTTCATATAGGACTAATTGAGTAACTGTGGTAAAAATTAAAAATTTAAACTCACATTGTTTTTATGATCCAGAGAGATATTAAATAGTAAACAATATTAAAGTGGCAATTTAAACCACTCTTGATGACTGAGAGTAGATAAAAGGTTTTCAAAATATACTATTCACCAACCATATGAAGCTCAAGAAGAAGGATGATCAAAGTGTGGATACTTCAGTGCTTCTTAGAAGGGAGAACAAAACACTCACAGGAGGAAATATGGAGATAAAGTGTGGAGCAGAGACTGAAAGAAAGGCCATCTAGAGCTGCCCCACCTGGGGACCCATCCCATATAGTCACCAAATCCAGAAGCTATTGTGAATGCTGGGAAGTGCTTGCTGACTGGAACTTGATATAGCTTCTCCTGAGTGGCTCTACCAGATCCTTACAAATACAGAGGCAGATGCTCACAGTCAACCATTGGACTGAGAGCAGAATCCCCAATGGGGGAGTTAGAGAAGGGACTGAAGGAGCTGAGTGGGTTTGCAGCCTCCTGTGGGGAGCAAAGGAGTCAACCGGACAGACTGCCCTGGAGCTACTGGGAACTGGACCACTAACCAAAGAGTACACATGGAGGGACCGATGGATCTGGCCGTATATGTGGCAGAGGATGGCCTTGGACATAAGTGGGAGGATCGGCCCTTGCTCCTGATGGAGTTTGCTGCCCCAGTGTAGGGGAATGGCAAAGCAGAAAGG
The DNA here is from genome assembly GCF_004785775.1 of Grammomys surdaster. Classification (NCBI taxonomy): domain Eukaryota; kingdom Metazoa; phylum Chordata; class Mammalia; order Rodentia; family Muridae; genus Grammomys; species Grammomys surdaster. Next base: position 120,307 of record NW_021621002.1, read on the forward strand.
CAGGAGTGGGTGGGTGGGGGAACACTCTCATAGAGGATAGGGAGGGGGGATGAGATGGGTGGATTCCAGAGGGGAAACCTGGAAATGGGGTAACATTTGAAATGTAACTTATGAAAGTATCTACTAAAAAATAAAAATACTCTGCACATTTGAAAAAATAAACAAACTGTGACTTTTTATGGAGATTTTTGTTTCGTTTTGTTTTGTTTGGAATTTTTTTGCCTTATTGTGTTTTGTTTGTTTTAATATTCATTTTAAGGTTGTTGTTACTGTGTTTTAAGAGAGAAGGAGAAAGAAAAAAGGTTGGCATGAAGTTGGGAAAATCTGGAAGGGCTTGGGGTGGGAAAAATATAATCACAATGTATACATTTTTTAATTAAAAAGTAATTTTGCCTCTACTCTAAGGAAAAAAAAAGTGTATCCAAATGAAAGGCTTAAAAAAATCACTAACACCAAGGAGATCCTTTTGAGTAACCTCAGTATCAAGGTCACTTTTAGGAAATAAAGTAAAAAGAAAAAAAGTAAAGATCCTGTGGAAATAGCTACTTATGGTGTACGAGTTTTAGACTTTATAGTACTTGTTAACAGGAATGTCAAAAGAATGTATATATGTAATGCCACAAACTTTAATTAAATCTCATTTTGCTTCTTGAACAATTGAAATTGAAGAACTTATAAATTATTTTTTAAAACTTTGGAGGCTACACTTACCTGACACCTATCCCATCTGAAACTGAAGTCCCAGGGCATCCCATGACCTCTTTGGACATGCATGAACAGTACATATGCAGTTATGCCTGTATACATGCTGGCACAACAATTATACATATAAATAGATATATATGCATTCTGTTTAAAAGAAGAGAAAAAATCATGTTTTTTTTTTTTAATCTAGCAGCATTTTGACTGCATGTTTTTGAACAAGTTGATTATTCTGTTATCAGAACTGATTTGTACCAATGGAGTTATTGTGGGATAGGCATTCATCACAAACTTCTGAACAGTCAGGATGACTGGGTCATACATCCATAACAGGAACGAGGATGATGAGATAATGAAGTCTACCCAATACATGACCACAAAGAAAACCACCATCAGCAAGATGGTCTGGGTGGCCCTTTTCTCAGGGGATGCTCTCAGGTGGCTGATGCTGTGAAGATGCTTGCATTGCCTCTGATGGCTGCACAAGATAATCACCATGTATGTACTTGTAGTCAACATGACTGCTACAAGAAACACGTCTCTAGAGGTGTTCACTGTTAAAATCAATCCCCTGATGATGTAGTTCATTGGGAAGAGTGAGCAGTGTTTATTCACCTTCATCTGGTTAGTCTCACTCACATTGGTATAAGCACCAACATAGAAGATCAAGTAACTACTGAAGGACAAATTGGAAGATCAAATATAGAAGAAAGCATTGATCATGTATTTTTTTAGTTTATGTTTAAATTTTGCCAACAAAGAAGTACTGGGACTGATTGTGACAGCCTGGAACACACTCAGGAGGCAGGTGGTGCAGATAGAGAGGCCTCTCATCACCCTGCATATGTAAAAAGTTGTTTTGCATTTGAAGTCATTCTCAATGTCCAATGACTCAAATATGTCTGTAAGCAAAATATCCCCTGCTGTGAAGAACAACATTATGTGAATGAAAGTCAGTTGACAGGAGATCAGGTCTATGACCCAGGATTATAAAAATATAGAAAATAAGAAGAAACATATTAGCCAGGACTCCAAACCCAGCTTGAATGTAAAGGACATTCTCTAATGAAAACATAAGAGAGTGGTGAATTTATCGTAAGAGCATTGTTGAATCATATTTCTCATATCTGAAAAAAAGAGTACACATCAACCTTGTGATTTATTGAACACTATGCATATACCACATTTTATTTTTCTCTACAAATTCTTGATTAACTTATCTCTTGAACTTTTGATGTTTTAGAATGTTCATCATAGCCTATATTTCTAGATACCCTCCATGTATCTCCTGTATATATAGACTATTAAATATAGCAAATGGATTCATGGTCATACCTAAACAGAATGCATACTTTCTGTGCCTGGATTGCATCTGAGTCTAATGTCTTAGAAATAAAATTGTAGTGATTTAAATTGCCTCATTTTATAATTAACACACAAAACAGTAGTGATGAGCACAGAATATTAATCATATTTGTCCAACTAAACAGAATGCATGTCAGTCTGGGGGGGAAATCACAAAGGATATCCAAAATTACAGGTCAGTCTCAAATTCTATCATTTTACTATACCTTCTTTTGTAACTGTCCATGTTTTTCCCATAATTCTAATGGAATCTCAATGATAATTCATGATTATCCAATTATTTTAATTAAAAAAGAACTATAAAGTCCTTCTATTTATGTTTTTCCCTTACATCCTCATAATCTAGAATTGAAGATATAAATACAATGGGAGATCATTAGTTGACTTTCCTCACCCTATTAATTGTGTAACCATTATGGGTATAAATGGCTATAGATGGCTTCCAGGACAGTTTTCACCTCATTTAAACCCTTTGTAAACTCCAATTCATAAATAAAGAACTGACTCCGAGCTATCAAGGAAAACACTATTTTCCTTTACTTTTTGTGGGAGAGGAAAATAAATCATGAACAGTATGATCCCTTAGGGCGTTTCAAGCCATTCATATTGCTTTTTTTCCCTAATTCCTTCTTCTCTATTTATCTCCCTCCCACTTCCATAAGAACTCAAGAATTTTCCCAGTTTCCCTCCCACCTTATTTGCATTTACCTTCCTCTTCCTCCCTAAGGAGCCCTCCCTTTCTCATTTCCCTAATGAAATGTACCCAGTTATTTTGCCCTTCGTTGCTCCCACCAACACCCCTACCCTGGTAATGGTGCTGTTTTGCTTTCTTGGTTTCCATATTCACTACAGGCTATATGATCACATGTGGAAATGTGAAGCTAGGAACCCCCAACATGAGAGAACATATGGCACTAAGATAAAAACTATTTCAACACATTTTCACAAACATAAACTCATTAAATATGACCAAATAGTGATTCTGTTTGGGAATTTCTGCTTTAAGAAAGATATTTTGAAATCTGACATATCAGTTATGGACATCTATCAACCAGATTTTTTTTTTTAGCGTCCTGAGTATCACAGAACCTTCGTATTCTAAAAATAGCTTGCAAGTATTGGAAGAAATGAGTCTGGCTTTAAGCAGAAGAAAGAGGGTAGTGGGCTTGATTATTGGTGGTATAACAGATTTAATCACATTAATTGCTAGCACCACTGCATCTGCAATTTTTGTGACACAAGAAATTATGACAGCTACTTTTGTTAATCATTTAGCAAAGAATATTACAAATGTGTTGAATATACAAGAGGGTTTAGATAGGCATTTGGCAGAATGGATTGATGTTCTTTATCCTATTCAAATTATTGGAAGGAGGTTCAGAATCTAAGGGGAAGGAGTGCTCTCAAGTGTTATGCCAAATACCATGGGATTCATGTTAGTTCTAAAATTTACAGTTGTAGTCATTATGATTAGGAAAAAGTTTAAAGACATTTGCAGTGTATTTGACATAATTCTAACACCTCTCTGGATATTTTAACAATACATAGAGAGCATATGAAATTCAAGAATGCTGCTCAGCTATGAATTGATGCGGTAAATACTGCTGATAAAATTCCCTATGGCCTGAGGTCAGTATTTCTATTTTGGTCAAGATTCAAGAATGGCATATATAACTTGATCATGCTAGCCCTTTTTGTCCTGGGAATACTTTTATTCCTGCCCATCATGTTAAAGCTTATCTTTAACAACATCAACATGTTGGCAGCCAAAGTACATGGCTTGAACCTGTAAATGGACCCCTAGACAGTTATTAAATTAATAGGCTGGCAAGCCAAGGACTGGTAAGATTCTGTACAGAGCCTTACCAACCTAAGACATAAGTGCATTGCTTTTGATAATGCATATTCCACGGCAGGTAAGGAAGGCATTCTTGTCAGAGCAACCTAGACAGGCTTAGTCTTGTTAATGAAATAAAAAAGAGGGAGATGCAGCAAGCCATGGCAGTCATTTGGCAAGAACCTGACATAGGCCAAGGAAAAGTATATGGGCTACCTGATAGGAATATGACATTGGCCAAGGACAAGAAAGTAGGCTTCAGCCAGGAATCTGACCTTAGGCTATAACAAAGAAGTAATTTCAGCCAGGAATCTAAATATTAAGCTAGACCAAACAAGTAATATCAGGCAGGAATCTAAATTTTAGGCTAGAACAATGAAGTAGGCTTCGGACATGAAAATGACTTTGGGCAAGGATGGGGAAGATGGCTCAGATATTTTCGTCATCCTGATAAGCCCTTAGAAACAATGATCATGGGAGTGTTCATGGAACTGTGTTTAATGCCATGCTTGTTCTTTGATCATTTGTGTTTATTGTCTTGCTTGTTCCTTGACTATTTGCATCTATTGTATTGCTAGACCCCCAACCTTGAACTGAGCTTAAAGCATGCATGAAATTAAAATGGTATAAAAGCAAAAAGGAGGAGGGGGGATGGGATAGGGGTTCTAGGGAGGGGAAATGGGGAAAGGAGATGACATCTGAAATGTAAATAAATAAAATATCCAATAAAAATATATTTTGATTAAAAAAAATAAAAAGATTCCTACCCATGCAATGGAAACGAGGTCCCTAGTGTTATCATACATCATCAGGATCCACACACTTTTTAAAATTTCACTCAACAGTCTTACCTTTGGTGCCTATGTTAGTTATTTGGCATGGTTACCAGGATCAATTTATTATGGAATTAACTTAATTCAGTACTTTAAAATCAGCTTGTGATAGAGAGATAGAAAACAACTTCACTGACACAGAGTCTTGCAAGAGAAAGTGTCCAAATATATTTCCAAGTTCATTTTATACTCTACATATATAGATGTGTGCACACTTGTATGTATAGAAATAATGCAGAAGTTAGTGGAACAGACTATGTTATAACATTCCCATGAGTATGAAACCATAAATCACACATTTTATTTTTACATGGTGTTTACTCATAAAAAAGGTAGTAAAAGAATACATTTCTCCCAATTTCCAGAGCCATATATCTGATTCTCTCACTCACATACATTTACAGTACCCACACAGTGATATTCTGTTTTTTAAAAGCTCTAGAGTTTGTTCTGGGAAGGTGCCTCAGTGGTTTAGAACACTTTTATGTTTTGCATTAGACTTGGTTTAGATTCCCAGCAATGACAAACTGGCTCATGAGGGATTCCAGAGGGTCCCTTGCTCTCTCTCAAGTGGCATGCTAGTGGACCACAAACATATATGCAAGCAAAATTCTTGCATATACAAAATAAAATAAAGAAATGCATGTAAGCTCCAGGATAATATTTAATTCAAGCCTTGGTTTCTATGCTCAAAGAAAAGTATCCTTATTCCTTCACCATTTTGTTACATTATCTAAATGATTTTATTATTTTACATTATCTGTTTTCAGTTTAATTTTGTTGTATGTGTGTGTGTGTGTGTATAAACAAATGAGGGAGGTTCTCAACCTGCAGATTGACTTCAATCACACCCATAATTTTCCTGCCTTAACCTTGAAAGTGCTGGGATCATAAGTGTGAGTGGCCACACCTGCCTTCATTTTCCATTTTAATCTTATATACCTTAGTAAATTATTTTCCAACAAAATGAAAACAGATGTGATGTTGATCACTCAAATTTAAATTTATTTTGCATTTCTCTGTGAATTCATATTTTAATTAGGAATTGTATTTTGTTACTATTGGAGGAAATCTTGGTAATTTTGACTTTAAATAACTTTATAGTATTTTAATTGAATCAAATTAAAATTATTTTCTCACTGCTAATGAAAAGCTTACTGTATATATTAATCAGTATCAATGTTACAAGGTTCAATTTAGAAAACTTCAAATATTGAAACTGAATTTGTTTTAATTGAAACATACAAATACCTACCAAGAATTATCCAGCTTGCACTTTTGTAAAGATAACTTTTTATAAGTGATGTGAGATTTCTAGATATTTTTAAAATACCTAGAAAAATCTACTTTATTATACATCATCACAATAGAATAAGCAAATCTGTCTAAATATTTTAAACATTATTATATAATGTTCACAATGCCTTATGTTTTTCAAGGTTATGAGTTATAGTTGCTTAAAAATTCCTAAGTATCTGCAAACATAACAGACTACAAAAATCACTGTTATAATTAAATTAGTTAATATGATTTCCTCTATTCCTAGCTTATATTTCATGTAATTAAACTCATACACTCAGATAACTTGATAAAAGTAGTGAAATGAGAAAACATAGCATACAATTTTGATGTACCTAAATATTACAAATTTACTCCTACAAACCAATAAATGTGTGTTCTTTGTTTTTCACCCTGAAATTTATTTGAGGTGTTTGGATAGATGAATGGAAAGCTAACACATCTGACAATTCATAAGTGGAACCACATAATTTCTTAGTATTATTAGAGTACACACTCAGGAAAATCCAATGTTAGACATGCTTTATAAAATGCTGCATTTAGAGGTATATTTTATATATATATCATTATACATTCATAGTAAAAATTATGGGTTTCATTACATTTCATTAAATAATACCCATTCATCATCTTTATTAGATTTTCCTATCTCTGTACTCTATATCCATCCTTCTACTAGGCCCCTATGCTTTTCCAGCCCTTTCTAATATTGTGCGTATCTACATCTATCTATATATGTATATATATATATATATATGTTATATATTATGTAATACATATTTATATATATAATCATGATATCATAGTGAAGTCTATGTTTTTTATAGATTATTGCACTAATATTTTTGTCTACAGCATCTGTTGTATTTGTTTATGATATAGTATAGCTCAAAGTAAAATTATAAGCAGAGAATTCTCTAATCATTATGAACAAAAAATCCTGCTATTCTACTATCTTCTTTCAGCTGTCACTATTAATGAAGACAAAAAGAAACACTCACCCACCAGGGCCTTTGATAAGCATCCATGTAGAATGAGGCCTAAGAGGTAGTTATAAAGAAGAAATGTCATCAGCTCATCTCCCTTTAGACCAATAGTTACCATGCCATCTGGAGAAGGTAGTTCTGACCTTATGGTTGTCACAAAGTGGTTCCATCAAACGGAAAAGTAAACTTCTCTAATTTGAGGGGAACAGTGGATTAGTAACAAGTGAGCTCTGTGTTTCCATGTGTGTGATATTCTCCCCAGGCCACAACTCTCTGTGTGGGTTAAGTGATCCCAGTCCTTGTGAACAAAACAAAATTAACAATAATAATATCCCACTGAAAAGACGTAGAAATATATTTTTTTATTTGCCAGAGTATTTGTTTTGCTTCCAAAATATTTGTGGCAGCCTCCTTACATACTTGACAGTGGATTGAAGGTCTCACCCGTAAATTAGCAGTATTGTTGCTAAAATAAAAATAACAATACCTCATTCAAAATCATTTGAAGAAAGCAATCTTTCTTAGAGTAAACACAGAAGTGAGGTAATGTAAATGTGTTATTACAAGGGCTGTGGGTCTGGGGATGTAGATTTGTTGCTAGAGTGCATGGGTAGAAAGTATTGTGTATATGGAATACTATGAGAAAAATCAAACCATCAAATTATAGGCACAGGTGAGGAAAAAAGTCCCAAGTGCATGGCAAACACAAGGTCTTCAAGCAGATCATAGAGAAAAAGTGCTCCAAGGTAAGGAAAGACACAAATAAAAGAATCACACAGGACACAAAAAAGACAAGAGCAAAAAAATTTTTAGTACATCTTACAGTTGAATAACCACTTATACAAAATTGAAAAAGTGGATTGAAAGTTTTAAGAGAAAAACTGCAAGTTACACATAAACAAAACCCATCGAATGGAAAAGTCAACTTCCTTAATTCCAGAAAGACAGTGGAGTTGGAATATCTGATTTGTCACAGTAAGCTTTCAATGCTAGAAGAGGCTATAGCAATAAATATAAAGTCGTTAATGACATAAAATCTAAAATAATATACCCAGAAAAATCCTGCTATGATTGAAGATGAACAATTTTCCTCAATATAGACAGCCTTAACAAAATATAGTACACAGGTGATACAGGAAACATAATTGTGGGCCAAAAAGAAGAATGAGCATAGCAGGGAGACTGGGGAGAAAATACAAAGACAGAGTTATTAAAACACCCAGTACCTCTGAGAACACAACACCAAAAATCAGTAACAGAATGACAAGAACTAACACACACACACATTTCTATGACAATTTAATCATGACTGGTTTCAATTCTCCACTCCAAAGGCACAGACTGATTTAATGGATCAAGAAATAAATCCCATTTTCCCTTGCCTCCAAGAAATACATTTTAATTATAAAGATAGATACCACCTTAGAGTAAAAGGATACATATTCCAAAGGAATGAGGAAGAGAGCAGGTGTCACTATTCGAACATCTGACAAAATATGTTTTGAAGAAAAAATATTCAGAAGAGATAAATGGCAATGCCACGCATTCTAATGGTGCTATTTGTTAAAGTTCCAGTGCTTGGATAACCTGGACTGACCATTCACTGACCTTGGTGGAAATGTGCTGCATACCTTTTGATTATATCTGTATTTCTCACTGTTTAAGGTCTCTCTTCAAAACATAAAGGGAGAATAACAAAAAGCTAGTGCAAACAAGAAGGAAATTAATAAAATCCCCCCCAATACAGTTATGCACAAAACTGAGTCTTTCTTAAGAACTTACTACTTAAATACTTAGACCATTAATGAATGTTATTATTAAGCATGAGACAGAGGATTTGAGGAAAAATTATTAAAGAATAAAAAACGTAGTGAAATTCTAGAGGCTGACAAACTAGTTGAATCACTAGGTTTCAACGTTCAGCTTCATAAATAATGAACTAGCATGAATAAGAAGAGACTTTGATCACACCATTAATGACAAGCCTTGGTCCCTTCCTGAAGACAAAAGTAAGCAGTTTTAGGAATCCTGATGTTCCTCTATTCTTTATAGAACTGTAATAAAGATGGGAATCATATTGAAACAAGAGTTTATGACAGAGACACAGAAGAAACATTTTGGCTCAGTGAACTGCCTGCCTTTCTGAATAGACTTGTCAGATCAGAACGTTTCTGATATTATAGATATTATGCAGAAGCAAGGGTCTGCACAATATTTTAAGAATCACAGAAAATGGATGGTGTCCTATGATGAACATAAAAGGAATATAAAAGAAGGAAAGAAAATATTAAATAGAGGTCAGAAAGATTGAACTTTTGTAGAAGGCAAAGTTTGATATAGCAGATAGTCAGAAATAACTTTTTGGTCTATTAATTCTGTGCCAAATTGAAATGGAATCAAATTTAAATAAAGTCATCCTGTCTAGCATTTCTATAACCACAAGGCTTTATGACATCAATATTATAAAAGAAGATATTGAGTTAAATGAAAATTGATTTCATCATAATTCCAAGTTTTTTTATCTCTCATAAAATTGCTGTTTGATTGCTTTGCTTTGTTCCACTTTCAAAATTCTTATGTAATCAAGGAAGACTTTAGAAAAAAATGTATTTTGAAAAACTGTGCAATCAATGAATAAAGTTTGTGAGAAAATGATTGTATATATAATTAAAGCCTGTGAGAAACACAGGTTGTCAGAGTAGGTCAAGTCATATTGAGATGTGTGCTTCCTCTCTGTCTTACCTCTCATGAAACAAAACTGAATGATGTACAGTATCTGATATTTCCCTTGCTGCTCTTGCATTCACACACTCCAAGCTCTGCCCTAAGCTCTGACTGATCCCTGGCAGACAAAAATGAACACTTCAATCCAATAAAGAAAACAACTGACTAAGAAGTCATTACCGTCCTAAACAAACATTATTCAAACAAAGGGACATGCAATTTCATATAAGAGAAACTTTACAACTGGAATAAAAGATACAGATTAACAATAGGTGATTTTAGTATTCAACAGAGTTGTGTCCTAGCCATATTCTGGAAGTGAAAAATAAATTACTTGCTTTTTTTCCTGGAACTTAAGCTATTGGGAAGTCTTAGAAAATCTCCCCACATTATTCTCTCTCTCTCTCTCTCTCTCTTTCTCTCTCTCTCTCCCCCCCTCCGTCTCCATTCCCCACTCTGTTTATTTTCCTCTGTTTCTCTCTTACTTACAAAGAGAGATAGCTCTCTCTTTGTTTTCAGTAGGAATACCACAGTCAAACCAACTAAAACGCAGAGAGACAATATCCAATTTTAAAAAATCAAAAATAAAAAGGAGAAAAGATAAAAGGGAGACATAATAACAGACAGACAGTAAGGGAATTTAAAGAGTCATTAGGTTTTACTTCAAGAGCATGTAGTCCACAAAGTAGGAAGACCTAAATGAAATGGATGATGTTTCAGAAAGATACCATTTACCAAAGTTAAATTAACAACAAGTAAACTAAACAGCCCTATAACCCCAAAGAAATTAGAAGCAGGTATTAAAAGTTACCCAACAAATAAAAGTCCAGGGTCAGAAGGTTTAGCATAGAATTTTTTTCAGAATTTCAAAGAAGAACTAATACCAATACTCTTCAAACTATTCCACAAAATAGAAAAAGAAGGAAGACTGCCAAATTCATTCTATAAGGCCAAAGCCATCCTCATTATTATTGACCTAATGCATACAATGACTCAAACAAAAAAGAAAGAGAATTTCAAATCAATTTCCTTTATGAACATTGGTGCAAAAATGTCCAATAAAATGCTGGCAAATTAAATCTGAGAACACATCAAAAACATCACTCACCATTATTCATTGTGGGAACGCAGGGGTGGTTCAATATATGAAAATCCATCAACATAATCTACCAAGTATAAAAAAATCACATGATCATCTCCTTGGATGCTAAAACCATCTTTGAAAAAATCCAACATGCCTTCATGTTGAAAGTCTTGAAAAGATAAGGGATATAAGGGTCATAACTAAACATAATAAAGGTATTATATAGGAAGTCAGTAGCCAACATCAACTTAAATGAGAGAGAAGGTAAAACAATTCCACTAAAATAAGGTTCAGGAAAAGTCTGTTCATACTCTGTGTATCTCTTCAATATAGTACTTGAACTTCTAGCTAGAGCACCAAGAAAACAAAAGGAGATCCAGAAGATACAAAATTGAGAAAAAAGTCAAAGAACACCAATGGACAGATGATATGTTAATATGCATAGATGACCCCTAAAGTTCTACCAGAGAACTCCTACAGTTGATAAACTTTTCCAGCAAAGATTCTGGGTATAAAAGCAGCTGAAAAACATCAAAACTCTAACCACTCAAGTTAAAAACCAGTATGACAAGAACTTCACATCTCTGAAGAAAGAAATTAAAGGAGATATCAGAAGATGGAACAATCTCCCATGTTCACTGATGTATAATATTAACATAGAAAATGATCATCTCACCAAAAGCAATCTACAGATTCAACACAATTACTATCAAGATTCCAACATATTTCTCTACAGAACTTGAAAGAACAATGGCAGCCTACAGATTGGAAAAAAGATCTTCACCAACACTGCATCCAACAAAGGGCTAATATCCAAAATACATAAAGAACTCAAGAAGTTAAACACCAACAAACCAATTAACTCAAATAAAAAATGGGGTGCAGATCTAAATAAAAAATTCTCAACAGAAGAATCTTGAATAGCAGAGAAGCACTTAAAGGACTGTTCAGTGTCCTTAGTCACCAGGGAAATGCAAATCAAAAAGACTCTGAGATTCCACCTGATATCTATCAGAATGGCTAAGACAAAAAAAAAACCAGTGACAGTACATGCTGGCAAGGATATGAAGACATTCCTCCATGTCTGGTGGGAGTGCAAACTTGTACAGCCACTATGGGAATCAATATGGTGGTTTCTAAGAAAATTAGGATTAATTCTACCTCAAGACACAGCTATATACCATTCCTGGAAATATACCTAAAAGATGCTCCACCATGCCACAAGGACACATGCCCCATTAGGTTTATAGCAGATTTAAAACAACCCAGATATCCCTCAACCAAAGAATGTATACAGAAAATGTGGTTCATTTACACAATGTTATATTATTCAGTTATTAAAAACAAGGACATCATGAATTTTTCAGGCAAATGGATGGAACTAGAAAATATCCTGAATGTGGTAACCCAGTCCCAAAATGATATGCATGGTATCTATCTACTCACTTATAAGTATATATTAGCCATAAAATTATTAGAGGCATATAGGGAAGGAACTGAGTGGGAGAGGGGATGAGGAGAGGAATTGGAAGATTATGGTGTGGGGAAAGAGTGGGAACAAAAGCTGGTAGGGTGAATGGAAATAGGTGGCTGGCAGGAGTACCCAGGCATCTCTAGAATGTGCCAGAAACCTAGGATGGGGCATGTTCCTGAGAGTCTATGGAGCTGACTCTAAATGGGACTATTCAGATGATTTATCTGATCCTAATTTAAATTTGCTACATGGTATCTGTCTAGAAAATCATCCATTTCATTTAGAGTTTCCAGTTTTGTTGAATATAGGCTTTTGTAGTAGAATCTGATGATTATAATTTCCTCTTTTTCTGATGTTGTGTCTCTGGTTTCATTTCTGTTTTTGTTAATTTCGATACTGTCTCTGTGACCTTTAGTTAGTTTGGCTAGGGGTTTATCTATCTTGTTGATTTTCTCAAAGAACCAGCTTTGGTTTTGGTCATTCTTTGTATCATTTTCTTTGTTTCAAATTGGTTGATTTCAGTCCTGAGTTTATTTCCTCCCTTCTACAACTCTTGGGTATATTTGCTTCATTTTTTTCTAGGGCTTTAGGGCTTTCAAGTATGCTGTTAAGTTGTTAGTGTAGGATCTCTCCAATTTCTTTTTTTCTCTTGAATTTGTTTTATTGGGGTTTGGGGTTAGATACAGAAGTTTCAGTGCACAGCTATATTTTGAACAAAACATATCTTACAATAAAAAAGTAATTTTATCAAAACCAGATTTCCATCACAGTTGTGTATAATTTCAGTAACGTACACGCTGAATTGCACTTTATAGACATCATGACAGTGTCCTTGACAGTGTTCCTCCTGTCAGCCTATATTTTTTTTCAGAAGACACTAGTTCTTCCAGAGTTTTCTTCTAGTTTCCATTCCATGAGTGTGGGAAAAAGCCACGGCGGTGTACCAGAGACTTTCCACACTGCTGGGTCCCACATACAGGAGAAAGGTCTGGAGTTCTAAAGGCTGGAGGCTTTGGTGATGGCAGGCCCCAATGACACGAGAAAGTCCTTGGTTCCAAAAGGGTTTATTTTCATGGTGGATGGTAGATCGATCTGGATGTACCCCCCTGAAACTCAGGGCAGACCTGAGTTAAATAGGGAGGGAGAAAGTGGGGAGAGTCTAGGGAAGAATGTTTAATTGGCTCTGCCCTCTGGCCTTCATTAGTATGTAAATCTCTTTAGGGCCTGAGCCCTGTAGTGACACTCTCTACCTGTGCACTTTGGGAGGGGCTGTAATGGGCTACGTGACTGAACAATGTAGGTCCATGGAAACTAGACTGTGTCAGGACCCTGGGTTCTAGGGATATGGATAAACACCTGCCATTTCTCCCTTGGAGACTCTGGTTCCAGGCCCATGTCCAGCCAAGAACCAAGATACCCTTACTCAGTCCCACACATGAGTATTTGTACTTGTTAACATATGCTTTAACCAGATTTGCCACTTTAGTAGAATTTACTTCTCCACTCATACTATGACAAACTTTGTCCACTGCCTTCCGCACGATCTCTTTGTACATTTCCTTAGTGATGCCTTTATTCTGAAATAAAAAAAAAAAGTGCATTAATAGCCAGTTTTGCCTCCTGTGCTACTTTTTCTTGAATTCGCAATTTCTTGTCTGTCCTCGAGCTATCTGTACTAGCTTCCACTGTAACACTTACTTTGCTTTCTGACAATTTTATAGCAGCATTAGAGGCTTGAACGTGACTTGATGACAAAGTATTACCAAAATTTGGTCCCTGCACTGATCCCATGTTTGCTGGGGCTGCTGATGGAGCAGGCAATACTTTGGTATTCATGTTACTACTTACATGAGAAGCACTCGGAAGGCCCTGCACTTGTTTTCCATCTGGTTGTGAGGCGATATAGCTGACCTGTTGAGATGGCAGGGGAGGGGGTGGCTGGTGGCGGTCCCTGAGGTATACTTGCAGGGTCTGCTACCTGCATGAGAGGTACTCCTGTGTGGAGATGTAGGGGCAGTGGAGGGTGCATGGTGAATGGGTTCCACTGCATGTTCATCATACGAGTGTGAACACCCACTGGGTATGGGAAGATGCCCATAGGCTGATGCTGGGCATTCACTGGAGGCTGTATTACGCTCATGTGTGGCTGCATCATATTTACAGGTAGCTGAGAACCATCAACTTGGTTTGTTTGATCTTTTAAGTTAGAATCCTGCTCGGGCGTTTCCTCTTCCTGACTCATCCCTGCAGACTGTAGACCTGAAGAATTCCTGCTGAACCAAGCGTAATAGTTCTGCACATCTGCTGGCAGAGCCTTTCTTACTTCCCAACTAGATGCAGACGTCCACCCTGACCTGTTTGCTGGCATGCCAAAGGACAGTTCTTGCTCACTTTTCTGCTTAGAGGGCTACTGCTCCACAGACTTGAAAGAGAGGGGTGTACGGCTTTGCCATTTGTTCTCACTCTGGTCACCACAGGCAAAACTACCTCTGTAAGCACCTTTCCCACAGCTACCTCGACCACGGCTGGACATCCAGCCTGGGCCAAAGTTTTTAGTCCAATAATTCCCTGGATTTTCATTTCTATTTTCTTCCCAGTGGGAAGCTTTTAACTTTTCTGGATTTCTGGTCCTTGGATCTGGCCCAGAGTTTTGTTTTTATTTTTTATTTTTTTTCTGTTACCCAACTGGGACAGTCATTTCTACGCTTATCTGGAACTTGGATCATTAGTATCTACAGTGATATCATTTATTTTCATTCTGTTTCTCTAAATCAGTCCTCTGGTACCATTTCCTCTGAGACATCTCCAACCATCATTTGTCCATCTTTCCTACCACTGAGGATAGTAATTATTACTTTCATTTCTACCCCCTGGTATAGTAGACTGCTCAGGGCAGCTTGAGTTGGCCCAGAGAAAGAAGTCTCAATAGAGCAATCATACAGTTGAGGGAGACTGAGGCTATATAAAAGAGAGGAGTCAAAGTATCTGTGTAGATGCTATGGTAGTATGACGGTTTTCCTTGGTTGTCATGTTGACTCCATCTACAACTAACTAAAACTCAAATGACTAGGTACATCTGTGTGAGAGTTTTTCTTAATTAAATCATTTGAAATAGGAAGACCCACTTCTAATCTGAATCTCTGAGGCAGGAATGCCAAGGACCAGCCTCAACTTGGAGATTGGTTCTGAGGAAGGGGTGTTTGGGAGCAGCAACAAAACAAAAAACAAGCAAACAAAAAAGCAGCTCAAAATTGTCAATTGTTACTAAATTAAGATATCATGGTTCTGGTTAGCTGGAGGAAAAGCATCAGCAGTTATTAACAAGATACCAGAACTACAAAAAAGGAAACCTTTGAGTTGCTAGAGCACTTGATTCTTGTCCATGGAAGCTGAGAAATTACTGATGATTTGGAAGAGATCAGCAACATTCAATTAAAAATCTTCTTAAAAGTGTCTCCTGAGAGTCACCACACCGAAGCTGTGTTCCAAATACAGCTAGACTGACAGCTGAACTTGGTAGTGTAAAAGTCACACAGATGGTGCTGGTTTTGGAGTTATGAAGGGATCATTGAGAGAAGCTGCATCCTGGTACTGCTTTATTGACACATAGGTTGGTAAATTGTTATCTCTGGACCAAATACTCCCCAGGGCCTTGGGCAAGAGATCTGCAGATGTAGAGGTACTTGAGAGGGTATCTAAGCAAGGATAGTCTTGGCAGTGTAGGGGAGGCTGCAGGATCTATATACTCAACATGGCATGCAAAGTAACTTTATAGTACTGAGTTTGCTGAAGTATTTTTCAAAATGTGGTCTACTGAGAAGGATAAGTGGATGCCTGAGATTCCTTTGTTTACTGTTGATGAAAGTATTTTTAACGTCAGGGTATTTGTTATATTTCAGAGTATACCCTGTTTAGAATATAATTGTCCTGATAAGAAAGAAATGTCTAAGTTATTAAAAAACCCTTATGCATTGCTTTGGGAAGCACAAACTCATACATTTCACATTATTCACTATTATTGTGAAAATAAGAGTGGAAGTTGGAAAATAAATCTAGTTCAAGACACAGCTAAACCACTACTGGGCATATACCTAGAGGGCACTAGTACTGAGACACTGCTGCTGCTGCTGCTGCTGCTACTAATACTACTGAGACACTGCTATTCAGCTATTCAAGAACTGAAAATACTTTTCTCGTCATGAATAAAAATCTAACTCAATATTATATCAGTAGCAATGCCTAAAGTCTCAATTTAGAAAACATGAGATATTAAAACTAAATTTAATTTAATTGAAATATACAAATACCTACTTAAACTTATCTAGTTTTCAGTTTTGTAAGAATACCTTACATGGAGTTAATAAATGAAGAGAGATTTCAAAATGCCTATATAACATCTACTTTATTAGAAATCATTGAAATGGAATAAAAATACATCTAAAAATTTTAAAACTTATATAATGTTAACAATGCCTTATGTTTCCTAGGCCATTAGTTGAAACTTTCTTAGAATTCTTAAGTATATACATACTTACCAGAATGGAAAATTACTGATAAACACTAAATTAGTTGATACTTGTATAGTCCTTGCTTAAGTTTTATATAGAAACATACAACCCATTAACTTGAGAAATGAGAAAATACATAACACATTTAAATGTCCCTGAATAGTATGCATGTACTCATACAAAACAACGAGTGTCTGGTCTTTTTTTTTTTTTTACCCTCTAAGATATTTCAGTTGTTTTGTTACAGGAATGGATAACTAACACAGTTGGCATTACTTGGTGAAATTATGCTCTTAGAATTTAAAGTACATACTCAGAAAATTCCTATTTCAGATATGCTCATTAAAATATTGCATCTGGAGCTATTTTTACATATATATCATTGGACATTCACTATAAAAACTGATGGGTTCCATGATGCTATAATATATAATACCCATTGATGATCTTCAGTCTATCAGGCTTTCCCTCTCCATCCACCATTCTGCTTGCCTCGTCCATATTCAAACACCTTTCTATAACTGTCACATACATAATCATAGATCACATTAAGTGAAATTGATGTTTTTTATTAATCATTACATTGATACTTCTATGTGTATAAGCATCAGTTGTGTGCTTATTTTACAGTATGGCTCAAAAGTAATATTCTAAGCAGAGAATTCTCCAATCATTTACTATAAAAAAAAATGCTGCTTCATTCTATCACCTATTTACCGTTCTCACAAATAATGAAAAGAAAAAGAAACACTTCCTCATCTGGGACTTTGATAAACATCCTTGTAGAATGAGGCCCTGAGAAATAGTTATAAGGAAGAAATCTCATCAGCTCATCCCTCTCTAGACGAATAGTTATCATGTAATCTGAGGTAGGCAGTTCTGACCTTGAGGTTGTTACAAAATGCTTACATCAAATGGAAAAGTGACCTTCCCTAATTCCATGAGAACAGTGGAGTAGGAATAGCTGCGCTCTGGGTGTCCATGGGTGAACTATTCTCCTAAGACTATATGTCAGTATCAGTTAACTTATTCCAGTTCTTGTGGGCAAAACAAAACTAACAGTAATAATATCTCATTTAGAGGACATGGAAAAACAATTTAGATTCCCCAAGGTAGTCTTCCTCCTTCCAAAACATTTGTGGGGTCCTCCACACTTACCTGAGAGTGGTTTCAGAGACTCACCTTGAAATTAACATCACTTTTGCTAAAGTTAAGAAAATGTCACCCCCTCTAAAAACACTTGAGTAAAATTATCTTTCTTAAATGTCACACAGAAGTGAGGTAATGTAACAGTAGAAATCAAGCTGTAGGGCTGGGACTGTAGCTCAGTTGATACAGTACATGCCTAGAGAGCATCATGTATGTGGAAGACAATGAAATAAATCAAACCGTCAAAGTATAGGCTCAGGTGAGGGAGATGAATCCCAGGTCAATGGCTAACAGAAGACCTTCAATAAGATTAGAAAATAAAACTACTCCAAAGATACACTCATGTAACACAAGAAGTGTAGAAATCACAAAAACACAAGATCAAAATTTTCCATGAATTCTATAGATTAAACACTAAGCATAAAGTACTAAAAACATTAATTTAAAGTGCTAAGAGAAAAACTGCATTTCAAATCCAGAAGAGTCTATAACAATACCTAAAGGAGAGGAAAGATGCACCTTTGTAGAATAGAAAGTTATAGATGGATTGAAGGGATCTGAATTTGGAGTGTCAACCTGGGAGGAGGAAGTGGGGCAAGAAAAGAAATGCTAGGAGGCACGGTTTAAACTATGGAACATTAAGGTTCACATAGAAACTTAATACAGTTGAAATTTTCAATAATGTGAACATTTATAAAGGTAATGTAAATGAAATCAGAAAATAACAGAAGAGATAGAGCCCAAAATGAAATTTCTCATCACTAAATGAAGCTCCCAGTACCAGGAACTTTCAAATAATGCAAGGTATTGTTAGGGCTACTATGTGCTCTCCATAAACTGGCTAAGGCTCTATTCCTGAAGACAGAAATTACATAACTTCTTGAATATATCAATCTGGTGACTATCTAAAACATACATCCCTGTGGATCAGAGTTTATGATACTGGAAGGTAACATGCACACCACCAAAGGAGAAAGGTAAGCACCAACTCACTACAAAACCTTCAGTATACAAGGGTGACCTGCCTGTAAGATGTGCTGATATAACAGTGGTCTAAAACTTATGGGAGTAACTAACCAATCACTGATTTGTTTTAAGGCATGAGATACATGGGATTGAAACCATACCCAGCACTGTTTTGGTTGTCAAGTACATGAGATTAGGACCAAAAAGAAAACCAAATACTATTGTTCTTGAAACAAACAAACAAAAAAAATGATAGCTGACATCCTGCCACATTCATTGATCTGAGTCTCATGCAGCAATCATCAGAGAAGCTTCCTCATCCATCGTTAGAGAAGCTTCATCCAGCAGAAGATACAAAGACCCATAGCTGGAAAATATGTACAGTGAGAGACATTAAGGTAGTCAGCCCTACATGGGAAGTCTCGATCAAATTCTTCCCCTCAGTGCATAGGAAATTCTGTGAAAAGGTAATAGAAAGACTAGAAGAGACTAAATGGATTGAGGACAGCAAGAAAACTAGGCCTTCTAAACACAACCCAGTGGGCACACATTTAAACTCAGAGACTGTGGCTACGTGCACATATCTGTACCTGATGGGGTCCTACAGCAGAAGTGGCTATGTGCCACTTGCCAGAGCTGAATAGGTAGAAACAGGAGAACTGGGGCTGCCATTTTGGCCCAGAGAGTGATCTATCAAGACAGTAGGTGAATGGTCTGGGAAGATCAACAGGCAAGGTTGTCTCCTGGCTTCCATGTGCACACATGCACACATGCACACATGCACACATCTTTCTTTTGTACACACACACACACATATATACATACATTCATACAGATACACAACAAACATATTGAACAACATGTATCTTTAATAAACAATTTTTATTTACCAATAATATTGTAATAAGTGAAACATAATGAAGTACAAATAAACAGGCACATGATATTTTTATATAAGACACATTAAGTTAACTGTGATAAAAGAAAGGTGACTTTAGAGTCACACTACCTTATGGATCTCGAGAATTTATAATTAGGAAGCAGAATTAAAGCTACAATAAAATATTTAAACTATTCTTGATGAGTAAGCATAGATTAACATTGTTTCAAGAGAAAGGTTAAAAAGTCACTATCACCAAGGCTCTATTTTTAGTAAACTCTGCAGTAAGGGAATATTTATTTTACAAAGTAAAAGGGAGAAATAGAATTCATATGAAAACATCAAATAATTGTGTACAATTAATTTAAGAACTCTAAAGTACTTGGCAAGAGAAATGAAAAAAATAATATATATGTGTAATGCAAGAAAATGTATTTAAATAGTATAAAAAATCTTGCTATGCTATGTGGATCATTTAAGTTTTAAAAAATGCATTTAACAAAAATAATAACTAGGGCTACTCAGGATTATTCTTTATAATCAGCTCTATGTCCAGTTCCAGGACATCCCTTGACATCCTCTCACCTCTGTGGACACCAGGAACTCACATATGATATGCATTCAGGCTGGCACAGCATACACAGGTATAAATTAAACATAAATTAATAAATAATAAAGAAAAGAAAAATCTTTTTTAAAAAGAATTCTGGTGGTGCTTTGACTGCAGGTTTTTTAGCATAATTATTATTCTGTTATCAGAACTGATTTGTACCAAAGGGGTAATTGTGGGATAGGCATACATCATAAACTTCTGAACAGTCAGAATGACTGGGTCATACATCCATAACATGTCTGAAGTGAAGGAGATGATGAAGTCCACCCAGTACATGATCACAAAGAAAACCACCAGCAGCAAGATGATCTGTGTGGCCCTTTTCTCAGGGGACTCTCTCAGGTGGCTGGTGCTATAAAGATACTTGCACTGCCTTTGATACCTAATCATGATAATCACCATGTATATACTTGTGGTCAGCATGATTCCTACAAGAAAAACATCTCTGGAGGTTGATATTGTAAAAATCAGTCCCCTGATGATGTAGTTCATTGGTAAGAGTGAGCAGGATTTTGTGACCTGCATCTGGTTGGTCTCACTCACATTGGTAAAACCACCAACATAAAAGATCCGGTTAGTACTGAAGGACAAATTGAAAGACCAAATACATAAGAAAACATAGGCCATGTACTTTTTTAGTTTTTGTTTAAATTTTGCCAACAAAGAGGTATTGGGACTGATAGTGACAGCCTGGAACACACTCAGAAGGCAGGTGGTGCAGATAGAGAGGCCTCTCATCACCCTGCTAACATAAAAAATTGTCTTACATTTGAAATCATTCTCAATGTTTAGTAACTCAAATAAATCTGTAAGCATAATATCTCCTCCAGTGAGGACCATGATTATGTGAATGAAAGTCAGTTGACAGGAGATTAGATCTGTGGGCTTAGGTCTGTGACCTAGAATTATGAAAGTATAAAAAAAAAGAAGAAACATATTGGCTAGGACTCCAAGTCCAGCTTGGAAATAAAGAACATTCTTAAATGAGGACATAAGTGGAGAATGTATTCATCTTAACAGCATAGTGGAAGTTCACTTCGTATATCTGAAAAAAATAAGAGAGTATACATCAAGCCTATGATACACTGGAAAACATATTTATATCATCATACTGTTTTCCATACTAGTCATTGATTAGAACATCACTTTACTTTTGATAATCCAGACTCTACTTCATAGTCTACACTTCTGTATGCCTTCCATGTATCTCCTGTATATATAAAGATATAGAATATTAAAGATAATAAATGTGTTCGCACACTTATATAGAGTTTACAGTTTGTGAGCCTGTATTGCACATAAGTCTCATGTACAAGAAACACAATCTTATTGATTTCCAATGTCTTGTTTTATACTTAATATATAAAACAGTAGTTGGGAGCAAAGAATATTACTCAGCTTTGTACAACTGAATAAAATTTACGTTGATCTGGAAATAGTCACAACAGATATACATAAAAATTGATCCAATCTCACATTTCATAATTTTTACTGTTATATTTTGTAACTATCTATGTTTGACTCATAATTCTAATGAAATCACAGTGCTAAATCATGATAATCTCACTATTTTAATTAACAAAATATTTTCTCAATTTATGTGTTTTATATTCCCTTTTCTGTGAAATCCAGACTATAAATTAAAGATATAGGTACAGTTAGAGACTGCTAGTGGATTTTCACACCCTATACCCACTAATTATGTTTTTAAAGGCTCAGAGATATTTCAAGTTTAGTTCCTATCCCATTACCTTTTGTGAGACTTCATGTTACAAGCACTAACTCCCAGTTACAAAGACAAATACTATTTTTCTTTCAGGGGAGGCATTGTAAATTGTTAATAGAATGGAATTATGGCTTCTCAGCCATATATGTTGATATTTTACTTACCTACATCTTTCTACTATATTTACCTCACTCCAACTCCCTAAGAAGTGCCCCTTTTCATATTTCTCTGATAAGATACTTGTACCCTGTAATTCTTGTATCTATTGCTCCCATGCCCAACCATATCCTGGAAATGTTTCAGTTTCCCTTTCCTGATTTCTGCAGTTAATACATACTACATAATCACATCTAAAACTGTGGAGCTAGGAGACTCCAGCAAGAGGGAACATGTGACAATAAGACAACCTATATTTTCTATACATTTTGACAAACATGGCTTGCTGAAAATGACCACATAGTGATGTTAATTGGATATTTCTATTTTGAAAGAGATTCCTTCCCATGCAGTGAAAACCAAGGTCTGCACTGTCATCATATGTCATCAGCACTCACACACTTTTCACAGTTTCAATCAAAAGTCTTTACTTTGCTGCCCATGTTAGTTATTTCCAGGATCAGTTTATCATGGAATTATTTAATTTAATTCAGTACTTTAAAATCAGCTTATGTTATAGAAATATAAAATAACTACATTAACCCTGATTTTGTGAGAAAAGGTGTGCCTAATTAAAATGTCAAGTTCACTAGCATATTCTACATACATAGAAGTATGCACGCATGTATGTATGTATGTAAAGAAATAATGCAGAAGTTAATGCCTGAGAGCATCCTATAAGATTTTCATGAATCTGGAACCATAAATCATGCATTTTACACTTACATGATTTTTGTTCCTAAAAAGCTTATCTTGTAGTGGATCCATGCCAATTGCCAGAGCCACATACATAATTCTCTCAGAGACATACATTTACAGTAACTACGCTATGATTTTCTGTTTCTAAAATTTCCAGGGTATGGCTTGGAGATGTACCTCACTAATGAAGAACACTTTTTGATTTTGGAAAGACCTGTGTTTGATATTCATCAATGATAGGGTGTTTCATGACCATCTGTGACTCTAATTCAAGACAACATTGACCTCTCTGACAAAGCATGCAAGTGCTGCATAGAATATATATATATATATATATATATATATATATATATATATATA
>NW_021621002.1:144067-158979 GCF_004785775.1 Grammomys surdaster
ATATATATATATATATATATATATATATATATATATATATATAAACATGTATATATGTAAAATAAAATTAATAAATGATACTCCAGGACCAAGGCATCTGCACACACTAAGAACTGTTTCCAAGTTATAATTTTAAAAATACAATGATACAAACCATATACATATAATAATTTATTAATAATTAGACAGAAATAATTTATTAATATAAGCTCTAGTATTATAAGTAATATAAAAATATGATAATGGAATAAAGTAAAAAATGGTAATGAAAAATGATGTTCCTTTTTCCAAAGATATGCATTTCAACCTCTCTATATTTATTACTTTGTAAATGTTTATCACATACAGAAGTAAATGACACATTCTAATTAACAAACTTGCACATTTGTACAATATTCAGCTTTAAGTACTAAAACTCAGAGTATATTATAAACATTTATAATAGTGGAGAAGCCATCACTGTTAAATTGATCCATACCAAAAGTGCAAGCTGTCTGGAGACATCTGTGTGAAGAAGCATGCAACAAAGACTGAGAGGGGAAGGAAGGAAAATAATCTTTGATACATAGCTCACATTCTCCCATGAACAGTCATTTCACCTCTTCATTATCACAATATTTGATCTTAGAACAGTCTTGTTTTATGCACATATAGTGATGTTTGTATTTTGTTTGTGAAGATTTAATAATATAGGGAACATACAAGTATAATAAATAGAAAGTATCATTTTCATTTTAAGCTTCACCACACTTGGTGAGTAATGACCTAAAAGCTGTATGACTGCTCAGAGAGAACATAAAGTGAGTATGTGACTTTCAGGTGACAAGTGAAATTGTTAGCTGATGTTCTGTCCACTGTCAGGAATGTGGAGCCATTTTTAGGAATGCCTGGAAAAGAAAGAACTTGGTCTCAACATTAATTCTCTGAAATATTTATAAAATATGGAATGCCAGCAAGAATACTTATTACCTTAAATAAAGTTGTAATTCTTTACCTGATACCCTCAAATAATTTAAATTCATGAATCCTTATTTGGAGATTAAATTTAGCACAGGTGTAACTGAAAACACATAGATATTGAGTTGAATATTATACTTAGAATATTATAATTAGCAATTTTGACTTTAAATAACTTTTAAACCATTTATGAATTATAAATATACTTCTCACAAGCTAATGAAAAGCTTACTAAATATTTTTCAATCTCAATGTCACATGGTTCAATTTATAAAACATGAAATAAAAAAAGAAATTTACTTTAATAAAATGATTAAAACTACTGAAAATTACATTTGTGTGAGGATAAATTTACAGCATTTAATAAATGAATATTTTTGATCTATAAAATATTTATGAGAAATAATTGCAATAGATTAAACAAATCTATGTAAAAATTTAAAATTCATATGATGCTAAGAATGTTTTATGCTTTACTATGTCATTAATTGCAGCATTCCTACAAATTCATAAGTTTATGGAAATTTAACACACTAGAAAAATAACTGATAAACACAACATTAATTAAAATTTGTTGTATATTCATAGCTTGAGTTTCATATAACTAAATGAATACAGTCAGTTAACTTGAGAGAAGAGTAAAATGAAAAAATATAAACATGACTCAAATGTGTCAACACAATAAGTCTATTTCTGCAAAGCAATATATGGCTGTCATTTGGTTTTTCACTCTTTCAGTTATCTCAGGTATTATGTAACAGGGATAGAAGACTAACACAGTTGATCATACCTAGGTGAAACCATAATCCTTGGATTCTTAGAGTACACACTAAGTACAATCCTCTGTCAGATAAACTCCTTAAAACGTTAAGTATGGAGTTACCTTTTAAATATATATATATATATATATATATATATATATATATATATATATATATATATATATATATATATCAGTGTAGATTTATTGGAAAGTGATAAATTTCATGATATTTCTATTTAATATAAAATACACTTTAATCATCTTCAACTTAATGAGCCTTTCCTGTCTTTATCCCTCCTTCTACAGGACTCTGTCCTCTTCCAAATACCTACCTCTACTGTCACATATATAATAAGGGATCAAATTGGGTGAAATCGATGTTCTTTTATTAACTTAGAACATGTTGAAAAGCATCTCTTAAGTTTACTTATCATAAAATTTAGCTTAAAAGTAAATTCTATGCAGAAAAGTCTCTAATCATTTATTATAGAATCCAGGTTTATTCTACCACCTACTTACAGCTTTCATTATAATGAACAAAAAAAGAATACTCACCAAGCTGGACCTTTGAAGAACAACCATGTAGAATGCAGCCCTAAGAAGTAGTTATAAAGAACAAATGTCATTAGCTCATCTCTCTCTAGACCCATAGTTATCACGTCATTTTGAGAAGGCAGTTCTGAATTTGAAGTTGTTGCAAAGTGATATCATCAAATGGAAAAGTGAACTTTCCTAATTCCAGGGGAATGGTGGAGTAGGAACAAATGAATTCTGGCTCTCCTGTGTGTGAGCTATTCTCTCCAGGTCATATCTATCTGTGTTGATTAACTGATCCCAGTCCTTGGGAATAAAACAAAAGTAACAGTAATAATATTCAACTTAAACGAAATAGAAAAGTATTTAAATTCCCAAGTGTATCTTTTCCACTTCAAAACATTCTTGGTGTCTCCCATGCTCAAGATCTCACCTCAAAAGCATCCCTTTTGCAAAAATTAAGAAAATGTCACCTCCTCCAAAAATATTTAGGGTAAATATTTTTTCTTAAAAAGCACACAGACAAGAGAAAATATAATTGTATTAATAGCAGAAATCAAGCTGTACAGTTGGAAAAGCAGCTAGCTCACTTGATAGAGTGCATGCCATGAAAGTATTGTGTATGTGGGAAACCATGAAATAAATCAAATCTTCAAATTATAGGCACAGGTGACAGACAAGAATTTCAAGTCAGTGAGAAACACAAGAACTTCAGTAAGATTGTAGAGGAAAATAGCACCAAAGATCCAACCATATAATTTAAGATGCACAGAGAATGAAAACAAAACAAAACACAAGAGCACAAATAAATTTTTTCATTCATATTGTAGTTAAAAATTCAGCAAAGTAGCTGGATATACAATTAACTCAAAAAAAAAAAACCCAGCAGCCTTCATTTATACAAATTATAAACACGCTGGTAAAGGAATTAAAGAAAAAATCCTTCCAAAATAATCAAAATAATATAAAATATGTTGGAGTAACTCTAAACAAACAAGTGAAAGATCTGTATGACAAGAACTTCAAGTATCTCAAATTGTATAACATCTCAGAAAATGGAGATATCTCCCATGTTCAGAACTGGTAGAATTAACATAGTAAAAACAGCCATCCTACCAGAGGAAATAGATACTCAACACAATCCCCATCAAAATCCCAACACAATTCTTCAAAGACATGGAAAGACCAATTCTCAGATTCATCTGGAAAATCAAAAAACCCAGAATAACGAAAACAATTCTTAACAATAAAAGAACTTCTGGGGAAATCACCATCACTGACTCAAGTTATACTACAGATCAGTAGCGGTAAAACCTGCATTACATTGGTACAGAGACATACAGGGTGATCAATGGAATAGAATTGAAGACCAAGAAATAAAATCACACTCTTATGGACTTTGATCTGTGACAAAAAGCCAAAAATATACAATAGAAAAAAGAAAGCATCTTCAATAAATGGTGTTGGTCTAACTGACAGTGTTTATGTAGAAAAATGAAAAAAAGATCCATATTTATCACCCTACACAAAACTCAAGAACAAATGGATCAAGCACCTCAATGTAAAACCAGGTACATTGAATCTAATAGCAGAGAAAGAGGGAAAGAGCTTTGAACTCATTGGCACAGGGGAAATTTTCATAACAGAACTCCAATGGCTCAAACTCTAAGGTCAAGAATTAATAAATGGAATCTCATGAAACTGGAAAGCTTCAGTAAGGCAAGGACATAGTCAATATGACAAACCAGCAACCTGCAGATTGGAAAAAAATATTCATTTACCTGATCTCTGATAGAGGGCTAATACCCAAAATAAAGAACTCAAGCAGCTAACCACCGAAAAGTCCAAACAACTGAATGTAAACTTGGGGTGTAGAACTAAACAGAGAATTCATAACAGAGCAATCTCGAAGGGCTTTGAAGCACTTAAAGGAAGAAAGATAGGGCATCAACTGAGGGATGGGGTTGCCATCCCACAGTCATGAACTCTGACCTATAGTTGATCCTATCTGAAAAGACTACATCGACAAAAATGGAGAAGAGCCTGAAAAAAAGTCCAGCAACAGGCCCAAGGTGGGATCCAGCTCTAGAGAAGTCCCCAAGGTCTGACAGTATTACTGAGGCTATGGTGTGCTCACAAAAAGGCACCTATCATGACTAACCACACACCCCCAAAAGACCCAACAAGCAGCTGAAAGAATCAAATGCAAATATTAACACCCAACCAATGGACAGAAGCTGCTGACCCACCTGTGGTTGAATTAGAGAAAAGCTGGAAAAAACTGAGGAAGAAGGTGACCCTGTAGGAAGACTAGCAGTCTCAACTAACCTGGACCCGCAAGATATTTCAAACACTGGACCACCAACGAGGCAGCATACACCAGCTGATATGAGGCCCCAAACACATATACATCAAAGGTCTGCTAGGACTCAGTCAGAGAAGATGCACCTAACTTTCAAGAGACTGGAGGCCCCAGTGAGTGAGGAGATCTGGTTGGAATGGGTTGTATGATGTGGACATGCTCTTGGAGACTTTGAGGGAGGAGTTATGGGATGTGGAGCAGTCAGAGGGCGGTCTGGGAAGGATATTAAATCTGAATTGAAAAAAGAAAGATTAAATAAAATTCAAAATGTAACACTAAGCATTCAAAACAAAAACACCCCGTGAATTGAAATCTGTAAGAGAAAAACATGTAGGACTCCTAATAGTATAGGAGGGTGTGTCTGACTCTTTTGCCTTTGCTTGGGATCCTTTCCTTCCTACTGGGTTGCCTCATCCATTATTAATATGAGGGTTTGTTCCTAGTCTTCTTCTAACTTGTTATGCCATATTCAGTTGATATCCCTGGGAGATCTGCCACTTTTCTGAGGGAAAAAGAGGAGATTTGATTGAGAGAGTAGTTGGTGGCAAGGAATCAGGAGGACTGGAGGGAAGGAAAACTGCAGTCAGGAAGTAATGTAAGAAAATCTAAATAGCAATAATAATTAGAACACACTATTAAGATATATAATTGTATATGCAAACTAGTCTTGATGATTTCAAGTTAAAATATGCTCATCAGTATCTGCAAGAGTCTTTTCTTGAATAGCTTCACCATCAAGGGAGAATTTTGTCACGCGCTTCTCCCGAGCCTCGGGAACAAAACACACAACGCTCAGGCTCCTTCTCAAAGCAGTTTACTCAGGCTTCTTCTTCAACTTAGCAGAAGTGACTCCGTTCCCTTCTGTGCCACGGCTTATATATCCCTGTAGAGACCAATCAGTGCATGCCACGTCTCATCTCTCCATATGCCCGCGACAGATCACGCGAGATCTCCTTACTCAGGGTACAGCCTCACTTGCCAAATAAGGGCTTGTTCACTCCAAGCTCTCAGGTAGCCGGTGCCATCTTAGGGCGAGGTCTTGAGCGCCTGACAGAATTTATAATATAATGTGAAAGAAAGAAAGAGAATTCATGTGGAAATATCAACTTATTGTGTTCAATGAATGTAGAGAACTCTATACTTCTTGGGAACAGGAATTACAAAAATGTATATGTATGATACCACATCTTTCATAATATTCCCCAACCTGTATACAATAAATACATGGAAAGATCAATTCTCAAAAACATCTGGAAAAACAAAAACCCCAGGATAGTGAAAACACTTTTTAACAATAAAGGAACTTCTAGAGAAATCACAATCCTTGACCCCAAGCTACACTACAGAGTAATAGTGACAAAAAAAAAAATACAGCACAGTATTAGTACAGAGACAGGCAGTTAATCAATGAAATAGAATTGAAGAACCAGTAAAAAACTACACACTTCAATTACCAAATGAAACAGTACTCAGGTATTAAAAATGAGGACATCAAGAGTTTTGCAAGCAAATGGATGAAACTAGAAAATATCATCTTGAGTGAAAATATCAACTCAGAACAAAAGGGCATGCATGGTATGTACTCACTGATAAGTGGATATTAGCCAAAAAATTACAGAATATCCAGGATACAACCCACAAGACTCAAGAAGGTTAACAATCTAAAGTACCAAAGTGAGAATGCCTCAATCCCAGTTGGGAGGGAGAAGAAAGCAGTCATGGGAAGGGGCAGAGGGAGGGAGGGACCTGGGTAGAAATGGGGACATGAGGGGGATGGTTAAAACAAGATCAGGTATGGGGGGAGGGAACAGAACTGAGGCATTTGAGATAGCAGAAAAAATGGAAACAGGCAACCTCAGGAGATAAAGGTCTGTGTACCCTCTCTAAAGTACCAGAGACCTGGCATGTGAGAGACACTCAGGACTCAAATGGAGGGACCTTAGATGAAGTGCTCTACATCATGGAGGGGGAACTAGTAGAATCTACCTCGAGTGAAGGGACAGGACATCAATTGGAGGGATGAGGTTGCCATCCCAGTCAAAAGATCTGATCTAGAATTGTTTCTGTCTGAAGGTACTGCATGGACAAAAATGGAGAGAAGCATGAGAGAAAGAAGATCCAGTGACAGGCCAAAATTGGGATCCAGCTCAAGGAGAAGCCTGGGGCTCTGATACTGTTATTGATGCTGTGGTATGCTTACAGACAGGAGCCTAGCATGGCAGCCCCTCGGGGAGGTCCAACCAGCAGCTGAAAGAGTCAGATACAGATACTAGCATCTAACCAATGGACAGAAGCCAGGAAACCCTGTGGTTAAATTGGAGAAAAGCTGGAAGAAGGTGAGGAGGAGGGCGGTCTCATGGGAAGACCAGCACTTTCAACTGACGTGGACCCCTGTAGCTGATATGAAGTCCTCAACACATATACAGGATAAGACTGCCTGGTCTGACCTCAGTAAGAGAAGAGGCAACTACCCCTGGAAAGACTTGAGGTCCTAGGTAGTGAGAAGGCCTGATGATATGGTCGAGAGCAGGTGGGGACATCATCTTGAAGACCAGGGTAGGGAGGAGGGCTGGTATGGTAAGCACTTGGGGGAAGAGCAGGAGGGGTATAAAATCTTGACTGTAAAAAAAAGAATTAAAGAATAAAAAAAGAATAAATTTAAATAAACAAAAATGTATAAATAATCCAAAATTCTGAAGTGAATCTGGCTCATATTCTGTAAATTTTTTTGTGCTTTGTTTTGCAACTATCCATGTTTTGAATAATAATTCCACTGGAATCACTGTGGTGATTCATGATAAACCAACTATTTAGTCAGTCAAATGACTGTATCAATTCATTTGTTGGGCCTGTTTTCTTTTTCCAAGAAATTTTCCATTCTCAGGATCCGAAATTAAAGACATGAATATACTTGGAGAATATTATCCTACTTTCCACACCCTATTAATTGTATAAGCATTATTGGTTTCAATAGTTCTACATAGCTTCCAGTTCAATTCCCATATCCCAACTGTTAGCACAAACAATAATTTTTCTTTCCATTTTGTGGAGGACCAAGTAAATCACTGACAGTATGATTCCTTATGACTTCTGAAGCCATCTATATTCTCGTTTTACCTATCTACCCCTTCTCTATATTTATCTCCCTTACATTTACCTAAGAACTCCTCCATTTTATAATTTTCCCTATAATTCTATAATTTTTCTGATCAAGTGGGTCAGGCTATTCCCCTTAACATGCCTCCCACAGTCATCTGTATTTACCTTCCTACTCCCCCCTAAGGTGCCCTGTCTTTCCCATTTCCCTATTCAGATATTTGTACCCTGCTACTCTGCTCTCTATTGCTGCAACACCCACTGCTATTCTGGATATAGTCTCATTTTGATTTCATGGTTCTTGTAGTTACTACAGGCTCCATAATCACATATGAATATGTAGAGCTAGGGGCCTCCAACAGGAGAGAACATGTGATGCTAAGACAAACACTATTTTCAATGCATTATGACAAATAAGAACTTGGTGAAAT
Organism: Grammomys surdaster; assembly: GCF_004785775.1. Classification (NCBI taxonomy): domain Eukaryota; kingdom Metazoa; phylum Chordata; class Mammalia; order Rodentia; family Muridae; genus Grammomys; species Grammomys surdaster. The sequence continues at coordinate 152,211 of NW_021621002.1, forward strand.
TCATCATATATTCATTCTGTTTGGGAGTTTTAAGGCAGATTCATTCCCCCACAGTGGAAACAAGGTTCCCAGTGTTATCCTTTTTTATCAGCACTCACACAGTTTTACAGGTTCACTCAATAGTCTTAGCTTTGGTGCCTATGTTACATATTAGTGTCAATTTATTATTCAGGTTTTTTTTTAATTCAGTAGTTTAAAACTAGCTTGAGATAGAGAAATAGAAAATTACACTGACCCTGAATCTCTTGAGACAAAGAGTACCAAAATATATTTTAAAAGTTCACAAATGTATTCTACATATATAGATGTTTACATGCATGTAATTATAGAAATAGTGCAGAAGTTGCTAGAATAGACCATTCTATAATATCACCATTCATATGACATGATAAATCACACACGTTATTGTTACATAATTGTTGTTCTTCAAAAGTTTAATCCAGTTTTTTAAAAAAGTATTAATCCCAATTTCTTTACCCAAACATCTGATTTCTCATCAATATAGATTTACAGTCCTGCTCACTGATGTTATGCTTTATAAAAGCTGCAGAGATGGCTCAGTGGTTGAGAGCACATTTAATATATAATACTCATGTATGATCTTCACACTATCAGCCTTTCTTCTCTCTGCATACGATTCTGCCAGGATGTGTTCTTTTCAAAATACCCTTCTTTTACTGTCACATACTTAATCATAGATCACATTAAGTGAAATCTATGATGTATTTATTAATCATGAAAATGATCGATCTATGTCTACAAGGATTTGTTATGTACTTATTATACAGTATGGCTCAAAAGTAATATTCTAAGCAGATAATTCTCTGATCATTTATTATAGAAAATGCTGCTAAACACTACCACCTAATTACTGTTCTCACTATTAATGAGGAGAAAAAGAAGCATTCACGCAACTGAGCCGTTGATAAACATCCTTGTAGAATGAGACCCTGAGAAGTAGTTATAAGGAAGAACTGTCATCAGCTCATCACCCTAGAGACCCACAGTTATCATGTCATCTGCAGAAGGTACTTCTAACCATGAAGTTGCTACAACGTGATTCCATCAAATGGAAAAGTGAACTTCCCTAATTCCTTGAGAACAGTGGAGTAGGAATAGCTGCACTCTGGGTGTCTGTGGGTGAGCCATTCTCCCCAGATTATATGTTGATATCAATTAACTTTTCCCAGTTCTTGTGAACAAAACAAAACTAACAACAATCATATCCCATTTAAAAGATGTAGAAAACAATTTAGATTCCCCATGATATTCTTCCTCCTTCCAAAACATTTGTGGTGTCTTCCACACTTACCTTACATTGGCTTCAGAGACTCACCCTGAAATTCACCTCACTTTTGTTAAATTAACAAAATGTCACCTCCTCTAAACACTCTTGAGTAAAGTTATTTTTCTTAAAGATCACACAGAAGTAAGGTAACGTAACAGCAGAAATCAAGCGGGAGGGATAAGACTATAGCTTAGTTGATAGAGCACATGCCTATAGAGTATCATGTATGAGGAAGACAATGAAAGAAATCAAACCTCCAATGTATAGGCTCAGGTGAGGAAGATGAATCCCAAATCAGTGGCTAACAGAAGACTTTCAATATATCATAAAAAAACTCCAAAGACACACTCATATAACAAAAGAAGCACAGAAGACATGCACACATGCACAAAAGTAAGAGCAGAATCAAAATTTTCTGTTCATCCTATAGATAAAACATGAAGCATAAAGAATTAAAAGCAAATTAAAAGCACTAATAGAATAACTGTAAGTCACAAATGAAGAAATCCCATCATAAGTACAGGGGAGCTTCCCTAATTCCAGAGAAATAGTTGACAAGGAACAGCTAATTTCTCAAGGTAAACGATCAAAGCCAGAAGAGTCTACAGGAATATATAAAGGAGAGGAAAGATAAATCTTCCTAGAAAGGGATTATAGATGGAAAGATGTGGGTAGATGTATGGAAGGGATCTGAATTCGGAGTATCAACCTGGGAGGAGAAAGTGGGGCAAGAAAAGAAATAATAGGTGGGACAGTTTAAACTAAGGAACATTAAGGTTCATATGGAAACAATACAGTTGAAACTTACAAAATATATACATAAATAAAGGCAAGCTAAATAAAATCACAAAATAACAGGGAAGACGGAGCCCAAATAAAATTTCTCATTATTGAATGGAGCTTTCAGTACTGAGAATTAGTTACAACTAAGGAAATTGTTAGCCAAGGGGCTCCATAGAAACATTCAATTCATGAAAAGTGTTGTTAAGGCTATTTTGTGCTCTCCACAAACGATATTGAGGCTCTATTCCTGAAGACAGAAGTTAGACAACACCTTAAACATGAAGAAATCAAGTTGATGACTATCTAAAGCCTACACTGCTGTAGATCAGAGATTATGATACTGGAAGGTAACATGTATACTACCAAAGGAGAAAAGTAAATACCAAAACACCTACAAAATCTTCAGTCTACAATGGTGACTTGCCTGTAAGATATGTTGATGCAATACTGATACAAAACTCAAGGGAGTGACAAGCCAAACTGGTTTCATCTAAAGCATGGAATCCATGAGATCAAAACCATACCCAGCACTGCTTGCATTGTCAAGAACATGAGATTAGATAGGCCTGGGACCAAGGAGAAAACTGAATACTACTGTTCTTATAACAAATAAAATGATATATCATGATCCATTGCTGAACTTGTAGATATGATTCTTACTCAGCTATCATCAGAGAAGCTTCCTTCAGCAAAAAATGGGAATAGATACAGAGACTCGTGGCTAGAAAATATGCAGAGTAAGAGATATTAAGACACTCAGCCCTATATGGGGAGTCTCCATAAAATTCTTCTGCTCAAAATACAGGGAGCTCTATGAAAGAAGTGATAAAAAGACTAGAAAAGTCAGATTGGATGATGGACAACAAGAAAACAAGGCCTTCTAAACACAGTTCTGTGGGACACACATAGAAACTCAAAGACTGGTAACATACACATATCTACACCTGATGGGTCATAGAGCAGAAGTAGATATGTGACCCCTCCATAACCCAGAACTTATCTCCATTTGATAGCCACTTGCTAAGAAAGAAATAGTTTTCTCCTGGGCGGTCTCTCTGTAGAAACAAACCACTCATAAGGTAGATTCCATGCCCTGAAGTACATTGACAACACAAAACAATAGAGTCTCTACTGATTGTTTGCATATATATTACGACTTCTAGTGTTTGAATCTTTGAGATTCTTCTGTGTGCACTTGTGTGGTTGTGTCGGTTTATGTTTGATGCGCTGTCAGTTTGGCACTTTTCTTCCATTTGCTTTTTCCTATTCTGATTTATTTTTTGTTTATCTTTCACCTGTTTATTTTATTGTTATTACTTTCAGAGGTAAAGCTTTTTAAACCATATTTTAGAAAAAATAATTGAGTCTGCACAGAATGATTCCTTATAACCATCTGTAAGTCCAATTTTCCAAAGGATCCCATGAACTCTTCTCACTTCAGTAGGCACCAAGCATGCACATAAACACATGATGGCCGGTTTATATTCTAATAGAGAATAAAAGGGGTGTATATCCAGATAGAATAGGAGATGTGGAAAACTGGAAGGAATACAGAAAGAGAAAACCCTAATCAGACTATATTGTCTGAAAGAAAATCTTTTTTTCTCTAAAAATATTCATAATATTTAAATAGGGTTAAGGTGGTGAACACTTGTCATCCCAGCACTGGATATACAGATACAGGTGAAGAACAAGGATTACCATATTGGCCCAGGTCACAGAAAAAGATGATCTATCAAATCACAAGGCGAATGGCATATGAAGATCAACAGTCAAGCTCAATTCCTGGTCTCCATGTGCACATACACATACATACTTCATCTCTGTACACATACAAACACATATGTGTACAGATACACAACAAAAACTATTATACAACATGTATGTTTAATAAACTATTTTTATTTACCAATAATGTTGTAATAAGTGAGATGAAGTGAAGTACAAATAAATAGTCACATGATATTTTCATATAAGACACATTAAGTAAGAGTGGTTTAAAAATGCAAACTTTAAATTCACACTATTTTTATGGATCCAGCAAAGGTATAATTAAGAATCAGAATTAAAGCCTCAATACAATGTTAAAACTGCACTTGAAGAGTGAGTATAGATTAAAATCTTTTCAAGAGAATGCACAAAAGTCACTATCAGCAAGGATCTTGTTTTAAGTAAACTCAGCAGGAAGGCAATATTAATGATACATAGTAAAGGAGAAAGAACGCATGTGGAAAAAATCAATTGATTGTATACAATTACCTTAAGAACTCTATAGTACTTGACAAGAAAAACAAAACAAAAAAAAAGAATGTTTATGTGTAATGCAAGAAATTTTATTTAAATAATATGAAAAATATTGCTTTGCTATTAGACTATTAAAGTTTTATTAAAGACAGCATTTTAGAAAAAAAAGCAGTACAGAATGATTCTTTTAAACTATTTGTAAGTCAAAATCTAAAGAATCCCATGATATTTCTTACCTTTAAGGGCACCAGAAGTGCAAACATATATACATACTTCCCACAGCACTCACAGGTAAAAATGAATAATAAATAAAGAGATTTTAAAGAAAAGAAAAAAATCTTTTTAAGAACAACTCTGGTAGAGCTTTAACTGAATATTTTTCAGCATAATTATTATTCGGTTATCAGAACTGATTTGTACCAAAGGGGTAATTGTGGGATAGGCATACATCATAAACTTCTGAACAGTCAGGATAACTGGGTCATACATCCATAACATTTCTGAAGTGAATGAGATGATGAAGTCCACCCAGTACATGACCACAAAGAAAACTACCAGCAGCAAGATAGTCTGGGTGGCCCTTTTCTCAGGGGACTCTTTCAGGTGACTGATGCTATGAAGATGCTTGCATTGCCTTTGATGCCTGAACAAAAAAGTTACCATGTATGTGCTTGTGAACAGCATGACTCCTACAAGAAACACATCTCTGGAGGTTGATATTGTAAAAATCAGTCCCCTGATGATGTAGTTCATAGGTAAGTTTGAGCATGATTTAGTGACCTGCATCTGGTTGGTCTCACTCACATTGGTAAAACCAGCAGCATAAAAGATCCGGTTAGTACTCAAGGACAAATTGAAAAACCAAATACATAAGAAAACATGGATCATGTATTTTTTTAATTTTTGTTTAAATTTTGCCAAGAAAGAGGCATTTGGACTGATAGTGACAGCCTGGAAGACACTCAAGAGGCAAGTGATGCAGATAGAGAGGCCTCTCATCACCCTAAATAAGTAAAAAGTTGCCTTGCATTTGAAGTCATTCCCAGTGTTCAGTGACTCAAATAAGTCTGTAAGCAAAATATCCCCTCCAATGAGGACCATCATTATGTGAACAAAGGTCAGTTGACAGGAGATGATGTCTGTGGGCTTAGGTCTGTGACCTAAAATTATGAAAATATAGAAAAAAAGAAGAAACATATTGGCTAGGACTCCAATTCCAGCTTGGAAATAAAAAACATTTTTGAATGAGGACATAAGTGGAAAATGTATTCATGTTAAAAGCATAGCGGCAGTTTATTTCATATATCTGAAAAAAAATAGAGCATATATCAAGCTTGTGATACACTGGAAAATATGTTTACATCATCATTCTATTTTTCCATATTAGTTATTGATTAGCCTGTCTCTCTGCTTTGATGATACAGATTGTACATCATAGCCTGTATTTCTATTTGTCTTTCAGGTATCTCCTGTATATGTATGACATTATAGACAATAAATGTATTCATGTGTATTTATACAAAATTTACAATTTGTGAACTTGTATTGCACCTAAGTCTCATACAAGAGAAATCCAATCTTATTGATTTAAAATATCTCGTTTTGTTCTTAATCTCTAAAACAGTAGTTGAGAACAAATAATATTATTCACATTTGTACAACTGAATAAAGCTTATGTTGGTCTGGAAAATAGTCACAAAAGATATACATAAAAACTGAGGTGATTCAGTCTCATACTTCATAACTTTTCCAGTGTTACATTGTGCAACTACGTATACTTTGACTCATAATCCTAATGAAATCACAGTGATAATTGATGATAATCCCACTATCTTAAATAGTAAAATATCCTTCTCAATTCATGTAATTTTATGTTCCTTATTCTGTGAAATGCAAACTATAAATTAAAGACATAGGTCAGGTTGGATACCACTAGTGGACTTTCTATACCCTATACCCATTTATTATGGTTATAAAGGTTCAGAGACATTTCAAGTATGGTTCCCATCCCATTGGCTTTTGTGAGCCTTCATGTTTAAAGCACTAACTTCCAGCTACAAAGACAAATACTATTTATCTTTCAGAGGAAGCATTGTAAATTTTTAATAAAATGGTGAGTTCGGTTTCTCAGCCATCTATGTTTATATATTTTACCTACCTACCTCTTTCTTCTGTATTTATCCCCTTCCACCCTCTAAGAAGCACCTGCTTTTCCTATTTTCCTGATAAGATACATATACCCTGCAATTCCACTCTCTATTGTTCCAATGCCCAACCATATCCTTCCAAAGGTTCCATTTTTCCTTGGTTTTTGCAATTACTACACATCACATAATCACACCTAATAATGTGGAGCTTGGAGCCTCTAACCAGAGGGAACATGTGACATTAAGACATTCTGTATTTCATATATATATATATATATATATATATATATATATATATATATATTTT